>NC_091646.1:129580828-129881526 GCF_027580195.1 Bos mutus
CATCGCTTGGGTGACAAGCCAGCGTGAGTCTGAAAGGACACTGACCTACATAAAACCCCCAGAGTTACTAAAGGAAGTCTATGAACTTCAGGAGACTGAGAATCTTCTTGGAAGCCTGCAGAGAAGAGAAAGAAACTCACAGAGCTTGAGAAGCCCATTTCCTCTCTGCTTTTAGTGACTTCAGTTCAGTCGCTCAGTCGTGTCCGACCCTTTGTGACCCAATGGACCTCAGCACGCCAGGCTTCCCTGTCTATCACCAACTCCCGGAGTTTACCCAAACCCATGTCCATGGAGTTGGTGATGCCCCCCAACCATCTCATCCTCTGTCGTCCCCTTCTCCTCTTGCCTTCCATCTTTCCCAGCATCAGGGTCTTTTCCAACGAGTCAGTTCTTCACATCAGGTGGCCAAAGTATTGGAGTGACTTAGCAGGAGCCTTTGCAGAAGGGCTGTGGAAGCCGTTATGCTTTCTAACTGCTCGTGGTCTCAGCCGTTTGCTCCCAATAATAAGAGTCACCTCCTCCCACTGCCCCCCGAGAAGTGTAGGGTACAGGATTGTGGGTCCCCCCCAGGCTTCGGCTGGACTGCACTGCACAAGTAACCTCTTCTCTGTAAAGTGCAAAGAGCTTCAGGAATGCACAGCACAGCACTCTCTGTCTGCGCTTCCTCTTGTAGCCTGGGGCACACTCATGGTGACATGCGTTACTCTGTGTGTGTGTCCCCAGGAATCTATATGACACGTGTTATAAATATACATTATATACTTTTACCACCCCAGTGGCTCGGACAGGAACGAATCTGCCTATAATTCAGGAGACCCAGGTTCGATCCCTGGATCAGGAAGATCCCCTGGAGAAGGAAATGGCAACCCACTCCAGTGTTCTTGCCTGAAGAATCCCATGGACAGAGGAGCCTGGAGGGCTACAGTCCATGGGGTCGCAAAGAGTCAAACACAATTGAGCGACTAACACATATCACAAGTTGCACTAATGGTGTGCGTGTGTGTGTGTGTTCCCAGGAATCCTTTATATGATGCATATTATGTTGTGGTTCAGTCTCTCAGTCATGTCCGTGTCCAACTGAGCGATTGAAAAACAGCATAATATGTATCATTGCATGCATGCATGCAAAGTTGCTTCAGTCATGTCCGACTCTGTGCGACCCTATGAACAGCAGCCCACCAGGCTCCTCTGTCCAGAGGATTCTCTAGGCAAGAATGCTGGAGCGGGTTGCCATTTCCTTCCCCAAATGCGTATCATTAGTGCAATTCATATTATGAATATACACTATATGTCTATGTACTACATCACAAGTTGCATTAATGGCGTGTGTGTGTGCATGGTACATATTTGTGTGTTGTATCTAAGGTCCCCTTTTTTGTAACATGTCCTAAAATATGATTTTTGAGCAAAAATTCAAATTATTTGCAAATACTTCAGGAATCCCACAAAAAGTGCTGACTCTGAAAGGTAAAAAAGAACCTCAGTATAGGGCAATTCACACACCTCACCACCTAAACCCTCCACAACCCCGTTACGTCATACTTGAGTATATTTGGCCTGGAGGAGGATGTGGCAACCCACTCCAGTATTCTTGCCTGGAGAATCCCACGGACTGGCCGGCTACAGTCCATGGGGTCGCGAAGAGTCGGACACGGCTGAGCACACAGGCACTCAGTGTATCTGGAGGGAGGTGGAAGACCCTGTGTAATCTAGAATCACAAGGCATCTCTCCTGTGCCAATTTGTGAACACAACAGCTTTCTTTGCATGGGAATGTGTGTGTCGGATCTGCCCTTGGGCACATCGGAGAAGTACGCAGAGCTTATCTTTCTGCCCCCTTTTCCGGTCCTTCCGCTCTTTCCTGGGCCCCACCTCCCAGGGCCCTCAGGACTCCGTATCCCTCAGGCTTCCTTCTTTACCAACTGCAATATCATCTCTCCACAGGAAAGGATTTGAAAAATGCATTCGCATGAAGCTCTAAACAGCCAGTTAAGTATGTGCAGGACGTGTCGCATATGCACCTTCTGTATTAAAGCAACAGGATTTGTTAAGTGCTCAGAAGAGGTTTTCACAAATAGGAAGCTGCTCAGAGAACGCTCGTGAAATTAGAACAGAATTTCCTCTCCATGTGCGAGTCCTCACATTTCAGCAAAGATGAAAGGTTTGGACCCAGGCAAGGAAAACCTAACGGACAGGCACCCTCTTTTTACAGGCATGTCTGCATCAGCGAGGCCTTCTGCGGGTCCCCAAAATGCTGCAGAGGCAGCCACCTTCCTCCTGGGGCTGCTGGCCTGACAGGCTCATTAACCCAAGTTTCAATCTGTTCATCCTTCAGTCCACAGCTGAGATTCCCAAAACGCATGCGTTCGGCAGGGTGTTAACACACAGGATAAAGGGATCCTGGGTCAAATAATTTGGTCAGACGCTAACAAAATGAAGTGGCCGTGTGTACGGTGGACTTTTCCGAGGGTTAACCAGGCCCAGGTGCATCTCAGGAGCATCAAGAGCGGGATGCATTCCTTCAGGCTTCTCAAAAGTAATGTCTCTTAGCTCTAAGCCCTGAAACACAGATCTTAAGCAGTGGTTCTAACACACAGATCTTCACTGAACAAAATAATCATCCTGGGGTTCTGCTGCAGCAATGCCTAAGGTCTGCTCTCCCTCCCTCCAGCAGACCTGCTGCAGGGAACACCGTTGACACGTTGCCATCCAAATATTACACCTATTCTACAAAATACCCTAGACCGTGAGCTTGCATGCTTGCTCAGTCGTTCCGTCCTGTCTAATTCTTTATGACCCCATGGACCATATCCCCTCCAGGCTCCTCTGTCCCTGGGATTCTCCAGGCAAGACCACTGGAGTAGGTTGCCATTTCCTTCTCTAGGGGATCATCCCGACCCCAGGATTGAACCCATGTCTCCTGTGTCTCCTGCATTACAGGTTTCTTTACCATGGTGCCACGGGAAACATTTCTCTCTATCACGGTTCTCAGGCTGAGAAGTCCGAGATCAAGGTAATTTGCAGAGCTGGTTTCTGATGAGGGCCTTCCTGGTTCTCTCTGTGTCCAGGTCAGGTGGAAAGAAGAAAGGAGCTCTCTGGGGCCTCTTTTAGGAGGGCGCTAATCTGATTGATGAGGGTTCCACCCTCATAAACTAATCACCTCTCCAAAGACCACACCTCCTCCTACCCTCACACTGTGGATTAGCGTGGACACAGGAATTTTGAGAGGCACCCCAACATTCTGGCTACAACTTTTGGAGACTTTGGATCTGCAGCATAGGATGAAGCCCTTCCCCCACAACCCTTCTTTCTCTCTTTACACAAGGGACAGATCTGCATCACTCTCTGCAGGCTCTCTCTGCCTTCTGCTCCATCCTGTGTCTTTCTCCTTAGCCCTATACTTCTCCCTCACAGGCATCGTGGAAGCCAAAAGATATGTCTACCCAGAACCTGTGAGTATGACTATTTGGGAAAAAAAAAATAGTCTTTGCAGATGTTATTAAGTATCTCGACATCATCTTGGATTTGGGGGTCACCCCTGAATTCAATGACAGTGTATTAAAGAGCAGAGACATCACTTTGCTGACAAAGATCTGTAGAGTCAAAAGTATTACATCTTTTCAGTAGTCGGGTATGGATGTGAGAGTTGGACCGTAAAGAAGACTAATTACTGAAGGATTGATGCTTTTGAACTGTGGTGTCAGAGAAGAAAGAATCTTGAGAGTCCCTTGGACTGCAAGGAGATCCAACCAGTCCATCCTAAAGGAAATCAATCCTAAGTATTCATTGGAAGGACTGATGCTGAAGTTGAAACTCCAATCCTTTGGCCACCTGATGCAAAGAGCCGACTTATTGGAAAAGACCCTGATTCTGGGAAAGATTGAAGGCAGGAGGAGAAGGGGACTGCAGAGGATGAGATGGTTGAATGGCATCACTGACTTGATGGACATGAGTTTGAGTAAAGTCTGGGAGATGGTGATGGACAGGGAGGCCTGGCATGCTGCAGTCCATGGGGTCGCAAAGAGTCGTCCATGACTTGGCAGCTAAAGAACAAGAAGAACAGAAGCCTCGGGAGGGCTCATCACAATACTGACTTCAGAGGGAGTTTCTCAGTCAGTAGGTCCGGGATGGGGCCTGAGAACTTGCCTTCTAACACATCCCCAGGTGCTGTTTATGCTGCTGGGCACAGAACACACTCTTGAGGACTACCGAGCTAGAGGAAGACCCTGACGACACCATTCCCTGAAGGATTCTCAGAACCCCTTCCCGCCTTCCAGAATATAAGAGTGCCACAGACAGCTGAGAAGGTCCCACCGTCATTTCTTCTCTCGTTGTACACATGAGCAAGCAGGGGCATGGACCTCCTGCTACAGTCTGCATCCCCTCAAAATTCACGGTGGCTCAGTCACATCCAACTCTTTACAGCCCGTGGACTGTAGCCAGTCTCCTCTGTCTGTGGGATTCCCCAGGCAATACTGGAGTGAGTCGCCATTATATTCCAACACAGAATTTAAAGTTATAAAAAAATAATAATAATAGGAAAAAAAAGCACTCAGCACCTGGAGCAGGGGCAAGTATGCAGGAAAGTCAGTCACGTGAGTAGGCATAAGTCAAGCAGGCCCTGGTCCAGCAGGGGGCGTACAGAGAACAAGAGAGCAGCCATCTTGTGGGGCCTGGGCCTGCACTACTCAATCCATCTCTCCAGTCTCAGGCCACTGGAGTCAGAACGCTTGTCAGCAAGCCCCAACGTCTGTGTCAATCACACGTCAGGCTTTTGATCTGTGGTTTCCGAAAGCTGCAATCAAGTCCAAAGTTAAGACGAGAACCGCCACCCCCAAGTTGTGCTTAAATAGTCACTGAGCAAATCAAGTGTGCTCTTAATGTTCTTAAGATGCTGTGACTAAATTTAGAAGTCACCTAAATGGCAGCCAGTGGAGCACTAAAGAAAGCAGTACCTCCTTGAATGGGAAGGGTACCGTGCCATTAATCACCATAGTTTTGAAGAATATATACTGACATGGGAAAATGCTGCAGACACAGCGATTGCTGCTCTGTGCGACCCCGTGGACTGTAGCCGGCCAGGCTTCTCTGTCCATGGGATTCTCCAGGCAAGAATACTGGAGTGGGTTGCCATGCCCTTCTTCAGGGGATCGTCGTGACCCAGGGATAGAACCCACGTCTCCTATGTCTCCTGCATTGGCAGGTGGGTTCCTTACCACTAGCGCCAGCTGGGAAACCCTATATTATATATATGTTTGTCCAAAATAAAAAGCTAAAATTAGAAAACTGTGGTGTTGGAGAAGACTCTTAAGAGTCCCTTGGACTGCAAGGGGATCCAACCAGTCCATCCTAAAGGAAATCAGTCCTGAATATTCATTGGAAGAACTGATGCTGAAGCTGAAGCTCCACTATTTGGCCTCCTGATTTGAAGAGCTGACTCACTGGGAAAGACCCTGATGCTGGGAAAGACTGAAGACAGGAAGAGAAGGGGATGACAGAGGATGAGATGGTTGGATGGCATCACCAACTCAATGGACATGAGTTTGAGCAAGCTCTGGGAGATGGTGATGGACAGGGAGGCCTGGCGTGCTGCAGTCCATGGGGTCACAAAGACTCGGACATGACTTAGCAACTGAACTGAACTGATTTTCTATAGAAACCTTCTTGATATTAAATTATCAAATTATAGCTTTGCTCAGAGGAAGTGGTTGCAAAATACGGCCACTTATCAAGACTATTTTCACATCTAAACTACCTCCTTCTTTCTGCGGCACCAATGGAAAAACTCAAACAAGACAACACTTCTTCACGGGAAGCAAGGTCACCTCTCTTCAGGGTCCTTATCCTCTTTTGGCATGGGGTGATAAACACTGGTATCAGTTCGGTGGATCTCCAAGAACGTTAATTTCTAAATCAAAAACCGCAAAGGACACAAGTCTCCACTCCCAGATGAACTCAGGAGTGAAAAAGAGTCTAAGGCATGACAGGCATTTTTAAAGCATAGTGGGGTAGGTTGCTAAGCCCAGGCGGCACTGAAGACAATGGAAACAGGAGGCTTGATGAGGATGATGGGGCTGGTAGTATGTATTTTTGGTGGTGTTGTTCGGTCACTAAGCTGCGTCCCATTCTGCGACCCCATGCACTGCAGCACGCCAGGCTTCCCTGTTCCCGTACTCTTTATGGGGTCCTACAGGCAAGAACTGGAGAAGGACATGGCAACCCACTCCAGTATCCTTGCCTGGAGAATCCCATGGACAGAGGAGCCTGGTGGGGCTGCAATCCACGGGGTCCCAGGAGTCGCACAGGACTGAGTGACTAAACCACCACCACCACAGGCATGAAGACTGGCGTGGGTGGCCATGTCCTCCTCCAGGGGACCACGTTTTGTCAGAACTCTTCACTACGACCCGTCTGTCTTGGGTGGTCCTGCATGGCAATGGCTCACGGCTTTACAGAATTACACAAGTTCCTTCTCTAGGAGCAGGCTGTGGTTCATGAAGAAGGGTGGTGTGTATGTTGCCACCCACCTCCACACCTTCTGATGGCCGGGTGAAAAGACAGAATGACAGAGGAGGAAAGAAATCCACTGAGGAAGGGCAGAGGTGAGGAGGTCAGGGAGGTACATGTCCGGGCTCCAGCAGGCAGCAATGAAAATTAAATCAGATGTGCAAAATGCGCTCAGGGCCACGGAGTCAAGGGCAGAGCAGAAAGGTGAGCTGTCTCTTCTTTGCCATCCCACCCTGCCTTCTTTGCTTCCCTGGAGGTACACCCATACGTCTCAACCAATAAAACAGAAAATGACTCAGGATGACTAGAACAGCAGCCAGGCATGAACGTCAGTGCCAGGGCAATACCCTGAGCTGTGCTGTGATTCCTTGGAGATGGGAGGTTACACTGGTGGTTAACTGTTGCTTTGAGGTCCTTCCACAGTTCCTCGGGAGGTTCCAAAGGATGGCTCGCGATACCTTGGGCCACTTGTTTCCAACGTGGATGCAAAAGCAGGTGAGTATGAGACACCAGCTGGAGAATTTTCAGAGCAAGAATTTCTCAAAAATAAAGGCAGCTAAACCCAGAAACATTTATTGGAAGGACGGATGCTGAAGCTGAAGCTCCAATACTCTGGCCAGCTGGTAAGAAGACCTGACTCTTTGGAAAAGACCCTGATGCTGGGAAATATTGAAGGCGGGAGGAGAAGGGGACAACAGAGGATGAGATGGTTGGATGGCATCAAGGACTCAATGGACATGAGTTTGAGCAAACTCTGGAAGTTGGTAATGGACAGGGAAGCCTGGCCTGATGCAATCCATTGGGTCGCAAAGAGTCAGACACAACTGAGCAACTGAACTGAACTGAAACCCAGAAACATTCAGGGCAGAATTTCCTTCTGAAGCGTGTTGTTGTTGTTGTTCTGTCGCCAAGTCGTGTCCGACTCTTCTTGACTCCATGGACTGCAGTATGACAGATTTCCTGTCCCTCAACATCTCCCAGACTTTGCTCAAGTTCATGTCCACTGAGTCGGTGATGCCATCCAATCTCATCCTCCGTCACCCCCTTCTCCTCCTGCCTTCAATCTTTCCCAGCATCAGGTGGCCAAAGTATTGGAGTTCCAGCTTCAGCATCAGTCCCTCCAATGAATATTCAGGACTGATCTCCTTTAGGATGGACTGGTTTGATCTCTTTGCAGTCCAAGGGACTCTCGGTAGTCTTCCCCAACACCACAGTTCCAAAGCATAGTATCATGCAAAACTAGGCAGAATCAGGAGGCCTTCAAGGGAACATCCTCCGTGACCCTAATGCTCAGCTTCTCTCAGGCGTATTTTCCTTATGCCTGAGAGTTTGGGGCAAATTAAACACTAAGGCCGCCTCTCCAGTTCTGAGATTCCAGGAATCCACAAATTCTCGACCATACAGACGACATCTCTGCCACAGGGGACCGGTGAGGTTAAGATGGGACCCAAGTTCAACTGCATTCACCGCAGCCGTGTTTAGCACATCTCTCTCGGAATAGAGAGAGACGGATATTCAGGTTCCTCCGTGGCTTCTCCACCCGAGGATTCTGACATTTCCCATCCGTCACTGCGTCCAGTGTAACAGGGTGACTCGGTGACTGTGCCTTGGGTGTGTGGCCTTGTGCTTGGCCAAGCCTGTTGCACAACCTGTTTGGCCTTCTCTGCAGACAGTCTGGGATCAATGAGACGCAGCAGAGACTCCGGTACAAAGAGATCAGCAACAAATGATCTGTCTTCACCCCTTATTTTTCCGCGCCAGGGCTGAAGGCAGTGAGACACAAGCATGGCACTCAACCACCTTTGGCAGGGGTACCAGGGCCTCCAAGACACGCATTCCCAGGGTCAGCCAGGACTCACTTCCATTTCTCCCCACACAAGCAAGGTGGGCGGTGGGCAGGGGCGGGTTGCTTTGGGTTTGGCTGCATGAGAACTCCATTCTGAACTTTTTCATTCCTCTCTGCAGTAATATTTCTTAAAAGCAACGAACGCTCTTTGCATCTCATTTCGGGGCTGTGCTCACACTGATCAAAGATCATGACCTTCTTGGCAAAGTGAATGATACCATTTTCTCAGCTCTGTCTTTTCCCAGTACAGCGTACTGGAGCAGATTTTAGGCAAGGCAGGGAAGTGAGGGGGAGGACACTGACTCCCGTTGCTGTGGCAACCCCTACACACAGGAAAAAAAATGCGCTCACTCCATTTCTGACTGAGTGAGCTTTCTACCTCTTCAATATCATGGGTTGCTGCAACTCAGAGATGCAATGAGCCAGGTCTGTAGAGGGGGGTGGCTTCTCGCTCACTCTGACTCAAGTAGGTGCTAGAAGGTCAGGCTGAGATGAAGCCTTTTCACGGATACAATCACTGGGAGTTTCAAAAGCAGGTGAACTTGGGATGCAGAGTCGCAGGGTGTACATGAAGGCATCCTCCTCCAGACCCCTTGCTGGGAGATAAACACTTTGGGAAGGGGGAGAGGTCATCATCATAATGTAGTGTGCTTAGCTGCTCAGTCGTATCTGACTCTGCAACCCCATGGACTATAGCCCGTCAGGCTCCTCTGTCCATGGGATTCTCCAAGAATACTGGAATGGGTGGCCATGCCCTCCTCCAGGAGATCCTCCCCGCCCAGGGATTGAACCCAGGTCTCCCGCAGGGCAGGTGGATTCTTTACTGCCTGAGCCACCAGGGAAGCCCATCATGTAATAGTTCTCAGCATAGAAGCCGAGAAGTTACCTGGAAAACCTGATCTGTAACACTTGGAGCGGCTCATCCCTCTCCTGGGATGCTTTTAAGTCACTCACATGGTGCGGGGAAGCTTTGTGGTTCTAGTCTAGGACAACTGTCACACTTAGAACAGGTACAGAGCATGCTTTCTCTGCAGGGCAATGGGTAATGAATGCCCTGTGGATGGCAGGGGGTAGGTGCCACCAGCAGACACAGGAATCGCAAGGCTGGCCTTCAGCAGCTTCATTGTAAACGGAGGAAAAGTGCAAATAAATTACATAAGAATACGCACCACAGAGACCTCCTTTCCATCCACTGCGTCCGTCGTAACACTTGCCAAGGAGATCTTCTAATTGAATCTCATTTTTTAACGTGTTTTTCTCAATTGCAGATCACTTTTAAATTCTTTGTCGAGTTTGCTACAACACTGGTTGGGTTTTACGTTTTGGCTCTTTGACAGCAAGACATGGGAATCCTTAGCTCCCAGACCAGAGATCGAACCTGCGTCCCCTGCGCCGGAAGGCAAAGTCTTAACCCCTGGCCCACCAAGGAAGTCCCAAAGAGATCTTCTGAAATGGAAGCCATACTTCTCAGGAGTAAGCAATGGACCCCCTACTGCCTACAGAATAAAATTGCATTTGTCCACGTGGAATTCGCAGCCTTCTTTCACCTGTCCCAGCTACATGTCCACCATACTTGTTCTGGAAGCCTCTCCCAACATACACAAACCCTCTGTCTCCAAGACCTCTGATCATCATTTGTTCTCCAACCCCCGGACCATCCCTTTCAGCTCTGCCGGCCACCATGTCGCTTCTAGGCACTGCCTCTGTGTGAATGCATGCCTGCCGAGTCGCTTCAGTTGTTTCCGACTCTTTGCAACCCTACGGACCATAGCCCTCCAGGCTCCTCTGTCCCTGGGATGCTCCAGGCAAGAACACTGGAGTGGGTTCTCATTTCCTCCTCTAAGGGATCTTCCCGACCCAGGGCTCGAACCGGTGTCTCTTACGTCTCCTGTGTGGTCAGGCGGGTTCTTTACTGCGAGCAACACTTGGACCTCTGGCCCCTCTCCAAGCTGGCAAAGTGCTCTCAGCTTTCTTAGATGACTTCAGACTCCACTTTTATTTTATTTTTTTTCAAGAAGTCAGCCCCAAGGTGCCCTGCCTTTGCGTTCTCTTGCCTCTGTTTCAGCATCTGGGATCTCGTGTTTATTTGCCTGTTTCCCTCCTTGAGGGTGAAGCCTGGGCCTCATTCCACTCCAAATTTCCACACAGCTTACCAGACTGCATTGCACAAAATAAGCCCCTAAGAGTAACTGCGTGTTGCGTGAACACGTTCATGCAAAACCTGCAGGTGTGGGCGTGTGCTTGTGTGTAAGATGGGCACCCAGCCCCATAGACCTGATCAAGCTTTGGCATCTGTGGGATGGATTGGAATAGGTTTGGGATCACCTAGTCCCAAAGCCCCACCTTTAGATAAGGTCAGGTGGGGCTTATCTAAAATTAGACGAGGGAGGAGTCTTGAGCACCATGTTTTCAGGAGACAAAGAATCTATGTTGCTTTAAAAAAAAAAAAATAACTGAAGTACAGATGGTGTACTGTATTATATAAGTTACGGGTATACAGTATAGTGAGCAAGAATCTTTTTTTGCAAAGAAATGAAAGTACATTCCAAACACACGGGACCCAGCGTGTGGAAAGGCTGAAAGGTCAGGAATGCAGCAGTCACAGGGAAGTTGGTTTCCTGGAATGTCCATTATTAGCTCGATTGTAAGTGGGTTTGAGGGGAATGAAGAGTTATTTCAAAGCATCCTATGCTATTTACCCTTCCTTCTTCCATGAAGAGTGCAAGATACAGTTTACAGAACGAGGGCATGGAGCTGAGTGGCCTATTTATAAAGCCCACTTCTATTGCTCAGCATCTGTGTAAGACAAACTACCTAACTTCTGCAAGCCTCAGTTTTCTTACCTATAAAATGGGAACAATGCCTTGTAGTATGGATTCGACAGCATATTACAGACAGCCGCCTTCATTCTATACAAAGACAAAAAAACTCATCTACATTTTCCCCTACCGAGTCACATCTTACCAAATACATGTAAGGATTTAATTCCAGCTCAAAGTAACTCTCAACAATATCTGAACTACTAAGGAAAATGCTCTTTTGTTGACTTTTTAAAATTAGAGTATAAGACGATGGCACCCCACTCCAGTACTCTTGCCTGGAAAATCCCATGGACAGAGGGGCCTGGTGGGCTGCAGTCCATGGGGTCGCTATGAGTCAGACACGACTGAGCGACTTCACTTTCACTTTTCACTTCCATGCACTGGAGAAGGAAATGGCAACCCACTCCAGTGTTCTTGCCTGGAGAATCCCAGGGACGGGGGAGCCTGGTGGGCTGCCGTCTACAGGGTCGCACAGAGTCGGACACGACTGAAGCGAGTTAGCAGCAGCAGCAGCAGCAGCAAGTTCATCCGCATCACTACAAATGACCCAGTTTAGTTCCTTTTGTGACTTGTACACTGTGTATGCGGACCACACGCTGGCGGTCCACATCGTATATGTGGACCACGTACCGTAGGTCTATATTGTATATACGGATCATATATACATGTGACTGCTGTCCACTGTGTATATGAACCACATCTTCTTTTCTCCTTCTTCTGCCAATGGACATTTAGGCTGCTTCTGTGTCCTGAATATTGCATACAGTGCTGCAATGAGCAGTGAGGTGCATGTGCCCTTCTATCATTTTCTCAGGGTACGTGCCCAGCAGTGGGATTGCTGGGTCATATAGTAGTGTATTTTTAGTTTTTTTTTTTTTTTTTTTAAGGAAATGGGCTTCCCTGAGCGCTCAGTTGGTAAAGAATCCACCTGCAATGCAGGAGACTCCACTTCCATTCCTGGGTCGGGAAGATCCCCTGGAGAAGGGATAGGCTACCCACTCCAGTCTCCTTGGGCTTCCCTGGTGGCTCAGTTGGTAAAGAATCCGCCTGCAATGCAGGAGATCCAGGTTCAGTCCCTGGGTTGGGAAGATTCCCTGGAAAAGGGAACGGCTACCCACTCCAGGATTCTGGCCTGGAGAATTCCCTGGACTGTATATCCATGGGGGTCTCCAGAGTTGGACACGACTGAGCGACTTTCACTTTCACTTTTCCTTATTGTTTTCCATAATGGTTGTTCAATTTACATTCCTAGCAGCGCTGTTAGGAGGGTTCCCTTTTCTCTACACCCTCTCCAGCATTCATTGTTTCTAGATTTTTGATGACTGCCCTTCCAACTGGTGCCAGGTGATACCTCACTGTAGTTTTTATTTAAATTTCTCTAATAATGAGCCAAGTTGAGCTTCTTTTCATGTGTTTGTTGGCCATCTGCATGTCTTCTTTGGAGAAACGTCTGTTTAGGTCTTCCGCCCACTTTCTGATTGGGTTTCTTTTCTTTTTTTTATATTGAGCTGCATGAGCTGCTTGTACATTTTTAAGATTTCTTTTAGTATTTTTAAGTGCCTCTTTTCTTCTATAAACTCTATTTCATCATTAAAGTGGTGGCTATGAGCTGCAAGCATACTGAACCAGAATTGTAATTTACAGGTGCTCACTCAGGGCTGTGTATGCAACCGAAAACAGCCTATAAAATTAATGGTCACCCTGGATGGAGTGGCTTGATTCCAAAGAACAGAGTATGGAAATCGAAAGCAGAGGATTACGACAGCAGAGACCGTGTGGCCAGCCAGCACTGCCCTAAACAAGCGACAGAGGTCAGCATCACCAGCCACCCACTAGCGGTCCACTCCTGAGCACCTCACGGGCCCTACCAGAATGCAGTGGGGAGGGCACTGCACCTCTCTGTTTTAAGTTGTTTCTTGTTGTTCAGTCAATAAATTGTGTCCCACTGTTTGAGACCCCATGGACTGCAGCACGCCAGGCCTCCCTGTCCATCACCAACTCCCAGAGCTTACTCAAACTCATGTCCATCGAGTCGGTGATGCCATCCAACCATCTCATCCTCTGTCGTCCCCTTCTCCTCCCACCTTCAATCTTTCCCAGCATCAGAGTCTGTTCCAATGAGTCAGTTCTTCTCATCAGGTGGCCAAAGTATTGGAGCTTCAGCTTCAGCATCACTCCTTCCAGTGAGTATTCAGAGTTGATTTCCTTTAGAATGGGCTGGTTGGCTCTCCTTTCCATCCAAGGGACTCTCAAGAGTCTTCTCCAACAACACAGTTCAAAACCATCAATTCCTCAGCCATCTTTATGGTCCAACTCTCACATCCATACATGACTACTGCTCCTTATTGCAAAATTCAGACTTAAATTGAAGAAAGTAGGGAAAACCAATAGGCCATTCAGATATAACCTGATTGGTCATATGATTATACAGAGGAAGTGATGAATAGATTCAAGGGATTAGATCTGGTAGACAGAACGTCTGAAGAACTGTGGATGGAGGTTCATGACATTGTACAGGAGGCGGTGTACTAAGTTAGGAGGGGAAATGCAGACAGAGCATTCGGCTTAGGTTAGCCAGCAATTGAATGAATCTGATCAGCGTGACAGTGGTGGAGCCAACATCTACTTTTTGACTGGAGACAGCACAGAGAAACAGAATAAAAAAGATTGTACGGGGGCATTTACTGCAAATATCTGTAAAAGCCAAACGATCCTATTATTGCTGTTGGAGCAGGGAGGGGGCGGGTCTGTGCCTTGTAGGACTTGACAATCCTTGGACTTTGCCAAATTGATAAAGTAAAAGTCTCTCAGTCATGTCTGACTCTCTGCGACCCCATGGACTATACAGGCCAGATTCTCCCAGCCAGAATACTGGAGTAGGTAGCCTTTCCCTTCTCCAGGGGCTTTTTCCCAACCCAGGGATCGAACCCAGGTCTCCCACATTGCAGGTGGCTTCTTTACCAGCTGAGCCACCAGGGAAACTCAAGAACACTGGAGTGGGTAGCCTATCCCTTCTCCAGGGGATTTTCCCAACCCAGGAATCAAACCAGGGTCTCCCGAATTGCAGGCAGATTATTTAGCAACTGAGCTATTCCAAACAGAGGTGAACAGCACCCTCAGGTGTGACAACCAAAACTGTCTCCAGACACTGACAAGTGTCCCCTGGGGTGGGAAAGAAGAGGGAGGGGGAAGCTGGGGACATATCTGATCCCTCACTCAGGCCTTCCACCTGTTTAAGAGCCACCAATACAAGAAAACTGGGCTGACCTTCCAAAAGGTCAATGTCATGGAAAGCAAACAACAAAATATAAAAGATGGAAGGTGGGGGACTATTCTTGATGAGACACAATAACCCACTGCGTTCCGGACACGTGACCAGCAAGCATTTCCTAAACGTAAAGACCGAGTTCACACGTAGATGTTGTACCACGCTGAGAGCTCATTGCAACTGTGATGCATTTTAACTGGCACACCAACCTCCCCAGCGCACTCCTATCATGCAGGCTCTGACTCTGCAGACTTGGGCAGGGCCAAAGGGTCTGCCCTGACAACGAGGCTGCCCTCAGACCACACCTGGGGGAGCCGGGTCACTGGAGGGAGGCGTGTCTGCGGTAGACCCACGAGAATCTGAAATTCACTTCTTGATAAGGAGGTGCCATAAACTGGAGCTGTTGTTTCCAAACATATACATGTTGTCAGTTGTTTTTCCGTTCAGTCCTGGCTGACTTTGTGACCCCGTGGACTGTCACCCTCCAGGCCCCTCTGTCCATGGGATTTCCCAGACAAGAATCCTGGAACAGGTTCCTGTCTCTTCCCTGATAGCTCCGTTGTTAAAGAATCGGCCTGCAATACTCGAGACTCCGGTTCGATTCCTGGGTGGGGAAGATCCCCTGGAGAAGGGATAGGCTGCCCACTCCAGTGTTCTTGGGCTTCCCTTGTGGCTCAGACAGTAAAGAATCTGCCTGCAATGCGGGAGACCTGGGTCTGATCCGTGGGTTGGAAAGATTCCCTGGAGAAGGGAAAGGCTACCCACTCCAGTGTTCTTGGGCTTCCCTTGTGGCTCAGACAGTAAAGAATCTGCCTGCAATGCGGGAGACCTGGGTCTGATCCGTGGGTTGGAAAGATTCCCTGGAGAAGGGAAAGGCTACTCACTCCAGTACTGTAGCCTGGAGAATTCCATGGACAAGTCCATGGGGGTAGCAAACAGTTGGACACGACTGAGTGACTTTCACTTCACTTCACTTCTATTTCCTACCCCAGGGGCTCTTCCTGACCCAGGGATCGAACCTGCATCTCCTGCACTGACAGATGGATTCTTTACCACTGGAGCCTCCTGGGAAGCACCCACCCCTCCCCCCAAAAAAAATACCTCTGACAGGATTGGTGTAAAGATTTCCTGAAACATTCAGGATATCACTCCACCACGGAGAGGAGAAGCGAGGTGCATGCGGGTTAAGACAATTGGGTCAGGATGCTCTAGTCTGTACTCTGGCTCTGCTTGCTTAGCTGGTTCATTTGCTGCCCCTCCTGACTGCCAAAGGTGGTTGAGGGGGACTCTGTCTGCCCACCCAGCTTAAAGTAGGACCACTGCCTCGCTGCTCCAGCATCCATGATCTCCATCACTTAAGCGAGCACTTTCCTCAACAGGTACCACCTACCTTTCCCAATGGCATCCTTCTATTTTTCCTTTCCATTTCCTTCACACTCCCTGCCACCTTATACGTTTTGTGAATCCCTTCAGACGCTCACCTATCAGCACGATCTTGCAATTCAGTTCTGAAACACTATGGGGTTTCATTACCAAGCCTGGGAAGTTTTTTTTTTTTTTTTTAAGCAGCAGCAGTGAAATGCAATGGCACCCCACTCCAGTACTCTTGCCTGGAGAATCCCATGGACAGAGGAGCCTGGAAGGCTGCAGTCCATGGGGTCGCTGAGGGTCAGACACGACTGAGTGACTTCACTTTCACTTTTCACTTTCATACATTGGAGAAGGAAATGGCAACCCACTCCAGTGTTCTTGCCTGGAGAATCCCAGGGATGGGGGAGGCTCGTGAGCTGCCGTCTATGGGGTCGCACAGAGTTGGACACGACTGAAGTGACTTAGCAGCAGCAGCAGCAGTGAAATGAAAAACTAGTCCCAGCTCTGGCACGCAGACCTTCCCCCTGACCCTACACTAGGCCTTCAGAGAACAAAAAAAGGAAGAAATTACCTCTGCCTCTCATCACGTCTCCGAGACTGGAAGACACGTCCCCGAAGCAACCCGTGAGAGCCATGAACAACTGCTTCATTATGGGACACGGCTCCTAGAGTGCCGTCTGTCTCTCTCATTATTTGGACGAAGACCGCGTGGGACGTGCTGGGCAGACCTCAGAGAGGTGGCTGCCAAGTTTCCGTGTTTTGTTTAAAAAAAAGGCCAGGGGGGTGCAGTTTGCATGGTCCTGGGAGAAACGATGCCGCATTCAGGAAATAACACATTTCGAATACTTCCTCCACTTCAATTCCTGCTCCTTCTCTAACTTACCTGGAATGGCACCACCCAAGGTGGTTTTGTCTGGCCACAAAATCGACCTGGAAGGCAGAGGTTTGTAACATCATGCTATTGCTTCTCTTTGCCTAACAAATCAGTTTTCTTCATTTTTACAATTGGAAGTGGACTGCCTTCTATCCACGTGAAGAGGGCAATCCCATGGACATGGACACACTGCTATATTTAACATGGAGAACCAACAAGGACCTGCTGGACAGCTCAGGGAACTCTGCTCAATACTCTGTAATAATCTTATGGTCCCCAGGGGAGAAGGATGGGAGAAGGGATAGTTAGGGAGTTTGGGATGGACATGGACACACGGCTGAATTTAACATGGAGAACCCACAAGGACCTGCTGGACAGCACAGGGAGCTCTGCTTGATGTCATGTGGCAGCCTGGATGGGAGGGGAGTTTGGAAGAGAATGGATACATGTCTATGTGTGGCTAAGTCCCTTCACTGTCCACCTGAAATTATCACAACATTGTTAATTGACTATACCGCAATAGAAAATAGCAAGTTTAAATTAAATAAAGAAGGCAAGCCCAGGTTGCCTGGAGAAGCTGGCCGAAGATCCAGACTTGTTTAGGACGTGTGTGTCTCAGTGGCCCAGGGAAGCAGGACCACCAGTGACAAGATCACCCGGGGAGCTGGTTACGCTGGTGGGTTTCTGGGTGTTATCCCAGACCTGCTGAATCCAGGTGGTATGTGTGTGTGTGTGTGTGTGTGTGTGTGTACTCAGTCATGTCCAACTCTTTGCAACCCCATCAACTGTAGCCTGCCAGGATCCTCTGCCCTTGGGATCTTCCAGGCAAGAATACTGGAGTGGGGTTGCCATTTCCTCCTCCGAGGCGATCTTCCCAATTTGGGGATACAACCTGCTTCTCCTGAGGCTCTTTCTTCTGACAGACAGATCCTTTACCACTGAGCCACCTGTAACAAATCCCCCCGGGGGGATTCTCGCACCAGAAAGGGAGGGAAGTAGAGGTTTTAGGTTTCTGGAGCTGAGATCACCCCTATCCCCAACTCCTAGGGTTCCGTACCACGTGGACACTATCCGTGGGGCTTGAGAGAAAAGGCTGTCCTGGTGGGCTTATTACTCTTTGGAGCATCCGTAATAGCGTCTGCCATGAGTGCATCGTCTCTTTGAGTTACGCAGCAGGCCCTTTTAGCTTTGCTGACGGCTGTGTAGGAAGAGAATGAAGGGGAGCAAAGGGGTCTCGAAAGTGAGAAGGGGAAAGGCGCTCCCTGGAAGAGTAAGACAGGACCCTGTCCTTTTGCCATCTTCACAGCCCATCTTGCGGTGGGAGGAAAAGCTTGCTGAATGCCCCGTCTTCTCGGGCTTGTGACAGGCAATCCTGGCAGGCTGATCTAACTTGGTGGGTATTTCTCAGTGAGAGAAACGCCAGGGGAGCAGCGTGGAACCCGGTCTTAAACAGCAGTGCCAAGAGCCAGGCCGTGAACCTAGCCCATGGCTTCTGTGTTGGGAGGCAGGGAGCCATGATGCTGAAATCCAACTTGGAACACGCAGGGTCTCCCAGCTTCCTGCCAGGAAGTCACCTCTGGAGGAAATTACCGCCCACTAGAAGGTGCATTTGGTCCTGATTATGTTGAATCTGTTTGACAGTGCTTTTCAGGTCAACTGTATTCTTCTGGGCTCCCCGGGTTGCACTCATGGTAAAGAACCTGCCCTGCCAGTGCAGTGAGATATAATAGACACGGGTTTGATCCCTGGGTGGGGAAGATCCCCTAGAGGAGGGCATGGTGACACACTCCAGTATACTTGCCTGGAGAATCCCATGGACAGAGGAGCCTGGCAGGCTATGGTCCATGGGGTGGGAAAGAGATGGGCATGATTAATAATTAATAATTTTAGATCATTCTTCATATAATTTTTATTTTAGGTGGTTACTCAAAAAATTAATTGTATAATAAATATAACATTACATGTAAATACAAATATTATATATTATTAATAATTATAATTATATATATAATTACATATTAGTATATAATATAGCATATATTTTATATATAGTATGTATAATAGTGTGTATAATATGTATGTATTATGTATAATATGTATATTATTATATTATTATATGTATATGCATATATTATACATACATATTATACATACATATACATATATTACATGTATATGTATATTATTATAAAATATATTATATGTATATATTATATGTATAATATATATGTGTATAATAATATGTATAATATGTATATATATGTATAATATGTATATAATAATATAGTATGACTATATATTATAATTGTACTATATTATTATATGAATTAATTAATACATTAATATAAGATATGATATAATTTATTAATATATCAATTATATTATGTAAATAAATTATATTTATATTATATTCAATGCATATATAATATGTTATATATTAATATATAATGTTTAATATATTACAATAATTATGATATATTATATATAATATGTGTTACATTATATATATATCATATATCACATTTATTATGTGTATGTAAATAAAGATACAGTATATATCATATATAATTATTAATATGGAATATTTATGCTTTAATATAAGTGAGACTTCCCTGGTGGCTCAGACAGTAAAGCATCTGTCTACAATGCAGGTTTGATCCCTGGGTTGGGCAGATCCCCTGGAGGAAGGACATGGCAAACCACTCCAATACTCTGGCCTGGAAAATCCCATGGACAGAGGAGCCGGGTAGGCTGCATTCCAGGGGTCACAAAGAGTCGGAAATGACTGAGCAACTTCCCTTTCACTTCACTTTCATAAGTGATACAGCATATAATGATTCAGTTCAGTTCAGTCGCTCAGTTGTGTCTGACTTTTTGCGACCCCATGAATTGCAGCATGCCAGGCCTCCCTGTCCATCACCAACTCCCAGAGTTCACCCAGACTCAAGTCCATCGAGTCAGTGATGCCATCCAGCCATCTCATCCTCTGTCGTCCCCTTCTCCTCCTGCCCCCAATCCCTCCCAGCATCAGAGTCTTTTCCAATGAGTCAACTCTTCGCATGAGGGGGCCAAAGTACTGGAGTTTCAGCTTTAGCATCATTCCTTCCAAAGAAATCCCAGGGCTGATCTCCTTTAGAATGGACTGGTTGGATCTCCTTGCAGTCCAAGGGACTCTCAAGAGTCTTCTTCAACACCACAGTTCAAAAGCATCAATTCTTCAGCACTCAGCCTTCTTCACAGTCCAACTCTCACATCCATACATGACCACAGGAAAAAACATAGCCTTGACTAGACGGACCTTTGTTTGCAAAGTAATGTCTCTGCTTTTCAATATGCTATCTAGGTTGATCATAACTTTCCTTCCAAGGAGTAAGCATCTTTTAATTTCATGGCTGCAGTCACCATCTGCAGTGATTTTGGAACCAAAAAAAAAAAATAAAGTCTGACACTGTTTCCACTGTTTCCCCATCTATTTCCCATGAAGTGATGGGACCAGATGCCATGATCTTCGTTTTCTGAATGTGGAGCTTTAAGCCAACCTTTTCACTCTCCTCTTTCACTTTCATCAAGAGGCTTTTTAGTTCCTCTTCACTTTCTGCCATAAGGGTGGTGTCATCTCCATAGCTGAGGTTATTGATATTTCTCCCGGCAATCTTGATTCCAGCTTGTGCTTCTTCCAGCCCAGCGTTTCTCATGATGTATATAAATTTATATCTAAAATTCGTGCTTATTTATATTCTAATATACAATAAGTCCCACACATACAAACGAGTTCCCTTCTGAGAGTGCATTTGCAAGTCCAAGTTGTTCCTAAGTCCTGTGGACAGTGCAGCCTGTCGGGCTAAGGTCCATAGCATCACAAAGAGTTGGATGGGACCCAAGTGATTTGGCCCGCACCCCGACAAAGTCAGCCTAGCTACTCGACTGACACAGACGGCTGCACCGTATGGCACTGTGACACGTTTATGATACCTCTCACACAAATGCAGTGCATGAAAAGCAAACACAAGAAATAAAGAAAGCTTCTTAAATCTAACAGGAGAGGACCTTGAAAACTACAGGAGTACTATACAGCTGGCATCCAGGTGCTGGCATTGACAGAAAAGGGCAAGACGACTGCACTGCTGCCTATAGGAGGCACAGGAGGTGGGAGATGGTAGAGCTGAAGCATCAGCAACAGGGGTCGGAAGGCAAGCTACAATGCCACTCATGCCTCATCTGGACGGAACCCACGTTTGCACCTTTAAAAGTCTGCAACTTGAAGGCTCTTAGGTCGGGGATTTAGTGCATAAATTATTTGAGGGAATTTATGTGCAATTCTATAAAAGTTTGTATGTTTAGAAAGAAAGAAAGAAAGAAAGTGAAGTCGCTCAGTCGTGTCTGACTCTTTGCCACCCCTTGGACTGTAACCCATCAGGCTCCTCCATCCATTGGGTTTTCCAGGCAAGAATACTGGAGTGGGTTGCCATTTCCTTCTCCAGGGAATCTTTCCAACCCAGGGGTCGAACCCAGGTCTCCTGCATTGCAGGCAGACGCTTTTACTGTCTGAGCCACCAGGGAAGTCACATGTTTACCTTAATTTAAATGTAAAGATTTTCATGTTTTTACGACCCTTTGTGTAAAGATGCATCTAATCCATGCTGGATTAACATCGTGCCTTTTCTCTTGATTTCAAAAGAAAATAAACCATTTTCACAGGCCCAAGGCACTGGGCCTCCTATGCCAAGAATTCCGTGCTGACTGTTATGAAGGTACCTATAATACTGTCTTCCAGGAGGTGAAATAAGTGGGTATTCTGCCCTGGAGAAGATGAGACATTATAAACTCAGCAGGATTTTGTGCGCAGCCCACAGGGACTCAGTAAATGTTTCATGATGATCCTTGATGTTATTTATTTCCAGGCAGTTTTATGTGGCTCACTTTGAGGTGTATTATAACCCCTCGAATCCAGGGAATTTAATTGAATTTCTCTGAGAGTTCAGGTACACACATCACCAACGGACTAGTGGAGGGAAAGCCCTGGGGAATTCTATCCTTCTCTGCAAAATGAAAGTTTTGCTCAGCTTGATTCTCCCCATTAGAAATAGCCCTGCTCAGTAACAGACGCTGATGCTGTGGGCACAGGACTCTGCTTACCTGCACCTTTGGTATCAGGAAAAAAAATTGTGGGAGATTTCATTCTTCTATCTATAGTGAAGTACAAAATCCAAAAAAAAAAAAAAAAAAAGTGAAATGGTGTGGGGGAAAAAAAAAAGCCTCAAGGGGTGATTACATTCATTGGAAAGGATTTATCGCTTGCTGAAACGTGACTGATATTCATCTGATGGGAACACAGTGCCCAAAGCATTTTCCTGCTGAGAAAAGTAAGGGAACACAGGAGCAAGGAGAGTCATTTTTCTAGATTTGACATATATGCTGTACTACAATATTTGTTTGTCTCTTTCTGACTGACTTCACTACATATGACACACTCTAGGTCCATTCAGTTAGTTCAGTTCAGTAGCTCAGTTGTGTCTGACTCTTTGTGACCCCACAAACCGCACGCAGCAGGCCAGGTCTCCCTGTCCATCACCAACTCCCAGAGTTCACCCAAACCCATGTCCATTGAGTCAGTGATGCCATCCAACCATGTCGTCCTCTGTCATCCCCTTCTCCTCTGGCCCTCAATCTTTCCCAACATCAGGGTCTTTTCCAATGAGTCAGCTTTTTGCATCAGGTGGCCAAAGGATTGGAGTTTCAGCTTCAGCATTAGTCCTTCCAATGAATACTCAGGACTGATCTCCTTTAGGATGGACTGGGTTGGATCTTCCTGAAGTCCAAGGGACTCTCAAGAGTCTTCTCCAACAACACAGTTCAAAAGCATCTATTCTCTGACGCTTAGCTTTCTTTATAGTCCAACTCTCACGTCCATACATGACCACTGGGAGGGGACTGGAATGCAAAAGTAGAAGTCAAGAAACACCTGGAGTAACAGGCAAATTTGGCCTTGATGTACAGAATGAAGCAGGGCAAAGGCTAACAGAGTTCTGCCAAGAGAACGCACTGGTCATAGCAAACACCCTCTTCCAACAACACAAGAGAAGATGTACACATGAAGATCACCAGATGGTCAACACTGAAATCAGATTGATTATATTCTTTGCAGCCAAAGATGGAGAAGCTGTATACAGACAGCAAAAACAAGACTGGGAGCTCACTGTGGCTCAGATCATGAACTCCTTATTGCCAAATTCAGACTGAAATTGAAGAAAGTGGAGACCATTCAGGTATGACCTGAATCAAATCGCTTATGACTAGATCCATTCATGTCTCTACAAATGACCCAACTTCACACCTTCTTATGGCTGAGTAATATTCCATTGCTGAACCTACCTGCAGGGCAGGAATAGGTATAGATGCAGCTGTAGCGGATGGTCTTCTGGACTCGGGGCGGTGGGGAGGGTAGAAGTGAAGGGAGATTGGGGTTGACGTATATGCATATATACACGACTCTATGTAGATACATGTATAGACTATCATGTGTATAGGAAATGGCAACCCACTCCAGCATTCTTGCCTGGAGAATCCCATGGACGGAGGAGCCTGGTAGGCTACAGCCCACGGGATCACAAAGAGTCAGACACGACTGAGCAACTTCACTTACTTACTCATACATGTACATTACCATGTGTGTAGACATATATACACTCTCATATGTGTGTATGTATTTACATGAGCATGTGTATAACAGAGAGCTAGTACGAAGCTCAGCACGTTGAAAAAAGCAGAGACATTACTCTGCCAACAAAGGTCCGTCTAGTCAAGGCTATGGTTTTTCCAGTGGTCATGTATGGATGTGAGAGTTGAACTATAAAAAACGCTGAGAGCCAAAGAATTGATGCTTTTCAACTGTGGTGTTGGAGAAGACTCTTGAGAGTCCCTTGGACGTCAAGGAGATCCAACCAGTCCATCCTAAAGGAAATCAGTCCTGAGTGTTCATAGGAAAGACTGATGTTGAAGCTGAAACTCCAATCCTTTGGCCACCTGATGTAAAGAGCTGACTCATTGGAAAAGACCCTGATGCTGGGAAAGATTGAGGGCAGGAGGAGAAGGGGACCACAGAGGATGAGATGGTTGGGTGGCATCACTGACTCAACGGACATGAATTTGAATAGACTCCTGGAGTTGGTGATGGACAGGGAGGCCTGGGGTGCTGTGGTCCATGGGGTTGCAAAGAGTCGGACATGACTGAGCGATTGAACTGAAGTGAACTGAGTAGGAAGCTGCTGTTTTGCACAAGGGGCTCAGCTCAGCGCTCTGTGATGACCCAGAGAGGTGGGACAAGGGAGGGGGTGAGAGGTAGACCCAAGAGGGAGGAGATATGTGTAAACATATGGCAGATTCATTCTGTTATACAGCAGAAACTACCACAAATTTGTCAGCAACTATATCTCAATTTTTTTAAAGATGAAAAAGAAAATCACCTATGGTCAATGATTTGACTTCTCTGGTGGCTCAGTAGTCAAGACCCTGCCTGCCAATGCAGGAGACACAGGAGATGTGGGTTCAATCCTCTGGGTTGGGAAGACACCACCCCCACCCACCCAGAGAAGGAAAATGGCAACCCACTCCAGTATTCTTGCCTTAGAAATCCCATGGACAGAGGAGCCTGGTGGGCTGTGGTTCATAGGGCTGCAAGAGTCGAACATGAGTTAGTAACTAAACCACCACCATGGTAATGATCTAATCAATCGCACTTGTGTAATGAAGTCTCATTAAAACCAAGAAGATGGGGTTCAGAGCATGTCCGGTTTGGTGTGCACGTCATGACTGGGGATGGCGGCACTGGCTGGGGAGGACATGGACACTCTGCCTCCTTTGCCCACACCCTGGCCCATCTCTTTCCTTCGACTCCTTCCTGAATCACATCCTTTTACACCAAACTGGTAGCCTGGTAAGTGACGTGTTTCTCTGAGTTCTGTGAGCCACTCTAGCAAATGAATTGGACCCACCAAGGAGGTCGTGGGAACCTTCAGTGTACAGCCAGTTGATCAGAAGTACCTGGACTTGCAGTTCAGTATCTGAAAGGGCAGGGGACAGACTGCAGTCAAGTAGGATGGATAACCTGTGCAATCTGATGCTGTCTCCACATACAGTGTCCGAATTGACTCAAATTGGATACCCAGCTGGTACCCCAGAATTGCTTGCTATCTGTGTGGGTCACCCCACACACACGCTGGAATTGGTACCAGATTCCATGTACCAAGTTTCAGTTGCGTGACTGAATTGTTTTCTTCCCAAATAGAAAATACTCACTAATATTTCAGGATTCCCAGAAAGGAAAATGAAGCTGGAAGAATCAGGCTACCTGATTTCAGACTGTACTACAAAGCTATAGTGATCAAAACAGTATCAGATCAGATTAGATCAGTCACTCAGTCATGTCCAAGCCTTTGTGACCCCATGAATCGCAGCACGCCAGGCCTCCCTGTCCATCACCAACTCCCCGAGTTCACTGAGACTCATGTCCATTGAGTCAGTGATGCCATCCAGCCATCTCATCCTCTGTCGTCCCCTTCTCCTCTTGCCCCCAGTCCCTCCCAGCATCAGAGTCTTTTCCAATGAGTCAACTCTTCGCATGAGGTGGCCAAAGTACTAGAGTACGGTACTGGCCAAAAATAGAAACATAGATCAGTGGAACAGGATAGAATGCCCCAAAATAAACCCACATAACTATGGTCAATTTATCTACAATAAAGGAGGCAATAATATACAATGGAGAGAAGACAGTCTCTTCAATGACTGCCACTGGGAAAACTGGACAGCTATATGTAAAAGAATGAAATGAGAGCATTCTCTAACACCATACGCACAAGTAAATTCAAAATGGATTAAATACCTAAAGTTAAGGCTGGGCACTATGAAACTCTTAGAAGAAAACATAGGCTGAACACTCTTTGACATAAATTACAGCAATATCTTTTTAGAACAACCTCCAAGAGTAATGAAAATGAAAACAAAAATAAACAAATAAGAACTGGTTAAACTTAAAAGCTTTTGCACAGCAAAGGAAGCAGTAAACAAAATGAAAAGATAACCCACAGAATGGGAGAAAATATTTGCAAACAGAGCAAGCACCAAGGGATTAATCTCTGAGATACTCAAACAGCTCAGGCACAGCTAACTCACAAAAACAACTCAATCAGAAAACAGGCAGAAAATCTAAACATACATTTCTCCAAAGAAGACATACAGATGGTCAAAATACACACGAAAACATGCTCAATATGACTAATTATTAGAGAAAGGCAAATCAAAACTACAATAAGGTATTACCTCACACCAGTCAGACTGGCCATCATCAAAAAGTACAAACAAGAAATGCTAGAGAGGGTGTGGAGAAAAGAGAACCTCTTGCATTGCTGGTGGGAATGTAAACTGGTATAACCACTGTGGAAAACAGTATGGAAGTTTCGTAAAAAACAAAAACTAAAAGTACCATATGATTCTGCAATCCCACTCCTGGGCATATACACCTGGATAAAACCGTAATTCAAAAGGTGTATGCACCCCAGTGTTCATTGTAGCACTATTTAGAATAGCCAAGACATGCAGCAACCTAAATGTCCATTGATAGGGGAATGGATAAAAAGATGTGGTACATATATACAATGGAATATTACTGAGCCATGAAAAAGAATGAAATAATGCCATTTGCAGCAACCTGAAGATTATCATATTATGTGAAGTAACCCACACAGGGAAATACAAATATCATGTTCTCACTTAAATGTAAAATGCAAAAAAAAAAATGATACAAATAAACTTATTTATAAAACAGATTCACAGACTTTGAAAGCAAACTTACGGTTACCAAAGGGGAAGGGTAGGGGAGAGGGATAATGCGGGAGGTTGAGATTAGCATATATAGACTACTATCTGTAGAACAGATAATCACCAAGGACCTACTACCGTACAGAACAGGGAACTCTACTCCGTATTCTGCAGTAAATTATATGAGAAAAGAATCTGGAAAAGAATGGGTGTATGTATATTTATAAGTGACTCACTTTGCTGTTACCCCTAAAACTAACACAGCACTGTCAACCGACTACACTCCAATGTAAAATAAAAATTAAATAAATTTAAAAATATTTTTTATACCTCATTGAGTTTCACTACCTCAATGAACATGGCAACACCACTGGCAAAACCACAAGAAACCTACAGATTTCCTATTATGACACGCTGTTCATTTCCAGTGAGATGAGAAGCACAGTAGCACTTTGTCATGTAAGTGAAGGATGCTACAGACATCAAGCCGTCACGTCACAGCCTCCAGCCGGTGAGCCCTGAAAGAACTCGAGATGCAGACCAAGGGAACTGCGAAGTCCATCTAGCAGTCAGCCACTTAAACCACCCTGACGGTGCACCCAGAGAAAGCTCCGGATATGAGAAAACAGGATACTGGCTCCAGGTAGCTGGAGTGCGTATCCAAGGAATGACTTCAGTGAGCCCAGACTCCTACTTTCTTCCAATACACAGGAAAAGCGCTAAATTCCTTAACTCAAGATATCTGGTTTCTTTTATTAACTGTCATCTTTTTATGTTTAGACTACCTGGTCTTTTGTTTAAAAAAAAACTTTATATCCTGGCTGTCTGACATGTCTCTTTGGAACAGTTTTCTTAGCATTATCTGAGATGCTGTCTCCCAGGCTTGAAGTCCTAAGACTATCTGCCAAATAAAACACAACACTCAAGTTTTAGGTTGGGATTTTTTTTTTTTTTTTCCTAGTGGACACAGAAGGAGATGGAATTTTCCATTAAAGGTCAAGATGCTGCACCAACATTCCTTGTAAACACCTTATGCAGCCCATTGGTGGAGGATTTTGGAACTGTGGTTATAACTTGACCTACAATTTCTTCGTTCACCTTTTCGACTTTGTTAGTGCCCGTGATGGCTGATCCTTGGACATTAAGAGTTTACTGTTTCTTTGCCCTGTTTCAGCAGCTGCAGATAGAGGCCATGAGGAAAAGTAACAATTGTGAAATACTCGGAAACAACACAGATTCCAGATAATACTGTATGAATGTTCTCTTGCTTCTGTAACAAATTACCGCCAACGGAGTGACCTAAAGCAACACCAGTTCCTTCTCTTAGAGTTCTGGAAGTTCAGTTCCGTTCAGTTGCTCAGTTGTATCCGACTCTTTGTGACCCCATGGACTGCAGCATGCCAGGCTTCCCCGTCCATCACCAAGGACTGAGGTACACAATCATTTTTTTCTAATTTTATAAAAATCAATATCATCAGGATTCAAAACATTTCCCCTTCAAAAGACAGTAAAGGAATCCCAAAGGAAATCCACAATCTGGGAAATTTTTGCAAAACACATCTGACAGAGGACTCATATCCAGAATATACAGGTAACTCATAATCAATGGGCTTCCTTGGTGGCTCAGTGGTAAAGAATCTGCCTACCAAGGCCGGAGACCCAAGTTCAATCACTTGGTCAGGAAAATCCCCTGAAGAAGGAAATGGCTACCCACTCCAGTACTCTTGCCTGCGAAATCCCATGGACCGAGGAGCCTGGAGGGCTACAGTCCGTGGGGTTGCAAAGAGTCCCGGATGTGACTGAGTGCACAGGCACACCGACCATAGTCAATAATGATGACATAACTCGATTTTTTAATTGGCAAAAGTCTGGAATGGACAGCTCAAAAGAGAAGACATAGAGAGTCAGTATGCATATGAAAAAGATGCTCAAAATCATTAGTCATCAGGGAAAGCCAAATTAAAAATTGCCGCACACCTACTGGTACGGCTAAAGTTAAAGAGACCTGGGATACCAAGTACTGATAAAAATACAGAGCTGGTGGGGCCCTCATACGTTACCGGTGGAACTGCACAATGGTTCCCACAAAGGTAACCACTCGCTTGCTGTAGGACCCAACCACTCCCCTCCTCAGCATCTCCTCAAGGGAAGTGAAAACATACGTTCCCACAAAGACCCGAACGGGAATCATTCCAGTCACTTTATTCACAATCGCAAACCACTGGAAACAGGCCGAACATCATTCAACAGGCAGATAGACAAAGGGTAACCCACTCATAAAACTGAAAGGTCTTCAGGGATTAAAAGGGAAGGATCGCTGACACAGGCAACACTGTGGAGGAACCTCAAAAGCATTATGCAAAGTGAAAGGAGCCAGATACACAAGCCTTATTCTATATCCTTCCTTTTATGTGGCACATTTAGTTCAGTTCAGTCGCTCAGTCGTGTCTGACTCTTTGCGACCCCATGGACTGCAGCACGCCAGGCCTCCCTGTCCATCACCAACTCCCGGAGCTTACTCAAATTCATGTCCGTTGAGTCGGTGATGTCATCCAACCCTGTCATCCTCTCTGGTCCCCTTCTCCTCCTGCCTTCAAGCTTTCCCAGCATCATGGTCTTTTCCAGTGAGTCAGTTCTTCACATCGGGTGGCACTTTAGGAAAGGCCTAATGGGCTTCCCTGGTGGCTCAGTAGTAAAGAAGCTGCCTGCCAATTCAAAAGACAGGGGTTCCACTCTCATTGGAAAAGATGGTTGGATGGCATCACCGACTCGATGGACCTGAGTTTGGGTGAACTCCGGGAGTTGGCGATGGACAGGGAGGTCTGGCATACTGCGGTCCACGGGGTCACAGAGTCAGACACGACTGAGCGACTGAACTGAACTGAAGTGAAAGGCACAGGGCCATCCCCAGAGTTAACATATGTTCCCGTCAGTGAGGAGAGCCACTGATTATGGTACAAATGAGATTCCACTAGCACTGAGGATGGAAGCTGTCAGGAAGGAGCCCTGCACTGCCCACTGCTTCCCCACTGTTCTGAAGGCCATTCCTCCTGCTTGAGGGAGAGGAGTGCTTTTCCATCAGGGGAACTTTTCCGAACTGACACGAAGGTTGAAGCAGCAATTTGGGTGGGAAACTCTGGCTGCATTTCCAAATTATCTGATGCTGTCAGCAGGATGCTCTACACAGCCTTGCCCCTCACACGGCAAAGTGCTTTACAAGCACGAGCTCATAATTCTGCTGTGAGGTAGGTGGGAGGAAGGTTGTTATTTTCCCTGTTTTACGGGTCTTTAAAGCCTGTGAGGGTGTAAAGGGTTGACGTGTGTTCTATTTTTGAAGCCACAGAGTTGCCATAGTGCCGTTCTCCAGTGATGGAAGGAGGGGAGCTAGAACTGAAAACATTTCCATTCAACGCTCCTCTCCTCGTTCTTTGGATTCGTGAGGATTCGAGTCACACAGATGGTGTTTTATCGCCCCCAGAAGAAGGGTGAGTGAGCAGGCTGGCAGCTTCTGAAGACCTGGCCCCAGCATACCTCGAAAGCAAGGCACGGGGGGAAATCACAAATATGCTTGATGCCTTTGAAGAAAAACGCTTGTGAGAAAGAAGGCAAAAGTAAAGGTTTCCCTGTGTTCATTGGGTCTAGAGCAGAGCCATCAGTAATCTAAGAAGGTTAAAGGGCACAACATTATAGCCAGAGGCAGATCGTAAGGTTGGCGTTAACTCAGATGAGGGGCCTTCCTGGTGGCTCAGATGGTAGAACATTTGCCTGCAATGCAGGAGACAGGAGTTCAGTCCCTAGGTCAGGAAGGTGCCCTGGAGAAGGGAATGGAAACTCGCTCCAGAACTCTTGCCTGGAGAATCTCATGGACAGAAAGGCCTGGTGGGCTACATCCACTGAGTTGCAAAGACTAGGACACGACTGAGCAACTCACATGTACGTATGCACTCATGTGATGTGGGGGGCGGGGGGAAGCCATTGAAACTTATTCTGCTGTACACTAATTTATCCTTATTTCAAAAGAAGTTTTTTTCCCCCACAGACATGGATGCTACAAATGAATTTTCCTCAAAAAGTACACTGTTCATTAAGTCTTATCTTGCGCTCTAGTTACTATTGTAGCATAGCAAATTATCTCAGATTTTGCTCACAGTCTGCTGGGGTAGGGGATTGGCGGAGGCAGCTCATTTCTGCCCCTGGTAGTCTTCACGGCGGCAGCTCAAAGAGCTGCGGCTGGAATCATCTGAAGAGATGATTTTAGAAGAAAGAAAAGGAAGTGAAGTTACTGAGTTGTGTCCACTCTCTGCAACCACGTGGACTGTAGCCCACCAGGTTCCTTCACCCATGGGATTCTCCAGGCAAGAGTACTGGAATGGTTGCCATTCCCCTCTCCAGGGGATCTTCCCAACCCAGGGATCGAACCTGGGTCTCTCACATTGCAGGCAGATGCTTTACCATCTGAGCCACCAGGGAAGCCCCAGCATTACACACTCATATGTTTGGAAGCTGACGCTGACTGTGGGCTCACATTGCAGCAGGAGCTATTGGTTGCACAGCCTACACAAGGCCTCTTCAAGTGCCCTGGGATTCCTCACACCATGATGTGATTCCGAGAGTGTGAATATTCGGGAAATGAGGTGGAAATATGCTGAATTTTATGACCTAGCCTAGGAAACATACTTCTACCACATTCCATCTTTTCTGATGGTCACAGAGCCCCACTCAGGTTTAAGGAGAAAGGAAATCGATTCTACCTCTTGATAAAAGAGGACTTTCCTGGTGGTTCAGCTGGTAAAGCATCCGCCCGCAATGCGGGAGACCTGGCTTCGATCCCTGGGTTGGGAAGATCCCTTTGGAAAAGGGAAATGGCTACCCACGCCAGTATTCTGGCCTGGAGAATTCCATAGGGTCGCAAAGAGTCGGACACAACTGAGCGACTTTCACTTTTTTTCTGATAAAGAACAACGAGTTGGACTTCCCGGGTGGCACAGTGGGTAAGAATCCGCCTGCCGATGAAGGGGACATGGGCCTGATCCCCGGTCTGGGAAGATCCACATGCTTCGGAGCAACTAACCCTGGGCCCCACAACTACCAAGCCTGCGCCCTAGAGCCGTAACCAACTGAGCCCGTGTACCTACAACTATCAAAGCCCACGCATCTTAGAACCTGTGCTCTGCAACACAAGAAGCCTCCACAACGAAGGGTAGCCCCACACTCTTCAACTAAAGAAAGCCAGCAAAGAAGATCCAGGGCAATCAAAATAATTAATTTAAAAAAAAAAAAAAAGGACAGCAAGTTTCTAGAAGAGCATATGGGATCAGAGAGTTTACCAGAATCCACGACCTCCACTTTGTCAATTTAACAGGGTGGCTGTCCCGGACATTCTACTGAGTGTCTTGGAAACACAAGCTCTTGGAGATGATTGTGGGGCCATCAAAAGAGACAGAAACATCACCCAATGCTCAGTACATGAGCATTTGTACAAAAAATGCTCAAAATGCATCAAAAAATGCTCAGCACAAACAGATCAGCCACAGGAGAAGGAAAAGTCGCTTACTGTTTCTTTATCTACCCACAGCAAAGGCACAAGGCTGTTCAATCTCACACTCACTAGAGAATTTAGCATGAAAGCAGATATTATCTCAGAATATAGGCCCAATGTCTTTGTCCAGAGAAATTAAGATGAGACGTGCAGTTCGTTTACAAACCAGCATTTCCTTTCTTGCATGCTGGCTTTGAAACAGCAACGGCGATGATTTTTGATTTGTTATGTGTTAAGTATTTTAATTACATTCTGAAGTAAGCAGCACTCTGGAAAAGACATAGTCAAAGGCAAACTAATTAATTCTTGAAGGTAACATCCTAATATATGCATTTTTCATGGCAGAAATTAATTACGCTCAAGACAACTGTCTTTTCCTTTGTAAATTAGGACATTTCTCCCCTAATTAGTTTAAATTGCCTGTAGGAGATGATCACCACTGAGCTATGGAATTTCCTTCAGCAGGTGATTCCGGCTACCAAAGACAAGAGTTTAAAAGACAAATAAGAATCTTGGCTTTTTTTCTTTCTCAGGGTCTTGGACCTAGAGATTGTCATGCTGAGTGAAGTACTTCAGACAGAGAAAGAGCAATACAGTAAATGTTTAGGTTATATAACATAAATAAATATATTTATTACATATGTAGTAAATAATTAATTTTTAAAATTACTATACAGTCCATGGAATTCTCCAGGCCAGTATACTGGAGTGGGTAGCCTTTCCTTCTCCAAGGGATCTTCCCAACCCAGAGATCGAACCCAGGTCTCCTGCATTGCAGGAGGATTCTTTACCAGCTGAGCCACCAGGGAAGCCCTTATTATATATAACATATATTATATATTTATATATATATGGGAGGGAGTTTGGAGGAGAATGGATTCATGTGTATATATGGCTGAGTTCTTTGCTGTTCACTTGAAACTATCACAACATTGCTAATTGGCTACATTTCTATACAAAATAAAAATATTTTTTTAATTTTTAATTTTCTAAATAAAATCCTGTCTAGACTTTTAAAAATATGTATACCTGTGGCTGATTCATGTTGATGTATAGGGAAAAAAAACTCACACTATTGTAAAGTCATTATTCTCCAATTAAATTAATTAAAAAAATACAAAGCAGAGTCTTGGGCTTTGGCCTGTTTCTGTTCAGCAGGGCTGAGAATAAAAAATATAAAACCACCTATGACTGCATCATCAAGTATGTTCTAGGTGGGCTTAGTTGCTCAGTCATATCCAGCAATTTGCGACCCCATGGACGGCCACCTGCCAGGCTCCTCTGTCCACGGAGATTCTCCAGGCGAGAATACTGGGTTGGGTAGCCTTTCCCTTCCCAAGGGGATCTTCCCGACCCAGGGATTGAACCCAGGTCTCCCGCATTTCAGGAGGATTCTTTACTGTCTGAACAACCGGGAAAGCCCTTGTTCTAGGCAATTATATGGTGATGGAGTGATCAACATCGCTGCTTCATGGAACACACATTTCAGTAGAATTTCATAGACTCCACTCCAAGTTATGTATAGAAACAGATCAAGTGCACAAGTATTATTTTAAACCAATTGGCTGTGACTTGTTTTCCAGTTGTTTGGCGGAATTCTCTTTCAAGTTGGTTTCCATGTAAAAACCCTGAGACTGGAATTTGATCCAGTTTTTTTAGAAAAAATCTCTTACAGAGTATGTCTTTTTCGCAAGGTGTAATCTCTTGCAACGCCAGGAACACAAAGCTATGACAACCTGCAAGCTCTTCTACGTCAATCTTGCTGCAGGATAACAGGAGACGATGAAGTTTTCAGATCCTTCCTGTGCCTGTATCAGGTCATACCAACGTGAATTAAACGTAATGCTGAACAAACGAAAGAGCCTGGGGGACGTCCGTGGTGGTCTGCTGGTTAAGAATCCTGCAAACACAGCAGACATGGGTTCAGTCCCTGGTCCGGGAAGATCCCATGTACTGCAGGGCAACTGGGGTCATCTCAACTCTAACCTCTTAGCTAATACTATCCATGGAAACCAGGGTCACCCTACCCAGTTTAGAGCTTGCTATTCAGAACCTACTTCACGAGGATACCCAGACAGATAGATACACAGATAGACACGGGTAAGAGACTAGACTAGTAGTCTAGTAGATTGGTGGACAGGTAGATGACTGCATGGACGGATGAATCCATGAAAGGCAGATAGATCGCCTTGAGGATTTATGCATGTATATCATTGTGAGAAGAGTCAGATAAAATTCTTGAGTAGACTGATACACAACTAACATATGATGACGATGGAGGTTTAGTCACTAAGTCTTGTCTGACTCTTGTGCCCCCATGGACTGTAGCCTGCCAGGCTCCTCTGTCCATGGGATTCTCCAGCCAAGAAGACTGGAGTGGGTTGCCATGCCCTTCTCCAGGGGGATCTTCCTGACTCTGGGATTGAACTCGGGTAATGAGAAACGCTGGACTGGAAGAAGCACAAGCTGGAATCAAGATTGCCAGGAGAAATATCAATAACCTCAGATATGCAGATGACACCACCCTTATGGCAGAAAGTGAAGAAGAACTAAAAAGCCTCTTGATGAAAGTGAAAGAGGAGAGTGAAGAAGTTGGCTTAAAGCTCAACATTCAGAAAACGAAGATCATGGCATCTGGTCCCATCACTTCATGGGAAATAGATGGGGAAACAGTGGAAACAGTGTCAGACTTTATTCTGGGGGGCTCCAAAATCACTGCAGATAGTGACTGCAGCCATGAAATTAAAAGACACTCCTTGGAAGGAAAGTTATGACCAACCTAGATAGCATATTCAAAAGCAGAGACATTACTTTGCCTACAAAGGTCCATCTAGTCAAGGCTATGTTTTTTCCTGTGGTCATGTATGGATGTGAGAGTTGGACTGTGAAGAAGGCTGAGCACAGAAGAATTGATGCTTTGGAACTGTGGTGTTGGAGAAGACTCTTGAGAGTCCCTTGGACTGCAAGGAGATCCAACCAGTCCATTCTGAAGGAGATCAGCCCTGGGATTTCTCTGGAAGGAATGATGCTAAAGCTGAAACTCCAGTACTTTGGCCACTTCATGCGAAGAGTTGACTCATTGGAAAAGACTGTGATGCTGGGAGGGATTGGGGGCTGGAGGAGAAGGGGATGACAGAGGATGAGATGGCTGGATGGCATCACTGACTCGATGGACGTGAGTCTGGGTGAACTCCAGGAGTTGGTGATGGACAGGGAAGCCTGGCATGCTGCGATTCATGGGGCCTCAAAGAGTAGGACACGACTGAGTGACTGAACTGAACTGAATGTACGATACATCACCCAAATCAAATCTCCTATGTTAGGAACACATTCATGTACGAATTTATTTACTCATCATATCATCATTTATATACTCTGGCATAGTAAGTGGCGAAAGATTTCAGGGGTTTGGGGTGGTACCTGAGCATGAACAGTCAGAAAAGGCCTCTTGGGGAAATGAAGAGTTATGTGCATATCTGTGTGTGTGTGCGTGCACGCACGTGCTCAATCACGTCAGTCGTTTCTGACCCTTTGCGACGCCATGGACCATATCTCCCCAGGCTCCTCTGTCCATGGGGATTGTCCAGCAAGAAAACCGGAGTAGGATGCAGTGCCCTCCTCCAGGGGATCTTCCGCACTCAGGGATCGGACCCACGTCTCTTGTCTCCGGCGTAGCCAGGCGCGTTCTTTGCCGCTAGCGCCCCCTGCTGGGGGAAAGGGCTGCAAATCAACAATTCTGCACGTGCAAATGCCCCAGCACGGGACAGAACGAGGCAGGCTGGAGGAACCCAGAGAACAGTCCACTACTCGCACATCAAAACACAAGGAGACGACAGTTTAAGAGAGGGAGTCGGCACCCCCGGGGCTCCGGGTCAAATAGGCCAGCGGATGCCACAGACCCTTGGGGTCCACACGCCTATCGCCACTGGAAGACTCAGCTAAAGGCCTTCAGGATTGCAGAGGAACTTGCAAAACCCCACGGGAAGCCAGCCTCCTGTTTTTATCTCTGGCGTTCACCGGTTCCTGAAACCCAGGGCAGCCTGAATCAGGCGCCCACAGGCTGTAAACCTTGGCGAGGTGAGCGAGGCGTTCTCGGTGAGATAGACATTTCTTTCTCGCTGTTTTTGTGGCCTTTCACGTGTGACTGTCTTATGTTCCTTTCAGACGGTGCATCTCTGTGCAAAATATGACAGGGGCCAGGTAGCATGGAGAAACAGAGCTGTGTCTATTTCTAGGCTCGGGTCTCAGTGTCGCCCCCAGGTCTCCAACCTTACTGCAAGGGGCGCAGGGAAATGTGCTGAAACCCAGTCCAGCCTTCCAGAGCGTCCAGACCGGGTTTAAAGCCATTCTGGAGCCAAGGACATTTTTCCTGAATCCGTTCCAAACTAGAACGAAGATGCTGGTGCATGATATTTTTGCAAAACATGCAGGCTCAGGAATGGACAGACTTTACATTTATGTCAAACGTGGAGAAACCATTTTCCAATCCTTGCTGCAGAAAGGCAGCTTGTGTGCAAGCCAAAAATAATAGCATGAAGAATAATAACAAAACAAAGCTGGCACGAAACCTCGTTATCTCTTGAAGAGGGCCAATTTTTACTCTGATAGCACTGATTCTTGGAAGCCAAAAGGGAAATAAATTCCTACCCACACAATCTGCATTGTTCCTGTCTGCCTCATGTTAATTTTATCTCACACCTCCAATGCACAGACTCATTTATTTTTTTCCTATTGAAAATGCAAGGTGTTTGTTCTAAAAATAAGTCATCTGCATCTGACGCCATAAACAGTTTCTTCCTGATGACTGCTTTAACTAAAGTTATACCCTGGGAAATAGATGGGGAAACAGTGGAAACAGTGTCAGACTTTATTTTGGGGGGCTCCAAAATCACTGCAGATGGTGACTGCAGCCAGGAAATTAAAAGACGCTTACTCCTTGGAAGGAAAGTTAAGACCAACCTAGATAGCATATTGAAAAGCAGACACATTACTTTGCCTACAAAGGTCCGTCTAGTCAAGGCTATGGTTTTTCCTGTGGTCATGTATGGATGTGAGAGTTGGACTGTGAAGAAAGCTGAGAGCCAAAGAATTGATGCTTTTGAACTGTGGTGTTGAGAAGACTCTTGAGAGTCCCTTGGACTGCAAGGACATCCAACCAGTCCATTCTGAAGGAGATCAGCCCTGGGATTTCTTTGGAAGGAATGATGCTAAAGCTGAAACTCCAGTACTTCGGCCACCTCCTGCGAAGAGTTGACTCATTGGAAAAGACTGTGATGCTGGGAGGGATTGGGGGCAGGAGGAGAAGGGGACGACAGAGGATGAGATGGCTGGATGGCATCACCGACTCAGTGGACGTGAGTTTGAGTGAACCCGGGAGATGGTGATGGACAGGGAGGCCTGGCGTGCTGCGATTCATGGGGTCGCAAAGAGTCGGACACGACTGAGCGACTGAACTGAACTGAACTGAGCTGATAGGAAAAAAATTAGACATATGTTCTCCCAATGTTCTTTTGAGATGTGCGTGGGGGGTGCACAGTCTTTGTAACATGAAGACTAACTGCCCATTGCTGATTGCGGTTTAGTCGCTAAGCCGTATCCAGCTCTTTGCAACCCAGTGGACTATAACCCTCCAGGCACCTCTGTCCATGGGATTCTCCGGGCAAGAATACTGGAGTGGGTTGCCATCTCCTCCAGGTGATCTTTCCGACCCAGGGAATCGAACCCGCGTCTCTTGTGTCTCGTGCACTATCAGGTGGGTTTTTTACCCCTGTGCCACCTGGAAAGCTCCCGTCATAATACACTTGATCTTAGCCAAATGGGGAACGTGACCTTAACACAATCCGCTGGCCAGCAAGGAGCTGCTAAGAGGATGCTCCCATGATAACTGCAAGAGCGCTGAGAGATGCCACCACCAGGATACCCCCACGCCCGCCACTGCAAACCTTCCAGGAGGTCACATTTATCATCTGAAAAGCTCCTGGGTTGGGACTGTCCTAAAAGAGAGGCGATAACTGACAAGGAAGCTTATGGTGGAGAGGTGAGCTCCCTGGGCAATGTAGAGATGGGGAGAGATGGCCATCATTGGGAATGTCCCCCAAGGCTCAGCTTGTGGCTCAGCTGGTTAAGAAGTCGCCTGCAATGTGGGAGACCTGGGTTTGATTCCTGGATTGGAAAGATCCCCTGGAGAAGGGATAGGCTACCCACTCCAGTCTTCTTGGGCTTCCCTGGTGGCTCAGCTGGTAAAGAATCTGCCTGCAATGCAGGAGACACAGGAGATGCGGGTTTGATCCCTAGGTCAGGAAGATCCCCTGGGGAAGGGTATGGCAACCCACTCCAGTATTATTGCCTGGAAAATCCCACGGACAGAGGAGCCTGGCAGGATACGGTCCATGGGGTCACAAAGAGTTGGACATGACTCAGCCACTTTAGCACTCGTAAGGCTGTCATTCCCACCCAGGCCCCAGAGCACAGGGCTTCTCAGGGAAAATGGTGCCCACCCGGGGCCTCATCTGACACGTGGTCAATTGTTTAGCCTTTTAAGTCCCTTTAAAGCAACATTCTTCGTGAGCCCTTAGAGTATTAAACGAGACATTTCACAGATTACTACATCATGATAAAGAAACCCTTTCATATGGTTTGCCACCAGATACAATGACAGTTCTGATGGAAGTTTCAAAGACATACTGTATGAGAGAGAAAGCAATTTCTGGCCATGATTAGGGATCAGTACCTGTAGTGTGGTGCTATTAATAATAGTTAATATCAGTCAACTATTAATAGGTAATAACAGTTAATATTAATAGTTAATAGTTAAATTTTATAAATTTATTATAAATAAATTTATATAAATTTTATATAATATAAATTTATATATTATAATATAATATGATATAATATGATATGATATATAATAATATGTATAATGTATTATATTAATATATGATATATGTAATTTATATAAATATTATATATAAGAATTTATATATAAATAATATATATTTGTATATTTTATATAAATAAATAAAATTTATAAATATTAATAGTTAAATGAATATTTGTTGAAATATTTATTATTTAATTTAATTTGATTATTAAATAAAAAATTAGTTAAAATAGTTAAATAAATGAAAACAGTTAACTCTTTGCTCTGCTGCTCCTGAGGTCTTTTTCCTGTGTTTGATTTTGAGACGTCAATGGTGTATTGGACAGAAGGGTTTACACTCTGTTTTTCTCACCTACGTCTTTGAAATGAACTGCTTTTCTTAAACACGAGTGGAACAGACGCATTCCAACGAAAGAACTACGGTCTGAGGCAAAGGCTGAAGTTTCTACGTCTTTTCTGGAAAAATTAGGATTAACATAGGATCTGGGAGAAAATATTTCCATCTGAGAATAACACCAAGATATATTATTCCAGTTGACAGGACAAAACTTCGCAAAGCTCTGTCCTGTGATGCTTCTGAAAGCAAAGATCTTATGCCCATGACACAGACTCAGCTGTGGACTTTAATTACTGTTTGCATTCATGCATGCGTGTGCTAAGTTACTTCGGTCATGTCTGACTCTTTGTGAGCCTATGGTCTGTAGCCCACCAGGCTCCTCTGTCCATGGGATTCTCCAGGCAAGAGTACTGGAGTGACTTGCCCTGCCCTCCGCCAGGGGATCTTCCTAACCCAAGGATCGAACATGCATCTCCTGTGGTTCTTGCATTCAGCCAGATTCTTTACCGCTGAGCCACCGGGGAAGCCCATTTAAAATATAAAGCTCTAAGTAATTGAACATAATTATTTTCTACCAATGAGATCATTTATAATATGCCAGGAACTAGGATGAACGCTTTACATATACTATGATTAATCCCTACAGAACCTGGTGGAATCAGGTTCTTCCTGTCTTAAAAGATGCTGCTACTGCTAAGTCACTTCAGTCGTGTCCGACTCGGTGCAACCCCATAGATGGCAGCCCACCAGGCTCCGCCATCCCTGGGATTCTCCAGGCAAGAACACTGGAGTGGGTTGCCATTTCCTTCTCCAATGCATGAAAGGGAAAAGTGAAAGTGAAGTTGCTCAGTCATGTCCGACTCTTTGCAACCCCATGGACTGCAGTCCACCAGGCTCCTCTGTCCATGGGATTTTCCAGGCAAGAATACTGGAGTGGGTGGCCATTGCCTCCTCCAGTCTTAAAAGATGAGTGAACCCAAAAGTGAAGTGCAGAAAGGTCAGGACTTTCCTGGCGGTCTGCTGGTTAAGTATCTGCCTTTCAACGCAGGGGACACAGGTTCAATCCCTGGTCCGGGGACGAAGATCCCACATGCGGTGGGACAACTAAGCTCACGAGTCCCAACTACTGAGCCCAACCTGCCAGCAGCTAGAGCAAGAAGCCCATGTGCCGCAACCAGGACCAGACACAAAGAAACAGAGGAAGAAAGGCTTAATTCCCTGCCCAAGATCACAGAAGAAATTATGGGGGGAAAATGCAGACACAAACCCAGGTGTATCTGATCCTGAAGTTCTGGCTTCTAACTGACATTTTATACCGTTTCTCATCACCTTCCCCAAAGGCTGGCAAACGCCTGCCTGTGGGCCAGTGCACACAATATTAATGAGAGGGGGCAGAACTGCATCTGATCCTGAAAGCACCTAGCCTATCAGCCACGGCTAAATTGATGCTTTTGAACTGTGGTGTTGGAGAAGGCTCTTGAGAGTCCCTTGGACTGCAAGGAGATCCAACCAGCCCATCCTAAAGGACATCAGTCCTGGGTGTTCATTGGAAGGACTAATGCTGAAGCTGAAGCTGAAGCTCCAGTACTTTGGCCACGTGGTGCAAAGAACTGACTCATTAGAAAAGACCCTGATGCTGGGAAAGACTGAAGGTGGGAGGAGAAGGGGACGACAGAGGATGAGATGGTTGGAAGACATCACCAACTCGATGGACATGAGTTTGGGTAAACTCCGGGAGTTGGTGATGGACAGGGAAGCCTGGCGGTACTGCAGTCCATGGGGTCGCAGACAGTCGGGCACGACTGAGCAACTGAACTGAACTGAATTACCTAAAGGCTCAATTACACTCCACTCAAACTCTACAGAGGAGCAAAGAAATCCATTACACGCAGAAAACCTTCATCCTAATAAAATCATTAGCTTCAAGAGATAATGGCGTTGCATTTCAAACTTTGAAAGCACAAGTGTCTGATGATGGCTTATGGCATTACAAGATTCTATCCTGCTTGTAAATGAAAAAAAAAAATTTTGTTGGTGTGTTTTATGTGTCGGGTAAAAACTGTATCACCTAGCCAGTGATACAGTTGCAGAGGAGTCCTTTTTCCACCCAGGTCGTGATGAATGTCTGCAAAGCGAGCCCTCTCTGTTCAATAATATTCAGAGCACAAGTTACATGGCAGCAGGACAGAGGTACTGCTGTCCCTGAGAAAACAGCCAGCATGTTTTTTCACCAAAAAAGAGAGGATAAGCAGAATAATATTCTGCATATTCAAACTGAGCAGTGAAAGATCCAAAAGCAACATGTCAAGAAACTCTTATCTGTAGGTGGAATTAAAAACACCGCCACAAAAAGACCGACGTCTGCCTGAGGTTTGTCTGGGGCTGTTTCAGTTCTTCTGTCATGAAAGGTATTGATCGGTGCTTACAGCCACAGCAATCAGACTTCATTATGGATAGTATTTACGTCTGAGAGATCTGTTTTGTCTTCCCCATGCCCTGCCCCGACCCCCCAGAAACTGTGGTGTGAAATTAACCTGAAATCAGGAGAACATAAGTAGCTTTCCCAGCAGAAGGCAGGAGGCTCCTTCTGTGGACAATGGTGCTGTCCGTCTCTGACACCCTGTAGCAAACGGTTCCCAAGCTCTCTATCTTCATGCCTATCCCTGGCTTCATGCCTCTGATGCTTTCTCAACACTACAGCTTCACAGCTCTCTGCTCCATCCCGTAAGGACCAAAACCCAGCTGTGGTATCAATGGGCCTGGCCACAGAAGAGCATGCCAGAGGTTTATCAAGGGTAACAACTCCATCACTTTGCTCACAAAGATCCATCTAGTCAAACCTATGGTATTTCCAGTAGTCATGTATGAACATGAGAGTTGGACCATAAAGTAGGCTGAGCACCAAAGAATCAATGCTTCCAAACTGTGGTGTTGGAGAAGACTCTTGAGAGTCCCTTGGACTGCAAGGAGATCCATTATTATTCCTTGACTGCAAGGAACCATCCATGATTCCATTAGTCAAACCTAATGGAAATTAGTCCTGAGTATTCATTGGAAGGACTGATGCTGAAGCTCCAATGCTTTGGCCACCTGATGCAAAGAGCCGACTCATCAGAAAAGACCCTGATGCTGGGAGAGATTGAGGGCAGGAGGAGAAGGGGACGACAGAGGATGAGATGGTTGGATGGAATCATTGCATCAGTGGGCATGAGTTTGGGCAAACTCTGGGAAATAGCGGAGGACAGAGGAGGCTGGCGTGCTGCAGCCCATGAGCTCGCAAAGAGTTGGACACGACTTGGCGACTGAACAGCAGCAACTCCTCCCAACCTACATAGAAGTGTTTTAGAGAGCTCTTCTGCAGAACGCTTAGAGTCTTAGACACAGCATATCATTCTGTTATCTGTCATGATCTTGCACTGTCTCCCTCCCTCCACTGGCATGCAGACCTGTGACCCTTGGGCATCTGTGTATATTTCCATACACTGATACATTTATTATCCCAAATGTAAGTGCAGTGCCTGGGAATTCCTCGCAATAGGTGCCCATCAATATGTGTTGAATCAAGAGTAATTCCACAATATGTGTTAAATGTGTTGAAACTTCCCGTTTTTAGTGCACATATTTTTTTTTAGCAGTATTGGCTTGTAATCAGACTATATTTATGCCCCCATGGGGAATTATGAGAGTTAGAGTTGCCAAAAAAAAAAAAGGAAATAGAAATAAAGAGCCTACAAAACAATTGAGATCATATGTTATTCCCTATGGAATCCCATGGACAGAGGAGCCAGGTGGGCTACAGTCCATGAGGTCGCAAAGAGTCAGCCACGACTAACCAAGTAACACCCATCTAACAATGATAGGCGAGCAAGCAAAGATGATCAAGATCAGGTGTCAAGGACAAATGGTGGGATTCTCAGGTCTTGCGCTGTGTTCATGCACAAGATACGTGGGTCCATGGGGTTTCGTCAGCCCCATAGAGGTGACTGTGCCTGGCGTGATGATCATTTTTGTAGCAGTCTACAGAGTGGACTCCTCCATTCTCTGTTTTGAGATGACAGCTGTCTTGACTTGACACGAGGCTGCTTATATGGACACTTCTCAAAGCATTCGGGGAAAACAGGTTAAATGGAAGTGCATGCTGAGTTGCTTCAGTCATGTCCAACTCTTTGCGACCCCATGGACCATAGCCCCCCCTAGGCTCTTCTGTCCATGGGCTTTTCCAGGCAAGAATACTGGAGTGGGTTGCCATGCCCTCCTCCAGGGGAATCTTCCTGACGCAGGGAGTGACCCCCCCGTTTCCTGTCCAATTTGCATTTCTGAAATTCAGATCTAACAACTTGCAGATTCTAACCTGCACATCCTCGGTGACTCCTTGTCCCTCACAAGCTACGGGGTGATTTCTCTGTGTGGCAAATTTGCTTACCTCTTTGGAACATTCTCCAGCCAGCCATTTCCATATTTAAGGTTTCATCACTGCCCCCCTTCCCATTTCCCACAGATCTTTGGACCTGGGGCTCCAGGTCCGCCTTCATGAAAAACCGAGACAAAATCATCCTTTAATTTGTCACGTTCTCATAACCCCTAAGTCCCTCTTTGTCCAATAACCACCCATTTATTTTATTTTGTTAATATTTATCTCTTTCTTTGGCTGCGGCAAGCAGGCTCTCCTACCTTCATTGTAGAATGGGGAGTTTTTAGAGGCGGCATGCAGAAACTTTAGTTGTGGCATATGGGATCTTTTTCCCTGACCAGGGATCAAACCTGTGTCCACTGTATTGGGAGTTTGGAGCCTTAGCCACTGGGCCACCAAGGAAGTCCCATCGTTCATTTATTTTAAAACAAACAAATAACCACAGTTCTAGCTGAGGAACAGCTAATCTACCAGGCATGGGGCTTTAAAAAAAAAAAAAGAAAAAGAATTCACATGATTATTTCACTTAACACTAAAAAATTCCTATCAACACAAATGTCATTCTACATGTATAAATATAGTCACTCAACAAGTACAAGTGCACTTCACCCAAGAACAGATAAGAATGGCATATAATCACAAGAGAAAAATGTTCAGCATCTTTAGTCATTGCTGTTGTTTTTCAATCACTAAGTCATGTCTGACGCTTTTCGACACCATGAACTGACCAAGTCACTCACGCCAACTGTCCTTCACTATCTCCTGGAGCTTGCTCAAACTCATGTCCACCGAGTCAGTGATGCCATCCAACCATCTCATCCTCTGTCGTCCCCTTCTCTTGCGCTCAGTCTTGCCCAGCATCAGGATCTTTAGGCAGCAGGAAACTACAAATTAAAATAATAATGAAATACCACGAGTTGGTGATGGACAGGGAGGCCTGGCGTGCTGCGGTTCACGGGGTCACAAAGAGTCGGACAGAACTGAGCGACTGAACTATTAAATGAATAATTTTTTAACTGATCATACCCAGTACTCTCAAGGATGTAGAACAACTGGGCCTCTCATGCATTTCTGGTAGGAAAATAAAACAGCATAGCAACTTTGAAAAGCACTTTGGCAGACTTTTTAAACAGTAGAACACAACGCAAGGCTGCAGTCACAATCCTGGGTTACAAGGGAAATGAAATCCTGTGTCTACACCAAGACTTGGGTACACATGTATGCACTGACTTTATGCACAGTCACTCAAGCCTGGAAACAACCCAATGTCCCCCTCCTGATGGGTGGATAAACAAACTCCAGTACGTATACCCGCACAAGCGACAAACTCAGCAATGAAAAAAAAGCAGTACTGATGCTCTCGACCAGTGGGACAACCCTCTGAGATGTAAAGCCAAGGGAAAGAAGCCAGATCCCGAAGCCTCATTCTGCATGATTTATTTCACATGAGATTTTGGAAGAGGCCACACTGTGGACAGAGATAAGATAGGTGGCTGCCAGAAGCTGGGATGGGGGAGGCGTTAACCACAGAGGGACAAGAGAGAACATTTCGAGGGTGAAAGAACAATTCTGTACTGATTACAGGGTTGTGAGCGTTTGTCAAATCTCAGACTAAATCGATAAAATGGATGTGTTCGGATGTAAACGGCACATTGACAAAGATCAGAAGAAAAAACGATCAGTCAATAGAAAGAAACGCAAGGACTGTGTCATAGACCAAAAGGCTCCTGAATGGTCAGGCTGGAGCTTGGACTTGCAATGTGTTTATTTACCTATTTACAAACGATTTACCTATTTACTGATAATAAATATATTTATAATAAATATATTTATTATTAAATATATTTATAATAAATATATTTATTATCAGTAGTAACGTCAGTCGGGAATATCTCACAACACAAATATGTACATGGGGAAACATCTATCGTTATCAAACTTGGACATAAAACCATACCGTCTTCTTGATAATTTTTATTTATTTTTTCCAGGGGAAAGGGGAAGAGTGTTAACTTTTGGCCAGAACCGACAGGCATGATGTTTTGACATCACAATATCAAATACAAATGCGCCATTTTCTCGTGGTTTGCTGCGCTTGGAGAATTACTCTTGACATCAACAGGCTGTCTGTTTTCAAACATCTTTTTTAAGTCAAATGTGTTCCCGGGGTTAGTGCTACATGTACTCACCGATGTGATCCCTAGATTGTCTGCCCACACTCGGGTAAGGTGAGATACCTGCCAGTACTCTGGGTGCTGTGTCGTTGAATTCTCTCTCGTTTTGCTTCTTTTTAAAAAATATATATATTTCTTTATTTGGGTGCTTCGGGTCTTAGGGATTTCTCCGGTGGCTCACACCACAGGAAAGAACCCACCTACACTGCAGGAGATGTGGTGAAGCCATCTTAAAGCCATCCCTGGGTCGGGAAGGTCCCCTAGAGGAAGGCATGGCAACCCACTGCAGTGTTCTTGCCTGGAGCATCCCATGGATGCAGGAGTCTTCACTGTGGCACTTGGGGTCTTTGTTGCATCTGTGGATCTTCTGTTGCGGCACACGGACTCTCTCAGCTCCAGAACACGGGCTCCGGAGCACGGGCTCAAGGAGTTGTGGTGTGCCAGATTATTAGCCCCGCAGCATATGAGATCTTCCTTCTCTAGCCAGGAATCAAACGCGCATCCCTTGCCTTGCAAGGTGGATTCTTAACCACCAAACCACCAGGGAGGCCCCTCATCCCGCTTCCAACATGCACATCTATCACGCAGCTTGGGTGTGAGCACCTGGACGGATCTATGTGCACGTCAGCAATGCTAGAGACTGCCCAGTATTGTCCTTTATTGCTTTATTCTTTCAAAACGTTCTAGCATTTTCTTCCTGCATGCAACAGACTGCTGCAAACACCTCCTTTGATGTTCGCCCACCTGTGGAGATGTCTAATCTGACTGGCCCCCTCTTCCTCATATACCTGAAGGACTTGTCACAGATTTAATTTCTTGGCCAAGCCTTAGCCATCTTGAAGCCATCAGACCTGAAATACACTGTGCGTGCGTCTGACTTCCCTTTCCCTGTTTACTGAAAACGATCCTCTTTCTTGCTAGTGTCATTCTGGGACATTTCTCCAAGAATGACATTTCTAGGACTCTTCCTCAAGAACGACATTTAGAGAAAATTCTTCAGCGCGCGTTGCTTGAGGATTTCCAGAAACAAGTATAAATAGTCTAAAGCTCTCTTGCAGGTAACTTAACTGCCCTCCTTCCCTAATCCCACCTTTCAAGGTTGGGAGTTACTTTGCTTTCCTTTCCCAACACCAAATGGAGTGCTAGGGTAGTCACTTTCCTTTAGTTTGATGACTTTCTTTTTTTTTTTTTTTAAGATGCATTCATTTGTTGACTCTGGTGGGTCTCCTTTGCTACATGTGGGTTTCCTCTAGTTTCAGCAAGTAAGGGCTAGCTCTGGTTGCGGTGCACAGGGTCCTCATTGCGGTGGCTCTCTTGTAGAGCATGGCTCTCCCATTGTGGTGCACGGGCTTCATTGCTCCTTGGCATATGGGATTTTCCTGGACCAGGGATTGAATCAGTGTCTCTGACGCTGCAATGCAGATTCTTACCCACTGGACTACCAGGTAAGCCCCCATTTGATGACTTTCCATGGTGCCGTGCTCATTAAAACCTAGGGACTCCTCCGCAGTCTGGTTTTTTTTTTTCCATTCATCCAAGAAGGCTGGGTCAAAATTTTATTTCAAATATTAAAAGTTGAAGTTGAGACAAGTAATTTTTTTAAAAAAATCTCAAATTCAAAACCCAAAAAACTAGGGCCACATACAGCCTATTGCCTAAAATACAGTCTCTGATCAAACGTAGGAAACCATACTATCTTACATGACAAGTGCGTATTCATAAATGATGGCTCCATCACCTGCAGACTCACATCAGACTGAGACCCTGACCTTCCTTCTGCTGCTCTGCTGACCGGTCATGACAAATAGGTGTTTTCACCAGACGGACCAAAGCTCTTTCTTAAGACCTAAACTCTTAATATCTTAGGTTAGGATGCATAAAACACTAGGCATAAAGAAGTTTCTAGATCATGTGCAGATGTACCCAGGGTTGACTCTGTTGGAGCTATCCTCATATACCTGTAGTCATCTGTAACAAAAGCTAAAGCTCTTGAAAGGGGCTTCCCAGAACCCACCTGCCAATGCTGGAGACGTAAGAGATGAGTTTTCGATCTCTGGGTCGGAAAGATCCCCTGGAGGAGGAAACGGCAGCCCACTCCAGTATCCTTGCCTGGAGAATCCCATGGACACAGGAGCCTGGCGGGCTACCATCCATAGGGTCACAAACAGTCGGACATGACTGAACCGACTTAGCATGCACGCACACACGTGTGCAAAGCATTTGGACATTCCTTTTTCTACCTTTTTTCCCCTTCGCATTTGTTTACAACAGACATGGTACTGATTGGAACCATGACTCTACGTATCATGACCTCAACTGAGGTCAGATGAGCAATCGGCCCAAAGTCTAGACGGAAAGAGAACCAGAAGCACAAAATCTAATGAAAGCCAGTTTCCGTGCCAGAATTAATACATAAGTCATATGGTTTGGAAGAAAATCGGGGGTGAGGGGTGGAGCTGAGCCTGCTTTTCCCACTTTTGACCACACTCCTTCAGTTGTCACTTCCCACTGCTATGTGCAGAGCTTCAGGGTTTCTGTTTGATATTTCTCTTTCCCTGTAAGCTCCAACATCAAACCGTGAAAGAGGTTTTTCTCAACTCATCGCTGTGGACATTTGAGGCTTAAACCACTCTTTCCTTTGGTGACGGGTGGGAAGCGGGAGGAGATCGGGGGCAGGGTGTACCCTGTGCATTGTAGATGCTGGAGCCGCACCATCCAATTATCCCAATTATCCTCCAATGAAATAAATTTATTTTTAAAAATAACCCAAAAAATGTGAAGCAGTTATTCCCCAATGAAATAAGTTTATTTTAAAAAATGATTAAAAAAATATTGTGAAGCAGTTATTCCCCAATGAAATAATTTGTAAATAATGATTTAAAACAAAAACATTGTGAAGCAATTATCCTCCAATGAAATAAATTCATTTTAAAAAATGACCAAAAAAAAAGTGAAGCATTTATTCTCCAATGAAATAAGTTTGTTTTAAAAAATGATTTAAAAAATCATGAAGCAATTATTCCCCAGTGAAATAAATTTTTTTTAAAAAATGATTAAAAAAAATATTGTGAAGCAATTATCCTCCAATGAAATAAATTTTTTAAATGACAGAAAAATTGTGAAGCAATTATTTGCCAATGAAATAAGCTTATTTTAAAAAATGATTTTAAAAGATTGTGAAGCAATTATTCTCCAATGAAATAAATTTGTTTTAAAAAATGATTAAAAAAATATTGTGAAGCAATTATTCATCAATGAAATGAGTTTATTTTAAAAAATGATTTTAAAAAAAGTATTGTGAAGCAAATATCCTCCAATGAAATAAATTTATTTTTAAAAATGATAAAAACATATTGTGAAGCAATTATTCACCAATGAAATGAATTTATTTTTAAAAAATGATTTTAAAACGTATTGTGAAGCAATTATCCTCCAATGAAATAAATTTATTTCTTAAAATGATGGGAAAACCACTATGAGGTACCATTTCACACCAGTCAGAATGGCTGCGATCCAAAAGTCTACAAGCAATAAATGCTGGAGAGGGTGTGGAGAAAAGGGAACCCTCTTACACTGTTGGTGGGAATGCAAACTCGTACGGCCACTATGGAGAACAGTGTGGAGGTTCCTTAAAAAACTGGAAATAGAACTGCCTTATGATCCAGCAATCCCACTGCTGGGCATACACAGTGAGGAAACCAGAAGGGAAAGAGACACGTGTACCCCAATGTTCATCGCAGCACTGTTTATAATAGCCAGGACATGGAAGCAACCTAGATGTCCATCAGCAGACGAATGGATAAGAAAGCTGTGGTACATATACACAATGGAGTATTACTCAGCCATTAAAAAGAATACATTTGAATCAGTTCTAATGAGGTGGATGAAACTGGAGCCTATTATACAGAGTGAAGTAAGCCAGAAAGAAAAACACCAAAATAGTATACTAACGCATATATATGGAATTTAGAAAGTTGGTGACAATAACCCTGTGTACGAGACAGCAAAAGAGACACTGATGTATAGAACAGTCTTTTGGACTCTGTGGGAGAGGGAGAGGGTGGGATGATTTGGGAGAATGGCATTGAAATATGTATAATATCATATATGAAACGAGTCGCCAGTCCAGGTTCGATGCACGATACTGGATGCTTGGGGCTGGTGCACTGGGATGACCCAGAGGGATGGTATGGGGAGGGAGGAGGGAGGAGAGTTCAGGATGGGGAACGCATGTATACCTGTGGCGGATTCATTTCAATATATGGCAAAACCAATAGAATATTGTAAAGTTAAAAAATAAAATAAAATTTTTTAAAAATAAATAAATAAATAAAATAAAATGATGGGAAAAAAATGTCTCCAGACATTACCTGAAGTCTCCTTGGGGACATGACTGTCACCAGTTGAGAACCACTGCTTGAAATGACCCATTTCATTTAAAAGAAGACCCTCAGGGACTTCCTTGTCGGTTCAGTGGTTGTGACTCTGGGATCCTAACGCAGGGGACCCTGGGTTCAATACCTGGTCGGGAAACTGGATCCCACTCTCTGCAGCTAAGGATCTGTCATGCTGTAACTAAGACCCACTGCAACCAAATAAATAAATAAAACTAGTTTAAAAAAAAAAAAAAGAATACCCTCAGCACTAACAGTTCAGGATGCTATAAACGAGGAGAACAATGATTCTATCAAATTTGCCAGCAAGCTGCAAGCAATATCTAGCAGCCAGTTTCTTAGCAAAACAAAAGTACTCAATTTCTTAGGGGAGACCAAGAAAGTCTTCCTTTTCAAAAAAAAAAAAAAATCATTCCAGGTATTTATCCTACTTCTCTAGAGAAGTGCCACCTAAGGATATGTGTTCCTTCTCCCACGACAACCCCAAAGAGATGAGAGCTTCCCTTCACCTCCGGCTGCAAAGAACAAGCCAGCCGTACCCAACAACGCCTCACGCTCAGCCCATCTGAACAACGGGGATAATACGGCCAGCGCCTGCTCACTAGAGCAGCAGTAGGGTTACATGAGTTAACACAGAGCATTTGAAATAGCCCTCCTTTGCAGTGAGCAAAGCACTTTCTTACTGCTTTATAAGGAGTAGCTCCTTACATGATTATAGACCCATGCATGTGTGCTAAGTCGATTCAGTTGTGTCCGACGTTTTTCGACCCTATGCTCTATAGCCCACCAGGCTCCTCTGTCCATGGGATTCTCCAGGCCAGAACACTGGAGTGAGTTGCCATAACTTCCTCCAGGGGACCTTCCCAACCCAGAGATTTAACCCACGTCTCCTGCATTGGCAGGCGGATTATTTACCACTAGCGCCACCTGGGAAGCCCCTGATTATAGACAGAAACCACCATTACTCACTCACTCAAATTCTCACTTCACATCAACCAGTCTCTTTTAAATTTTTAATTATTTATTGTCCACATCAAGCGGCACATTGGACCTTAGTTCCCCAACCAGGGATGGAAACCAGATCCCCTGCAGTGGAAGTGCAGACAGCTAACAACTGGACCGCCAGGGAATTCCCCCACACCGACCAGTCTTTACCGAGCATCTGTGCTAAGGAGATGCTCTGCTGGAGCGAAGTCACTGTGCTCAAGAAGGTTACAGTCTGTAAGGAGAAGGTGGTGATGAACATGTAAACAAGATACAAAGCCTGCAGACGCAGGCACCTGCATCCGGTCCCATCACTTCACGGCAAAGAGATGGGGGAACAATGGAAACAGTGACAGACTGTATTTTCTTGGGCTCCAAAATCACTGCAGATGGTGACTGCAGCCATGAAATTAAAAGACGCTTGCTCCTTGGAAGAAAAGCTATGGCAAACCTAGACAGCGTATTAAAAAGCAGAGACATTACTTTGCCAACAAAGGTCCGTCTAGTCAAAGCTATGGTTTTTCCAGTAGTCATGTATGCATGTGAAAGTTGGACCATAAAGAAATCTGAGCACTGAAGAATTGATGCTTTTCAACTGCAGTGTTGGAGAAGACTCTCGAGAATCCCTTGGACTGCAAGGAGATGCAACCAGTCCATTCTGAAGGAAATCAGTCCTGAATATTCACTGGAAGGACTAATGCTGAAGCTGAAACTCCAATACCTTGGCCACCTGATGCAAAAAAGCTGACTCTGGAAAAGACCCTGATACTGGGAAAGACTGAAGGCAGGAGGAGATGGGGACGACAGAGGATGAGATGATTAGATGACATCACCAACTCAGTAGACATGAGCATCAGGCTCTGGGACTTGGTGATGGACAGGAAGGCCTGGCGTGCTGCAGTCCATGGGGTCGAATGAGCGACTGAACTGAATTGAACTATTTCTAGAGAAGTCAGGGAGGACTTCCTGAAGGAGATGGCAGTTGAGCTGACACCTGAATGACAAGAAGGTTAGACGGCACTTCGTTCAGAAGTAAAAAAAAAAAAAGGCTAAAAGTCCAAGGGCCTGAGGTAAACGTGACATTTTTAGGAAATGAAACTTTAAAATCACTGTCAGTAAAAACATGTTTGGGGGAGTAGAGGAAAATGAGGCTGAAGAGGAAGCCGGGGGCAGCTCGTGACTTGCCTTGCTCGGAAAGTCCAGCCCTTTCCCGGGATGCACCGAGAACAGAAATGCCATGGGGTGTTAAAAGGCTGAAGTGTGGGAGGTGCGGGGTCACCCAAGACCATGAGAAATGCCAGGTCAAATCTAAATGAGTTTCTTTGACTTCAGGACTTTCCAAAACATTTTTAAAATGCCAGAGGGGGCTGTGAGTTTCCGAAAGGAGACTCTGTGACAGTAGCCAGCTTGGGGGATACTCCGGTAAGAAGAGAGCTCGAAAGGGACCTGGACATGGAAATATCACTGAGAAAATGAGGAGACAGTAAAGACTGCTTTTAAAAAATAAATAAATAAAAGGAATTTCATCGCCAGTTTTGAACAAGAGAAATGTTACTCTAATCTGACCAACATGGACAGATTAAAGGGGATCAGAGTAAGCCAGAGAGGCTGGGGGGAAAAAAAGGAGGGAGACACATGTGATATTTCAAAAATGGAGGGATGGGATGGGCAGGGATGTGGGAGGGGGATTCAGGATGGGGAACACATGTACACCCGTGGCTGATTCATGTCAATGTATGGCAAAAACCACCACAATATTGTAAAATAATTAACCTCTAATTAAAATGCAAAAAAATTAATTAATTAATTTTTTTTTTTTAAAGGATGATAATAGACCCAGTTAGGGCCACAGACCGTGGGCGTGAACAGGAGAGAAAGCCCTGGAAAGATTGTTAAGAGGCAAGAACGATGTGATGGTGGGTAATGGCCGTGAGGTTGAGATAGAGCAAGAAAACACCCCAGATGTCACTTGAAGCAGTTGGTTTGATGCTGGAACCACTTACTAAGATAAAGAAATCAGAAGGAAAAAAAAATGGTTTGAGGAAGAAGACGAGGAGTACCATTTTTATTTTATCATTCAATGCATTTCTTTCTTTTTGTCTATGCTGGGTCCCGCTTGCTGCACAAGGGCTTTCTGTAGTTACGGTGAGTGGGGCCCACTCTCTGCTTGTTCTGTATATCCTTGGCTTCTGTTATTGCCGACCAAGGGCTCAGTTGCTCCATGGCACGTGGGATTCTCCAGGACCAGGGGTCAGACCTGTGTCCCTTGGGTTGGCAGGCGGATTCTTAACCACTGGACCAGCAGGGAAGTCCCAGGGAGTCCTGTGTTAGAGTGTCGCATGTGAGGGATGTGTGAATTTTCATGGGTATGTGTTGGGGGGTGCGGGCACTACAGACCGAGACTGTAGATAGAAATTCAGAAGCTGTTGACAGAGAACTGGATTGACACCTCTGGCATCAAGAGGACCGGCCAGAGAAAGCTGGCAGAGTGAGAGAAGAAGGTGACCCAGATCAGACCAGCAGAAGAACACCATTTACGGAAGGAGGAGCCCGAAGCACAAGTCACGAAAGAGGTGGCATTCAGAAGGACAGAGTGCCGCCCTGTGATGTAGGAAGGGCAGATAACAAAGGAGAGACCAGCTTCGATCTGGCAGAAGGGGAAGTCAGAGAGAGATGTCGGGGATCCCACACCAGATGCTCCTGGAAGACAGGGAAGATGACACCCTTCCAGGAAAACAGCCACGGGAAACTGTTCACATGAGCGTGCATCAGCTGCAGCCTGTGGGAGCTGCCCCCAGAGTTTCTGACCCCTTCGGTCCCAGGAGATGCTGATCCATTCAGTTCAGTTCAGCTGCTCAGTCGTGTCCAATTCTGTGCAACCCCATGAACTGCAGCACACCAGGCCTCCCTGTCCATCACCAGCTCCCGGAGTTTACTCAAACTCAAGTCCGATGAGTCGGTGATGCCATCCAACCATCTCAACTTCTGTCATCCCCTTCTCTTCCCGCCCTCAATCTTACCCAGCATCAGGGTCTTTTCCAATGAGTCAGTTCTTCGCATCAGGTGGCCAAAGGATTGGCGTTTCAGCCTCAACATTAGTCCTTCCAGTGAACATTCAGAACTGATTTCTTTTAGGATGGACTGTTTGGAGCTCCTTGCAGCCCAAGGGACTCTCAAGAGTCTTCTCCAACACCACAGTTCAAAAGTATCAATTCTTCAGCGCTCAGCTTTCTTTATAGTACAATTCTCACATCCGCACAAGACTACTGGAAAAACCATAGCCTTGACTAGATGGCCCTTTGTTGGCAAAGTCATGTCTCTCATTTTTAATATGCTATCTAGGTTGGTCATAACTTTCCTTCCAAGGAGTAAGCATCTTTTAATTTCGTGGCTGCAGCCGCCATCTGCTGTGATTTTGAAGCCCCCCAAAATAAAGTCTGCCGCTATTTCCACCGCTTCCCCATCTATTTGTCATGAAGTGATGGGACCGGATACCATGATCTTAGTTTTCTGAATGTTGACATGCTGATACTGCCCAGGAACTCTTCTTCACAAGCACAGCTCTAGAGAAAGGAACCTGAGCTTTCCTGTCTCCTATGAGCAGACATGACAGTTGGCTAAAGCACCAATGTTTCATCTCTTTTTCCCTCTCTGGCCTTCTAATTCCAGAAGACAGAAGTAATGCAGTTTATTGCACCCTTTATATTATGTTTTTAGGATTTTTTTCCATTGTGGACCATTTTAAAATTCTTTATTGAATTTGTTACAATACTTCTTCTGTTTTATACTTTGGTTTGTTTTTTTTTTTGTTGTTGTTGTTGTTTTCAGCTGCAAGGCAAGTGTGATCTTAGCTCCCTGATCAAGACCGGAACCGGCCACTCCTGCACTGGAAGGCAACGTCTTAACCCACTGGACCGCCAGGGAAGTTGCAGTTTTCTCCATTCTAATTCCAACTCTGGAGGAGGAAATGGCAACCCACTCCAGTATTCTTGCCGGGAGAGTCCCATGGACGGGGGAGCCTGGTGGCCTACGGTGCAGCGGGGGTCACAAAGAGTCGGACACGACTGAGCGATCCAGCGTTCTAACTTCAGGAGCCCAAATCTGCCGCATTTCACCAAACATTACAGGGTTTAAAGCACAACACAAACCTTTAAGCAAAAAGAAAAGGATACCAACAGTTATGCCATGTGGCCAAATGTAGGAAGCATCCTCATTTCAGAATATGAAATCCTACCAAAATGTACATTTCGGAATTGACAGAATGCGGCCGGCCCCATCCTCTGGGGCCGTCTGGGAGAAGTCCGAATGCCAGCAGACAGTGTGATTCTCTGTGTCATCCACTCTTCCGACTGTGGGACATATGTAGGCACACAGTAACACCTGCCCACCAGACCCAAGGAGTCTGCTCCTCCTGGGATCTCCTAGTAGCTGGTCCTTCACCTGCGTCTCGTACAGCTAGGTGTACAGTCGCCTAGGACAGCACCCGGTTTCTCAGAAGGCGTCAAAAGGCATTATTAAATGTATTTGCTCATCTGCATGCATTTCCTGCACGTACCCAGGACAATGAGTTAGCCTGTGTGGTTCTAGTCCACACAGTCCACCACAGAAACAATCCATTCAAGAAATGGCATCGCCATAAACAGCAAAAGTTGAAAGGAAGCAGATACCCTCACGCTAACTTTTCTCCTCTTCACCAGGAGAAATCTTCTGAGTCGCTTCTATGATGAGTTCCAAATGGCTTATAACCAATGGTTACCGTTTAAGTGAACCTAGATGCCAGACGTTTCTATCTGTATGTTCTTTCTCAAAAGAACCACTCGAGGCAGATATTTTAAAATCTGAAACCAAGACTCAGATGTTGGTGGTGGAACCAAGATTTAACAACTAATAGGGATTATTTCAAGAGCATAAAATTTTCATACACAAGCTATTATATGAATACTCCCCCTAACCTGTAGTCATGTACAGATGTGAGAGTTTGACCATAAAAAAGGCTGAGCGCCGAAGACTTGATGCTTTTGAAGTATGGTGTTGGAGAAGACTCTTGAGAGTCCCTTGGACTGCAAGAAGATCCAACCAGTCAATTCTAAAGGAGACCAGTCCTGAATATTCATTGGAAAGACTGATGCTGAAGCTGAAACTTCAATCCTTTGGCCACCTAATGCGAAGAGCCAACTCACTGGAAAAACCCTGATGCTGGGAAAGATTGAAGGCAGGAGGAGAAGGGGGCAACAGAGGATGACATGGTTGGATGGCATCACCGACTCGATGGACATGAGTTTGAGCAAGCTCTGGGAGACAGTGAAGGACAGGGAAGCCTGGCATGCAGCAGTCCACGGGGTCGCAAAGAGTCGGACACGAAGGAGAGACTGAACAACAACAAGCCCCTAGCCTGACTCGGGCCAGTGTCCACAGTCACAATACTGAGGCAAAACCCAAAGCACGAGAGATCCTCTGACCTTCTGCGGCACCCGGAAGAAAATGACCTTGACTCCAGTGTATGGAATGAACTCCGCACAGAAAGTCACAGCAAAACAGCCAGCTCTGCTCTTTCAGGGAGTGGGGAAGGGGCATCTCACAGCACTCCTCTCTCTTTGGTGAGAATTCTGCTGACCCACTGTGTGCCTCTTCACTCTCAGAAGTACAAGGTGAAGGCAACGTGTCCATTTCCAGGCGTTGCTGAGGTCGTGGCATTGCAATCACCAACACCAACCTGACATGTGTCGGGTTGAGCCCTTTACACGTGTTCTACAAAATGTGAAAACGTCTACACAGAGACATCAGAATGAGAGGGAGACCCAGTTGAGACACTTCTTTGGTTCTAACCCTGGGGCCACAGTTCCTCCAAGGGGACCCAGAGCTAGAAGGAGCCACAGTCAGAATCTTTCACACCATGTGCCTTTCACGTCATAAAAACACAGCAGAAGAAAGGTCAGCCAAAACATCTGCCTTGCACAAACAGTCACCAACATAAAGTCTTTTTTTTTTTTTTTCCTTGAGAGGGGTCTCTGAAATGACAGGCAGAAACCTGATCCCTACCTGAATGTCCCCAGAGAGTGCCCCATAGTAGCAAATCCTCCAAGAGGGTCAAAGTTGCCTTTGATGTTTAAAACCTGAAACTTAAAATAATCCCAGACCCCCTCAACCACATGTCGTAAAAAAAAAAAAAAGCCAGATAAATTATACACATGGAATTGATTCCAACAATCCACCAGAGAAAGAGAGGTTGGGGCAGTGGGGAGGGGGGCGGTTCTCTCGAATTTGGCAACATCCCGTTTCCGTATGGAAAGAATTAGGTAGAGAGAAGCGGGCTGGGGAAGGCTGGTGGTGATTCCAGTGAGATGAACCACACCGAGCCATCAAGAGTGGAGGGGTCAGAACGCAAGTCATACAGCACGGGGCTTAGAGGAAGAACCCGGAGAGAGCTTATCCTCTCAAAGATAGTTTCAGATGTCTGTTTCTTGCTCTGGCAAGCATTTTTTTTTTTTTTAACCTTTCCCAAATCTGAAAGCCATTAGTCCTTCGTCTTCAAGCTCCAGTATTTGGAAAAGTCACCGTTATGGAGAGGTCGACTCTGAACAACCTGCAGGATTGTCAGCCCTCCCACACATGGGAAAATTCTGACCCGACATCTGTTTCCCAGTAAGATCCTGTCTTGAACACAATTTGATAAGTACATCTGCTTTGTCCCCAGGTGTTGGGAGGTCAAGGAGAGATCCACAGAAAACCAGGCTCCCTTTTAATGACTGCAATTCCTCCGGGACGGTTTCAGAAGTAAATGGGTTCCAGGAAAGCTCAGAGGACATACCCCATATCTGTGGGTCTGGTTTGGTTAGAAGACGCTTCTAAGTAAAGCACCATTCCCACAGTCTGCTTCTGAGTTTAGATACTGCCTTTCAGGCCCTGTCATTGAAATTCTGTGAAACTGCATGGCTCGCTGGAACCATCACCGACCTCTCCTGGTTTCTTGCAACTGCCAATTTTATTTACAAAAAGCGGGTGTTATCGAATGCCTCGGTCCTCGACGCGTGTTTTAAGAGGCAGCCGCCCCAGCATCTCCTGGGAGCTTGTTAGGACCACAGAACCTCTCCCCCACCTCTGGTCTACTGAAATGTAAGTTTCATTTTAACAAGCTCCCTAGGAGATGTCTATGCAGACTGAACTGGAGGAGGGCTTCCCTTGTGGCTCAGCTGGTAAAGAATCTGCCTGCAACGTGGGAGACCTGGGTTCAATCCCTGGGTTGGGAAGATCCCCTGGAGAAGGGATAGACTATCCACTCCAGTATTCTTGGGCTTCCCTGGTGGCTCAGCTGGTAGAGAATCCGCCTGCAATGCGGTAGACTTGGGTTCAATCCCTTTGTTGGAAAGATCCGTTGGAGAAGGGAAAGGCTACCCACTCTAGTATTCAGGCTTAAAGAATTCCAAGAATTGAAAAAAAAAAAAGAATTCCAAGAATTGTATAGTCTGTGGGGTCACAAAGAGTCAGACACGACGGAGCGACTTTCACTTTCACTTCAAACCAGGGGAAGTGAGACAATGGTGTGCAGGACAAACCCAGGGCCATCCTTGTCAATAAAGTTTTATTGAAATACAGCCAGAGCCATTAACTGGTCCGTGCCGGCTTTCGCACTCACACAGTAGAACCAAGAAGCGGCAGATATGTTCCTTGCGGCCCTTTACAGAAAAATGTTGACTGACTCCCGACCTCAGCCTTTCCCCGTGGTGGCAAAGGGGATGTTAGACACCCAAACCTGCTAAAACCACAGCAGGAAATTACCATCATGACAAAGCGGTCCTTGTTTAGCTGTTCAGTCATATCCGACTCTTTGTGATCCTATGGACTGTAGCCCACCAGGCTCCTCTGTCCATAGGACGGATTCTCCAGGCAAGAAGACTGGAGTGGGTTGCCATGGCCTCCTCCAGGACATCTTCCCAACCCAGGGATTGAACCTGGGTCTCCTGCAGGTGGCTTCTTTACTATCGAGCCACTAGGGAAGCCCAATGACAAAGTAGACCATCTTTTTTTTTTTTTTTATTTTTTGTGGTTGTGTTGGGTCTGCATTGCTGTGAGCCAGCTTTCCTCTAGTTGCAACAAGCGGAGGCTACCCTAGGTGCCACATGCTTCCTGTTGAGGTGGCTCCTCTTGTTGTGGAGTATGGGTTCCAGGGCCCACGGACTTCGCTAGTCGCAGTACATGAGCTCAGCAGTTGTGACTCTCACGCTCTAGAGCCCAGGTTCAGCAGTTCCTCTGGCAAGGTTTTTTTTTTTTTTTTTTTAACCTTGCACAGGTCTTAGCTTGGCTTCCTTGGTGGCTCAGCTGCTAAAGAACCTGTCTGCCAATGCAGGAGATGCAAGAGAAGGGAGCTCAATCCCTGAGTTGGAAAGATCCCCTGGAGTAGGAAATGACACCCTGCTCCAATATTCTTGCCTGGAGAATCCCATGGACAGAGGAGCTTGGCAGGCTACAGTCCATAGGGTCACATAGAGTCTGACACAACTGAGCAGCTAACACTTTCACTTTCAGGCTTAATTGATCCTCAGTGCATGCAAACTTCCCAGACCAGTGATCATCCCATGTTCCCTTCATTGGCAGGCAGATTCTTCACCACTGTACCACCAGGAAAGTCCAACATTTGTCTTATTGAAGGTTTACGGAACTATCGTGACCTAACTTTTGTGGACAGCTGCAAGAATCAAAGATTTTGACACCAAGAAGTGGCAAGCAGCCAAAACCCCTCCCCTTTTAGTATAAAAGAAGCCTGAATCCTGACTCGGCAAGATGGTGTTCTAGCACGTTCGTCTGCCACCTCCTCAGAGTTCTCACTTTCCAGAAAAAGTCGTTATTCTTTGCTTCAACACCTCTTCCTACATTTTACTGGCTTGTTGTGCAGTGAACAGAGCTAGTTTGGACTCTGCAAGAGTTCCGGAAAAAACATTGCTGTTGTTCAGTGGCTAAGTTGTGTCCGACTCTTTGCGACCCCATGGACTGCAGCACGCCAGGTCTCCCTGTCGATCACCAATTCCCAGAGCTTGCTCAAACTCATGTCCTTCGAGTTGGTGATGCCATCCAACCATCTCATCCTCTGTCATCCCCTTCTCCTCCCACCTTCAATCTTTCCCAGCATCAGGGTCTTTTCCAATGAGTCAGCTCTTCACATCAGGTGGCCAAAGGATTGGAGTTTCAGCTTCAACATCAGTCCTTCCAACAAGTGTTCAGGACTGATTTTCTTTAGGATGGACTGGTTGGATCTCCTCGCAGTCCGAGGGATTCTCAAGAGTCTTCTCCAGCACCATAGTTCGAAAGCATCCATTCTTCAGCCTTCTTTGTGGTCCAACTCTCACATCCGTATGTGACGAGTGGACAAACCATAGCTTTGACTTTATAGAGCTTTGTTGGCAAAGTGAGAAGACATGGGGAAAATGAGAAGATCTTCGATCTGAGTCCCACCTCCACCACGTCCCTCTCTGAGAAGAACCCTGGCCAACAGGAAACATACAGGCTAGACCCTGCATGGAGAAGGGGAAAAGCAGCTAGGAGGAGAAAAGGGTCCCAAAGAGAAGACCCTGGGGACACACTGGGGCTGAGACTCCCACAGCCACGTGTGTGGGACCTTCCGGGTACCTCAATATCCACACGGCCCCAGGCGGCAGGCGGCCTGCTGCTGTTTCTTCTTCCTCACGTGCTAACTGGTCTGTGGTTAGGTTATCTTTATGCAAACTGTGGGTGATCACCCTACTGCATGGTTCTGGTTATGCTCAAGTAAACATGCTGTAAAAAAAAAAGATCACAAGTACTAAAAAAAAAAAAAAATACATCTGTTTTCATTTAAAAAGTTTAGAGTAATAGAGTCAAAAAAATAGTCTGACAACACTACTCAGATGAGCAGAAAGGGGGCTCAGTGGTTGTCCATAGAGGATCACGCCTCACCACCGAGACAAAGTCTCCCCTCTGACCCAACCACAAGCAAGAAAAATTAACTTTATGTCCAAGGCACGGCCAAGCACCCTGTGCTTAGTCGCTCAGTTGTACTCAGAGAATAAGACCTACGAGTGTGCAATCTCCATTCCATAAACACACAGCCTGGGGCGCGGTGGTACTAAAATGCAGTGGACGAAGCCCAAGAATGGCAGGCCAAGATTTCAGAGTGGGGACTAGAAACATACTCCTTTTCAGCAAGCTTGTGATGCAACCACATTTAACTCATGAAGTAGCTCGTCCTCTGAAGCCAGCTGTTGTCCATGGGCCAGTTTTATCCACTCGTACAGTGTCTTACCAGTACCCAGGAATGGAGTCAAAGGGACCAGAAACGTCTGTTATCCCTGGCACCTCCAACACCCCTCGTCAGTTCACAAGTTTTCTCATTAGACTGTCCTTTCTTTACCCTGAAATAGGTCCACAGCTGAATCCTCAGTCTTCTGTAAGATACAAAAATATATAAAGGGAAAGATCCAGCAATTGTGCCTCTCTGGTGTTGGTCAAATGAGTGGAAAAGTTCTGTCTATACAAAACCTTGCATGTAGATGCTTATAGTATATATAAAAAGCTATATTCTTTTTATTAAACTCTCATAAGTTTATGCACTTTATTTCCCTTCTCAGTAAAAGTAGGAATCATGGTCACTTCAGATGTGGCGACGAGAGTCTATTAAATCATCATTTCTGAATGACTCATCCAAAAAGGACAGGTGATCTTGGCAAACAGCAGTGACTGAGAATATCGAGAAAGACAGATTTCTTTAAGTCTTCCTCAAGAATAGAAAAGTCTATCCCATTACTAAGCATAAGTTTTGGAGCTTTTTAAAAAACAATTTTTATTGGCGTGTAGGTGTTTTACAGTGCTATGTTAGTTTGTGCTGAACGGCAAAGTGAATAAGCTATATGTACACAAATATCCATCCTAAAGGAAATCGATCCTGAATATTCATTGGAAAGACTGATGCTGAAGCTGAAACGCCAATCCTTTGGCCACCTGATGCAAAAAGCTGACTCATTGGAAAAGACCCTGATGCTGGGAAAGATTGAGGGCGGGAGGAGAAGGGGACAACAGAGGATGAGATGGTTAGATGGCATCACCGACTCTCCGGGAGTTGGTGATGGACAGGGAGGCCTGGCGTGCTGCGGTTCATGGGGTCACAAAGAGTCGGACACAACTGAGCGACTGAACTGAACTGAACTGGTACATATATCCCATCTTTTTTTTTTTTTTTTCCTTCCCATTCAGGTAACCAGGGAGCACTGAGTGGAGTTCCCTAAGCTACACAACGGTTTCTCATCACTTACCTATTTTATTCACAGTATCAGCAGTGTCTATGTGTCAGTTCCAGTCTCCAGGTTCTTCACATCCTCCCCCCTTTACCCCTTGGACTAGCTTTATTCTTTAACTGCCAAAATTTTGAAGCAACCTAGATGTCCTTTAACAGGTACACGTCTGCATGTTCCTTCAGTCGCATCTGACTCTTGGTGACCCCATGCACTGTAGCCCCACCAGGCTCCTTTGTCCATGGGATTCTCCAGGCAAGAATACTGGAGTGGGTTGTCATGCCCTCCTCCAGTGGATCTTCCCAACTCCAGGATCAAACCCCCATTTCCTGGGGCACCTGCCTTGGCAGGTGGATTCTTTACCACTGAGTCACCTGGGAAGCCCTCTTGAATAGGTGGATGGACACATAAGCCATGGTACATATAGGCAATGGAATATTACCCAGAGTCCAAAACAAATGAGTTATCAAGCCATGCAAAGATGTGGAGGAACCTTAAATGCATATTGCTACGTGAAAGAACCCAATCTAAGAACACGGCATACGGTATCATTCCAACTATATGCCATTCTGCAAAAGGGGAAAGCGCAATAGCAGCTGCATGTGGAGAGGAAGGAACTGGCAGAGCACAGAGGGGTTTTAGGGCAGTGAAAATAGCCAGTATGATAGAATCATGATGGATGCCTGCCATTATACATTTGTGCAAACATAAAGAAAATATCACGCCAAGAGTGAACCCTAAGGTAGTATGGACTTTAGGCGATAATGACGTGTCAGTGTAGGCTCATCAACTGCAACAAATGTACCTCTCTGATGGGAGATGTTGACAAAGGGGCAGGCTATGGGGAAAGCAAGGACCATATGGGAAATCTCTGTATCTTCTGTTTAATGCTGCCGTGAACCTAAAACTGTTCTAAAAACTAAAGTGTACAGGAAGGAGGAGGGGGAGAGACATAGGGAGTTTGGGATGGACACGCAGAGACTGTTGTATTTCAAAGGAATAACCAACAAGGATCTGCTGAACAGCACAGGGACCTCTGCTCAATACTCTGTAATAACCTTATGGTCACCAGGGGGAAGGATGGGGGAAGGGATAGTTAGGGAGTTTGGGATGGACATGGACACACTGCTGTATTTAACATGGAGATCCAACAAGGAGCTGCTGTCCAGAACAGGGAACTCTGCTCAGTGTCATGTGGCAGCCTGGATGGGAGGTGGTTTGGGGAAGAAGGAATGCATGTATACATACGGCTGAGTCCCTTCACCGTCCACCCGAAACCGTCACAACACCATTAATCAGCCATACATTTGTGCATGCTAAGTCGCTACAGCCGTGTCTGACTCTTTGTGACCCTATGGACCATAGCCCAACAGGCTCCTGTGTCCGTGGGGAGTCTCCAGGCAAGAATACTGAGAGTATGAGCTGCCATGCCCTCCTCCACGGGATCTTTCCTACACAAAGATCGAACTGCGTTGGCAGGCAGGTTCTTTACCACTATCGCCACCAAGGAAGCTTGTTCATCAGCTATACTCCAATATAAAATAAAACGTTCTTTTTAAAAAGCACATATAAGTATATGTATGTCTATAAAGGTCGAATCCATTATTTATCAATGTACCCATACATTTTTTTTTTAATCTGCCAAGTGGAGAGGTGGTTGGGAGACAGGTGTGGACTGGGGAAGGGACGGGGAAGCCCCTCTTGGAAGGGAAAGTGCAGATCAGGACAGACGGGATCAGGCTAGAATGCCCCCCCCTCCACCTTACACTCCACTCTGCCGGGATCAGAACCTACATCAGACCTTGGCACCGATGTACTCGTCAACCTCGTATAAAGTCTGGATTTCAGATCTGGAAATATTAGAGACAAAATCTTTATGGCCTGCAGACAGCTAGTCCTTTCCAGATCTTAGTGTTTGGAATCTTAGTAGAGTTCTATACACCAAAGGCCCTTGCCAGAATGAGACCCTGAATGTGTGAGAAACTGATTTTTTTTTTTTTAAAGAATCGTATTTGAATTGCACAAGTCCAAATAAGCCAGTAACATAAGGCAAATAGCCTGTCTCTTGGAGAGCTGGAAAGCGAGAAGGGTCAGGACGGGAAATCATAAAATATACAAATCGCTGCTATGAAAATTTACACGGCTCACCCCACCTCTGAAAGGAGAGTTCAAAGAGAAACACTTACTCCCTAACCCTGCTTATTGTATCAAGATGTGCTGAATTCGTGGCTTTGCTGGTTGCCATTTCTGCAGGATAGATAGATCTCCCACCCCCACTAGTTGGGTTTGCTGCCTCCTCCCCACACACCCAGATAACTTGAGAGCAAATCCCATTTAGAAGATGTTTTGTCTAGAGGCAGCCACGCGGTTTCATAACAAGGCAGATGTGGGGATGCAATTTCCAGCGCTAGTGTGAAGCCCAGAGCTAATTACCTGTAACTGAGGAAACGAGGCAGAGATGGATGCCCTGCGTGTGTTCAGGCTGGAGGCGAGCCCAAGGGCTGTCTGCTAAGCCGGGGCGGAAGAGAGCAAAGCTCACCAGCACCACCCCAGCCCCAGGTCCCATCAGGAGCTGGGGGTGGGGGGTTGCTTCAGGGGCAGGGGGCCTTGGAGGCATCCCCACCACATCCCAGGGCGCCGTCCTGAGACATCTGAACTGGGAGCCACTGAAGACTAAAGCAAAACGACCATGCAGCTGTGCTATCAAAGAGGAGACTCATAACCCTGCCCTGCAGGAAGTCCTGGCTAGATCGGAGAGAGTGGGATGTTTGGAGAGACTAACATGGAAACTTACGTCACCATCTGTCAAGTAGAGAGCCCACAGGAATTTGCTTTGTGACTCAGGGAACTCATACAGACGGTAAAGGGTCTGCCTGCGATGCGGGAGACCTGGGTTCGATCCCTGGGTCGGGAAGATCCTCTGGAAAAGGGAATGGCCACCCACTCCAGTATTCTGGCCTGGAGAAATCCCATGGACAGGGGAGCCTGGTGAGGCTACAGTCCATGGGGTCGAAAAGACTGAGTGACTTCACTTGACTTCACTCAGGGAACTCAAATCGGGGCTCTGAGACAACCTGGAAGGATGGGATGGGGAGGGAGGCAGGAGGAAGGTTTGAGAAGGAGGAGACATAGGTATCCCTACGGCTGATTCATGTAGATGTTTGGCAGAAACCAACACAACACTGTAAAGCAATTATCCTACCATTAAAAATAAATAAATAAATTTTAAAAATCAACAAATGTAGTCAGTAGCTCAGCTGGTAAAGAAGCTGCCTGCAATGCAGGAGACCCTGGTTCGATTCCTGGGTTGGGAAGATCCGCTGGAGAAGGGAAAGGCTACCCACTCCAGTATTCTGGCCTGGAGAATTCCATGGACTGTGTAGTCCATGAGGTCGCAAAGAGTCAGACACAACTGAGCAATTTTCACTTTCACAAGATGCAGTCCACAGGGGTCAAAAAAACAAAAATACACAATATTAGCACACACTCTGGTTCCTTAGGTCTTTTTCCCTTCACTTTCTTTCCCTATTTTCCATTTAACAGCTCTGTCTTTTTTAGAGAAGTAATTAGTGATGAAAACTTGGTATACTTTAAAACTGTGTTTAAAAGGGAGAAGATGGCCCAAATGTATTCTGGCATTTTATAAAGCCTGACTTTCTTCAAAATTAACTCATTGTAGTTTAGAGGTGGGGCGGGGGGAAATGGAAGTGGAAGAAGAACAGCAGAAAAGACAGGATACACCTAGCATTTTTTAGTGGTAACGATTCAGTGCTAAGAACTTTTAGCAAGCTCCTGGAATTTTTAAATATCCAATCTTTGAAAGGCTCGATGTGGGAGATACTGATTCCACAGCCTTCCTGTCTCGCCTGTCTATAATGTCCTACCTACTTACTCTGCCTCATCTTTCAAATCCACAGTGTTACCAACTGCAGCCCCTGGATGAGGGACACATGGACTGCAAGCTTGGAATTAGCAAATACCAACCATCCTACATAGGGCTTCCCTGATAGCTCAGTTGGTAAAGAATCCACCTGCAATGCGGGAGACCTGGGTTCACTCCCTGACTTGAGAAGACCTGGGGAAGGGAAAGGCTACCCACTCGAGTATTCTTGGGCTTCCCTGGTGGCTCAGCTGGTAACAGATCTGCCTGCAATGCAAGAGACCTGGGTTCGATCCCTGGGTTGGGAAGATCCCCTGGGGAAGGGAAAGGCTACCCACTCCAGTATTCTGGCCTGGAGAATTCCATGACTTTCACTCACTCCCTCAACCATCATATATGGAACAAATAAATAATAAGGTCCCACTGTATAGCACAGGGAACCATATTTAATGTCCTGGGTTAAACCATAATGTAAACGAGTATTAAAAAAAAATGTGTGCGCTTCCCTGGAGGCTCAGTGGTGAATAATCTGTCTGCCAATGCAGGAGACACGAGTTCGATCCCCAGTCCAGGAAGATCCCACCTGCCACAAAGCAACCGAGGCCGTGAACCACAACTATTGAGCTTGTGCTCTAGGGCCCGGCAGCCACAAAACTGCTGCACCCACGAGCTGCAACTCCTCAAGCGTGTTTGCTCCACAAGAGAAGCCACCACAGTGAGAAGCAGTGTGCGTCACAGACAGACAGCAGCCCCCCTCTCACTGCAACTAGAGAGAAGCCCACCCAGTAACAAAAACCCAGCAAAGCCAAGGATAAATAAATGTACTTTTAAAAGATTGTCAAAGAGTATAAAATGTTGAAAGAAAAATGATGTGAGTGAGTGTGTGTGTGTGTGTGTGTGTGTGTGTGTGTGAGAGAGAGAGAGGTGAGTCTCTTTGCTGTACAGCAGAAATTACCACAATCAACTATCAGTTCAGTTCAATCCCTCAGTCCTGCCCGACTCTTTGTGACCCCAAGGACTGCAGCATGCCAAGCCTCCCTGTCCATCACCAACTCCCAGAGTTTACTCAAACTCTTGATCATGGAGTCAGTGATGCCATCCAACCATCTCATCCTCTGTCATCCCCTTCTCCTTCGCCTTCAATCTTTCCCAGCATCAGGGTCTTTTCCAATGAGTCAGCTCTTCACATCAGGTGGCCAAAGGATTGGAGTTTCAGCTTCAACATCAGTCCTTCCAATGAATATTCAGGACTGATCTCCTTTAGGATGGACTGATTGGATCTCCTTGACGTCCAAGGGACTCTCAAGAGTCTTCTCCAACACCACAGTTCAAAAGCATCAATTCTTCAGCGCTTAGCTTTCTTTATAGTCCAACTCTCACATCCATACATGACCACTGGAAAAACCATAGCCTTGACTCGACGGACCTTTGTTGGCAAAGTAACGTCTCTGCTTTTTAGTATGCTGTCTAGGTTGGTCATAACTTTCCTTCCAAGGAGTAAGCGTCTTTTAATTTCATGGCTGCAGTCACCATCTGCAGTGATGCAAATCAATTATATTTCAACTCAAAACTAAATAAGTAAATTACTCAAATTGCACCTCCTTTTCTAAGCACCTTTCCTAAGCCCTACCCCAAACTATTTTCCAGTGCTTAAGAACTGACTACCCTAATTCTCTGCTTGTCATTCTTAGGTATCTTTTTCGTGTATTTCTCTCTTACATGCCTCCGCTTGATTACAGGCTCCTTAGAGACAGAGACTGTCTCACGCGTCGTCTTTGCCACGCATCTGCGTATCTTTTCTCACTCTTTGTATCTCGCCTCACTCGGAAGTGTTTCCAACGTCAGATCAAAGTAAAAAGCAGGAGCCCTGGATTTTCAACATGGGTAAAGAATAGTTTCCCCTCATATGCTTAAACAACTGCGGGCAAATTAAAGTTTAAATCAGAGACAGCAGGGCTATTTCTCTGCTGCCTGGCAGACGGAGCTAGTCCAGACATACTTAAAAAACATGATAAACACCATGAAATGTGCCGGCTGAAACCTGCCAGTAAAGCAAAGCTTTCCAAGGACAAACTGACTTGGAAATACTATTTTCATTTATGATGTGTAATTAGTAATTTATAAACCAGGCTGAATGAATTTATACTTTTTCTTGAGATATAGTCAAGAAAAATGAGCTGCAAGGATAATATTTTCATTAAAATATTTGGGAGAATGGCGGGGGGATCAATAAGCATTCGACTGTAATATAGTCTGTTGCAAAATCAGTCGTAATATCTTTTACAACCAACTGTGAAATTACATATTACATTAGTACAGATATAAATGTATTATGTACAAAGGAGATCCAACCAGTCCATGCTAAGGGAGATCAGTCCTGGGTGTTCACTGGAAGGACTGATGGTGAAGCTGAAACTCCAATCCTTTGGCCATCTGATGTGAAGACCTGACTCATTGGAAAAGACCCTGATGCTGGGAAAGATTGAGGGCAGGAGGAGAAGGGGACGACAGAGGATGAGATGATTGGATGGCATCTCAATGGACATGAGCTTGGGTGAACTCTGGGAGTTGGTGATGGACAGGGAGGCCTGGCGTGCTGCGGTTCATAAGGTCACAAAGAGTCAGACACAACTGAGCGACTGAACTGAACAAAGTGTATTACAAACACATATAGTTTTTTGCTGGGCTTATTTATTTTATATATAATGTGTTTGTTTTTGCTTTGTTCGCTTGGTTTTCATACAGTATGCAGGATCTTAGTTCTTCGAGCAAGGATCAAACCCACATCCCCTACGGTGGAAGCTCGGAGTCTTACCCACTGGACCACCAGGGAAGCCCCTCGGCTGGTTTATTTTGGATCAGTTTTATGGTTTGGATTATTAGAGTTTGAGCACTGGCCTCACTTCCCCGTTAAACGATACATTCGGAAGCAGGGGTCCTGTTAGAAATCGCGGTTGGACTTTCTAGAGTTGAACCTCTCATCCCTGCAGTTTTATTACCTGTTTTCTCTTTTTCTTTTGTTAATATTGGGAGCTGTTTCTAACGCCTTGCTCCATCCAGCTTGAAATGACTTCCCAGGTCTCTCTACACAGGAGACATGGAATGCTTCCATGAAATGCTAAGTACGGCGTCCAAATATCTCCATGTGCACAGTCGACTGTCTCTACTCACCTGACGGCATCCATCCTGTGAGGAGACAGCATTTCCCACACTCCAGGCTTGCTATCCAAGGGCCTTCCGGCCATGAAGCTGCAAGGAGAAAGCACAAGAATCAATCGGTCCTGGTGCAAGAGCTCCATGTCCAAGCTCAGGCTCCGTCACCCCTTGGTCTCAAGCTCCCTGGTTCTGACTCTACTGCACTCCACATTCCATCTCCAAGATCCCACCCACCCCCTTTTTCTTTCTTTTTTTTTTTTTTTTAATTTTCCTTTCTGGCTGGACCACAAGGCACATGGGATCTGTTCCCCGACCAGGGACTGAATCCACTCCTTGTCCCCAGCATTGGAAGCACAGAGCCTTAATCACTGGGCCACCAGGGAAGTCCCTTGAAGATTCCTCTCTGTGCCATTTGCTGATGAGCCGTTTAGGACCCGCCTCATCACAACATCCTGGACGGGCTTTCAGTATCTGTACACCCTCCCCACGCTGCCCACAACCACAGCAGAGGGGCGCACACACTCCCACCAGCCCTGCCGACAAGCCCTGCCATATGGGGCCAATTCCAGGCCAGATGGGAACCGAGGCTCTGCAGAAAATCAGGGATAAATCTTAATCAGAGGCTTCAGTCTGGAGTGAGCGCCACCCAGCACAGTCTCCCTTTCAGACTTTAGCTGATGAGGCCTGATGATATCTCAGAGCAGATTAGCCCTGTTTCTTGAAAAAGACAGCGTGACTGCAGGACAGACACATGCACCGAACTTCCAGAAAAGCATCGACGCCTCTCTGGGTCCCAAGATGACAGGTGCATTTCATTGTGGCCGAACTTCCACGTGATTCTAACTCTATTCGACCCCCTGGACTGCAGCCTGCCAGGCTCCTCTGTCCATGGGATTCTCCAGGCAAGAATACTGGAGTGCGTTGCCATGCCCTCCTCCAGGGGATCTTCCCGATCCGGGGATGGAATCTGTGTCTCTTATATCTCCTGCACTGGCAGAGGGGTTCTTTACCACGGAGCCACCTGGGAAGGCAGAGGGGAGAGAGAGACTCTTCAAACTGTACTTTTCATGGCCAGGCAGTCAGCTCCACTGTGGGGCACAAACGTAGGTGTCTCTGAAGCCTGGTGAATCTTTGAAAGAATTCTGAGAAGAAATCTTTCTTGATCTCCTGTGACATTACACACAGCTGTGTTCACCGTCCCTTTTGTGCCTGAAACACCAGGATTCCTGAATAAACAACTGGAAAGTTTGTTGTTTTCCAAAGGAGATTGTTCACCACATATAACAATTTAGAACACCTGGAGATCTGTTCTTAAGACTTATTTTTTGAATTGGAATAGTAGAGTGTCAAACCTTGGATGAGTCTCCTCTAATCAGTTACTCCCAAACCAACTTGTAACTTGCAGAAACAATGACCTTCTAAGCAAAGAAAAATGCACCGTTTTTACACACATTTAGAGCAGCACTAATCACAATTGTCAAAAGGTGCAAATGACTCAAATGCCCATTTAAAGCTGAATGGATATACAAATGGTGCATTATACATACAATAGAATATTATCCAGCCATAAAAAGAAAAAAAAAATACTGCCACAGGCCACAATGTAGATGGACCCTGAAAACATTGTGCTAAGTGAAAGGAACCAGACATAAAAAGACAAATATTTTATGGTTCCATTTAGATGAAATATGCAGAAGGGGCAAATCCTCGGGGACAGAAAGCAGACTGGGGATAACCAGAAGCTTAGGGAAGGGAAAAGGCAGTGACTCTCTAGTGGATACAGGGTTTAATCTGGGGGTGATGAAAATGCTTTGGATCTACGTAGAGGCAGTGGTTTGTACCCGGATTTCCCAGGTGGCGCTAGTGTTAAAGAAATCTCCTGCCAATGAAGGAGACCTAAGAGACGCAGGTTCGATCCCTAGGTGGGGAAGATCTGCTGGAGAAGGGAATGGCAACCCACTCCAGTATTCTTGCCTGGAGCATCCCATGGTCAGAGGAGCCTGGCGGGGCTACAGTCTATGGGGTCGTACAGAGTAGGACATGCCTGAGCGACTTAGCACACATGTACAATGTGTGAATGTACTAAACCCTGCACAGTTCCAAGGTTGCACAATGCTGTGAATTACTCAAGGCCAATGAATTGCTCACCCTCAAATCGTTAGCTTTATTTTATGCAAATTGCACCTCAAATTTTTTTTTAATGATTTAAAGCTCAGTCCCTGGCTTTCTGTAGAGACCAGCAGAATCAGCGTAGCCTAGGAGAAGGCAATGGCAACCCACTCCAGTACTCTTGCCTGGAAAATCCCATGGACAGAGGAGCCTGGTGGGCTGCAGTCCATGGGGTCTCGAAGAGTCAAACAGGACTGAGCAACTTCACTTTCACTTTTCCCTTTCATGCATTGGAGAAGGAAATGGCTACCCACTCCAGTGTTCTTGCCTGGAGAATCCCAGGGACGGGGGAGCCTGGTGGGCTGCCGTCTATGGGGTCGCACAGAGTCGGACATGACTGAAGCGACTTAGCAGCAGCAGCAGCAGCAGCAGGAGCTTCTTAGAAATGCAGGTTTGGGCACAGAATTAACAGTTACAAACTACACACACACACAAACACTTAAAGTAGATAAACAACAAGGATTTACATTACAGACACAGAGGGGAATTCACTGGGGGTCCAGGAGTTAGGGCTTTGTGTTTTCACTCCCAAGGGCCCAGGTTCAATCCCTGCTCCAGGAATTAAAATCCCACACTTGATACATAGAAAGAAAAAGATTCATTCCCTTCTATGTGTGCGTGCCAAGTCATCTTTGAAGCTTTGCGACTTCAGTCATCTTTGAAGCTCTGCGACTCCCTAGGACTGTATCCCTGTCCAGGGGGACAGGCTCCTCTGTCCATGGGATTCTCCAGGCAAGAATACTGAAGCCGGTAGCCAGACCCAACTCCAGGGGATCTTCCCAACCTAGGGATCGAAACCGTGTCTCTTACATCTCCTGGGATATCAGGTGGGTTCTTTCCCACTAGCACCACCGCAGAAGCCCCTGTGTCCCTTCTACAACATTTGTAAATCCACTATCCTTCAATTTTTTTTTACTCTTTTTAATTTAAAAAAAAGTGCAGTATAGCACAAGGAATTATTTCGAATATCTTGTAATAACCTATAATGGATTATAGACTGCGAAAATAACTGAATCACGGTATACTATATCTGAAAGTAGCACTCTATTGTAAGTCAACAACACTTCAATTTTTAAAAAAGAAAGAAGAGGGAAAAAAAAGACCAGAATACTGGAGTGGGTTGCCAGGCCCTTGTCCAGGGGATCTCCCCAACCCAGGGATCAAACCCAGTCTCCCGTATTGCAGGCTAGATTCTTTACCATCGAAGCCACCAGGGAAGCCTAAAAATAAAAGAAAGAAGACAAAATAAAACAAGTGGAGAATCTCAGCCCCACTCAGAACTACAGGATCAGAACCTGAACTTTGAAACCCTCCCCAGGCATTCGCGTTATCGCTCCGGGGTAGGTTGACTGGCCCTCACTGTGAAGTCACGCTATTTTGCTTTTCAACAAAATGCCTCTCCAGGCCTTCAAAAGGCATCTGCACAAAGCTGGCTTCTCTCCCTGCCTCCAAGTCAACCAAGAACCTTCCATGCTGCCTCCCTCTCCATCGTCCTCACCCACCAGACCCCTGCAAGAGGCAAGACTCCGTCAAGCGATGCCACACAGCCTGGAAGCCCAGGGAGAATTTTCTCACCAAATTCTTACCGACCAAGACGGATTTGATTGCCTCACTCAGAAACGGTTCTCTCCTCCTCCTGTCTTCTGTCACTGATAAACAGACCAGCTGGTCCTTCTTCCGGCTTCCCTGGTGACTCAGCTTGGTAAAGAATCCGCCTGCAACACGGGAGACCTGGGTTCGATCCCTGGGTTGGGGAAATTCCCCTGGAGGAGGGTGTGGCAACCCACTCCAGTATTCTTGCCAGTGACCCCAGGATAAATTGCTTGACTCTGGGCTTTCCCAGTGGTTCAGTGGTAGAGAATCCACCTGCAACACGAGAGAACTGGGTTCGATCCCTGGGTTGGGAAGATTGCCCTGGAGAAGGGAAAGGCTACCCACTCCAGAATTCTGGCCCGGAGAATCCCATGGACTGTATAGTCCACAGGGTTGCAGAGAGTTGGACACGACTGAGCGACCTTCACTTCACTTGGTTCTGCTTCAGCTCCTCTGCTCTCTCATAATTCTTATTCATCTGCAGACCTCTTTATATCCCTTAATTCCCACACAAAAAAAATCACTTCTAACTACAGTTGCTATGTGTAAAAGTAATGTTCAGAGGGCTGCAGAAGAAAGATGGTGGTGGCTCAGAGCAGGAGAGGTTGGGTGGAAGGCGCTCAGTCACGTGTGCCTCTTCAGGACCCTGTGGACCATAGTCCGACAAGGTGCTCTGTCCATAGGATTCTCTCGGCAAGAATACTGGAGTGGGTTGCCATGCCCTATTCCAGGGGATCTTTCCGATCCCGGATCGAACCTGTGTCTCTTATATCTCCTGCATTGGCAGCAGGGTTCTTTAGGACTGAGCCATCATCATGACCCGTGAAAGTCAAATGTAATTCAAATCTGAGTGTCCATGCACCAAGCTTTACAGGAACTCAGTCGTGTTCATCTGCTTAGATGTTTCTCTGGCTGCTTTCCACACTACACCAGCCAAGTGGAATCCTTACAACCGACTGTGCGCCTCAAAGAGCTCAGAATGTTAGCTGTCTGGCCCTTCCCCTTGGTCTAAGCCAGACTGGTTCATTTCTGTTGTCAAATACGCCACATTTCGCTTCTCTGGGTGCAGTACATTCAGCGTTCAGGCGTTTCCATGTTTCTGGCTAAACCAAGTTACAGATTAGCAATCATCCACTTGCTTTGCTTCTGCAGTTCATGTTCATCAGTTCATACGACACAGGGATCTCAGTAAATGCAGCAGCTACAGTGATTTCGGAACAGGGATTGTTGTTGTTATTCAGTAGTTGGGTCATGTCTGACTCTTTGCAACCCCGTGGACTGCAGCGGGGAGGCCCCCTCGTTTTTCTCTGCGTGAACTCGGAAGGTTTCGCTCAACCGCAAAAGTACGAAGCAGAAGAAGGACTCCTCTGGCCTCTGTATGGTCTGGAAGGTTTCCACCATTTCTTCCAAGCGCTTGATTGCCTCCATGACGCTTTTCTCCATCTCATGTATAATCAGCGCCGCTTTCCAGCTGCCGCAGCTGGGATTCAAAACCACTTCCTTGGCCGGTGATTTAGCATTTCACTCTTTACACACCAGCTTCCCCGGGCTGCCATAACAAAGTCAGAGCCAGCATTTAACAAGTCTGTCTGAGCTCAAAGCCGAAAAATAATTCCCACTCGTCCATCTTTTCTGGTGATCTCTCCACACTGGGATAAAAAGTCATGAATCTATTTCCTACCTATCCCCCACCATATGTAGATTGACTGATTTCATCAACACTTTCTGGTTTATGGATCCTTTTTCTCTGCCTGAAAACAAAACATGTGCTTCAAGGTTTTCACCAACTCCATACTTGAATTCCTAAACTCAGCCTCGTCCTCCACCTACTCTTCTGTATACTTAACACTGGATTCCCCAGGTTGGTAAAGTGGTAAAGTGGTAAAGAACCCGCCTGCCAGTGCAGGAGACCCAAGAGAGGCAGTGTTCGATCCCTGGGTGGGGAAGATCTCCTGGAGGAGGGCATGGCAACCCACTCCAGTGTTCTTGCCTGGAGAATCCCAGGGACAGAGGAGCCTGGCGGGCTACGGTCCATGGGGTCGAAAAGAGTTGGACACAGCTGAAGTCAGACTTAGCATGCACACACACGCTCAACATAATTTAACAGAGTAATGATGCAACGGATGGAAACTATCAAGAACTTTTTACATCTGCATTAAAGCTTTATAATTTATCATGAGTTTTTTTAAATCATGAGTTGTTTTTTTAATCATGTTTATTTATTTATTTATTTTTTACTGGCTTCCACATACAACCTGCCCAGAAGGCTCCTCCAGGCTTACTCCTGGGGGCCCACCATAGCTCCCTGCAGGCCAGCTAGTATGTCCCAAGATACAGGATATAATTAGCTTCCCACATCAAACTAATTTCATGACTACACCTTGGCCAACTATTGCTGTCATTTGTAAGCGACTGCCACCCGATGAAACCACATATTTTTTAATCAATTTTTTTTTTTTTTTGCTCTTTCAGCATAATTTACCTGTGGTTTACCAACTACTCTTTCACTTGCACAAATTTTCCTGACACCATATACATCCCTGGGCAACAACTTGATATAATCAGTAAATAAAATCCTCAAAAGTTTCAAGGTGTTTTGAAAAACAAGTTCAGTGAATAAAATCCTCAAAGTTTCAAGGTGTTTTGAAAAACAAGTTATTTTATTAGGTCATGGACATACCACTGGCACCAACCCTCCCCCCGCCCCCCAAAATTGTAAGCCAAAACCTATTATGTGACGTTACAAATTCTGTAATCAAGTGATTATGCCTTTTAATGGGAGGGGGGGATAAAGGCAACATTAGCTGCTGCCCAAATCCAAAACCTGGAAGTAACTCGAATTACCACCGAACGGTCTTCAGGCAGAACAAAGACCAAACATTTCATCATGTAGCCAAGATCCTGATCCGAATTAACTCATAATAATGAATTAATGGCACAGATGGTTGTCATGGTGACCTAATTTTGGCTTTACATAATCTAGATGTCAGATGACACATGAGAATATTGCTAAAATAATGAACAACTCCCATGCTTTAGGTTCCCAGCATCTTTGACCTTCTTACATTTAAACGGCTTTCTAAATCCATCTGAAAATATTCAGGACAGCACTTAGGCCTCCTGATTTATGCTAATAATTTGATCGTCTCTCCCTTCCCTTAGCAGAGCTAACCACATTTGAATACACTGAATGGTTTAACTACCTCCACAGATTTCCGATCAAAGCAAGTGTGAAATAATTTTCCCCCACTTTGTACAGCAAAATCCTTTATGCAAGTGAGTCAACAATATGGAGAGGAGATAATGCAATTCAAAAGGCGTGAAGACAGAGCTTATGGAAGACGTATTTGCTAATATTATCACGCCAAATTGTTTCTTTTGTTTTCTTAAGTCTAGCTGGGAGGCGGCGGCCACTGAAAGGAGGTTCTGCCCGTGTAGCCTGGTCTTTAGCATACTTTAGGGAATGAAATTACTTTCTAATCACGAAATCCACCAGACGGTGGAACAGCCTGATACAAGAAGTCACGTTGTGCCAGGAAAGCTCTGGGTCATTCTGAAGTGAACTCACAGGGCCCTGCAGTAACCTGCCTGAGGCCATCGCTGAAATGAAAGCCAGTGAGACAACCCCAGAGCCCTGCCTCCTGCTTCAGCATCCAATTCTCATTACATTGGCCTCCTAGGGGTGAGGAGCCTGCCAGGTAAGGAGTGGGTAGGAAGAATCTGGAGTTTGTAGTCGAATTGAAAAACCAGCTTCTTCCCCGTGGAATCTCGCAAGCTGTGACCCTTTGAGGAGAAAATGTGCTGCTCGGGAATAATTATAAACCCAGCTGTCAGCCTTTACCCTGATGGCAAAGAGCTGGAGCACTGATGACCACGTGGGTAGCAACCAGAGTTGTCTGTCACGTGCCCTCCCCGCTGCTGTGAGTATCTGCCTTCTCCCTCCTGCTCAACCCCCTTGGGCCCAGCTAGGTAGGGATCATATTGTGGGAGGAAAGAATGTGACCTCAGGATCTGCAAAGACTGCAGAGCTCGGTGGAGCCAAGAGTCCCAAACTTCAGCGCCAATGATAATCAGCAAATCCCCGGAGGAGGACCGGTTGGAACACCAAGGGCCCCCACCTACTTCCAGAGTGTCCCAAACAGGTCCCCCATATTTCTTTCTTTCTTTCTTTCTTTTTTTTAATTTTGATTGATCTGGCTGCACCAGGTCTCAGTTGCAGCGAGCAGGACCTTCAATCCATGGAGCCCGCCATCAAGGTCACAGATTTAGAGTTTTGTACCAAGGCCACGGAGGCAGAGAGCCCTGCACCCAGGTCATCTTGGAACTGACTGAGCCCCCATAGCAACTTTTGCTATGAGCCCCCTCACCCCCTCCTTGATCTAAACCAGGCGGCTCCCTGACCTCATTGTAAGTAGAAATACCCACCCTCCCAGGTAGCTCAGTGGCTAAAAGAATCTGCCTGCAAAGCAGGACACCTGAGTTTGATCCCCAGGTTGGGAAGATCCCCTGGAGAAGGGCATGGCAACCCACTCCAGTATTCTTGCCTGGAGAATCCCATGGACAGAGGAGCCAGGCGGGCTGCAGTCTGTGGGGTTGCAGAGTCAGACACGACTGACACTTTCATTCACCCTATTACTCACCCTACAGCAGCCTAACCAATCACCCAATGTCACCCTCCAGCAGCAATTTGCTTTGTCCTAGGCTACAAAAACTGGCTTCTACCCCACCAAAGGGGTTGCCTCTCCCTGATCCATCAGGAGGTCGGCCAGCTGAACTTGCTATGCTGCTTCCTCTAAATACATCGCTTGTTTCTGAAATACTCTTGTGTCTGAAAATTCTTTGCAACCTGTGTTCCAACCACGCCATGATTTTCGTTGCAGCATGGAGGATCTTTAGTCTCAGCGTGTGAACTCTTAAGTCGTGGCATGTCGGATTCAGTTTCCTGACCGAGGATGGAACCCAGCCCCCAGGCATTTGGAGGGTGGAGTCTTAGCCACTCGACCACCAGGGAAGTCCCCCAAGACGGCACCCTTCCAACCAGCTCCCCCTCACCCACTCTTGCAAAACCACCTAGAGTTGAATGTAATAAGCCATGGGAAAGAGCTGAGATCCCGATTGCAAGCTCATCCTTCAGTGCTGTCTCACTAGAGCTGTGTTGCTGCAAATTTTCCTTTTACACCTGTCTGGCTCCGGCACATATTGGACTCAGATGGGGGGCCGGCTTCCCCGGTTGAGAGTCACAGCTTCCTGGTACTGTGCCGTCTTCAGGAGAGCTCACACCATCTCCCAGTGACTGGAGAGAAACTGAGCAAGGCTTTCACTGAAGACTAAGGGTGATGGGTGGCAAGGCAAACACAGCACCCAGACCGCCTGCAAAGCCCCGAGGAAGCGAGGTGGTTTTCAGCCTCACCTTGACTGTCTGTCACATGACTCACGGAGCACAGCCAGCGCTAATAAATCAACATCATTCTTTAAAGCACCCTGGTCAGCTGCTTGTATTTCTGTGGATGCTTTTGAGCTGTGGTGTTGGAGAAGACTCTTGAGAGTCCCTTGGACTGCAAGGAGATCCAGCCAGTCCATCCTAAAGGAGATCAGTCCTGGGTGTTCATTGGAAGGACTGATGTTGAAGGTGAAACTCTAATACTTTGGTTACCTGATGCGAAGAGCTGACTCATTGGAAATACCCTGATGCTGGGAAAGATTGAGGGCGGGAGAAGGGGATGAGCTGGTTGGATGGCATTGCTGATTCGATGGACATGGGTTTGGGTAGACTCCAGGAGTTGGTGATGGACAGGGAGGCCTGGCGTGCTGCGGTTCATGGGGTCGCAGAGTCGAACATGACTGAGAGACTGAACTGAACTGAACTGTGCCAGCCAGATATGTAGTTTAGAGCCTCCTTGGCCCGGATGATACTGACCGGCAGTAGCGGGTATTTCAAGCTTTTACATTTAAGAAGACAACTTACAAACGATAGAGAGAATGGGTACCTAGATCTCCTTAAAGGGAGCGTGTTGAAAGTTGAAGGGTTTGTGGCCATAATCTTTATTTGGTTGAGGAAGTTTCTTCCAGTCCCTAGTTTAATAAAAGGTTTCCTTTATTTTTAAAAATATTTTACAAATTTTTTTTTTTACAAAATAAAAAGGTATTTTATTTATTTTGCCACACCAGGTCTCCGCTGCAGCCTGTGAACTCTCAGCTGTAGTATGTGGGTTCTACTTACCTGGCCAGGGATCGAACCTGGGCCCCTGCATTGGGAGCTCGGAGTCTCAGCCACTGGAAGTCCCAAAAAGGTATGATGATGAGGTGTTTAACTGTATCAATTTTTCTTTTTCTGTATGTACTTAAAATCTTTGATTTTGCCCTTTAGTGTAATGATGTAGGATGCATCACTGATAAAGTGTTCCCATGTTAAATATTGTTGCACTCCTGGAATAAATTCTGCCTGATAATCCTGTACATAAATATATATATATAGATACAAAGTATATTTATACTTTTTGTATCCATATATTTATATTTTATTTTGAAAATAAACTATTAGCTACATAAATTAACTACATGAAAAGTATACAAAAAGTATATTTTTGTATTATATACAATTATTACAGTGTATTATATATTATGGGCTTCCCTGGTGGCTCAGACGGTAAAGTGTCTGCCTGCAATGCAGGAGACCCAGGTTCAATTCCTGGGTCAGGAAGATCCTCTAGAGAAGGAAATGGCAATCCACTCCAGCACTCTTGCCTGGAAAATCCCATGGACGGAGGAGCCTGATAGGCTACAGTCCATGGGCTCGCAAATTATAAGTGAAATGATACATAAATTATTTATCTTTTCTTGTATTATCCTTACCTAGTTTTTGAGTAAAGATTACACTAATCTCAGAAGAAAAGAAGGCTTAGTAGGAAATTAAGCAAAATATGGGAATAAAGATAAGGAAAGTTTGAGGAGTAAACGTTACATCTCCAGGAAAAACACAGTGATGTCTCAAGATAAATACTGTGCCAGATTTTTCATCTGAACATGAGAGTTGCCTATAAAAATGATTTTATAAGTATTTAATTTTTTTTTAAGAAGGGAGGAAGAGAGAGAGGGGGTGGAAAGGGGTGAAGAGAAAGGAGAGTGCATAGAAAAAGAAAACAAATAGATAGGGACACAGTGGAAAAGGAGCATGTCCAAGATCAGTTATTCTTTTTGTGGTTGGGCAGACAGCCCGTGGTGGTCACTGCAGAGCTGGTTTGTCCTCTGTACCCATAACTACGCAGCTCCTACAGTCTGCACAGCAAGCTGAAGCCCAGTGCACGGCATGGAGCCACTCAAGCTCTGCAGACACCTCACCCCTGCCAGCTGGGGCCCTTCACAGAAGCCGCACAGCAGTTTTGGTTACCTGAGCCCTTCACCCCCGTCTCCAGGCAACGGGCACCCTCCCACCTCCAGCGAGCAGGGGAGGCAACCTGCTCCCAGGACACCTTCCTTCCCCTTGCTGCCCCTGATTTGCTGGGAGTCATGTTTCAGTCACATCTCTCTTCCATAATCAGCCTGTCCCTCCTGACCCATTAACTCCATGAAGCTGCCGTCTAGCATTCGGGGGGCCTCGAAATTATTTCTGATTACAAACATCAAGCACGCAGCCGTAGCGGGAAGACAAAGGCTCAGTTCAGTTCAGTCGCTCAATCGTGTCCAACGCTCTGCAACCCCATGAACCGCAGCACACCAGGCCTCCCTGTTCATCACCAACTCCCGGAGTCTACCCAAACCCATGTCCATCGAGTTGATGATGCCATCCAACCATCTCATCCTCTGTCATCCCCTTCTCCTCCTGCCCTCAATCTTTCCCAGCATCAGGGTCTTCTCAAATGAGTCTGCTCTTCACATCAGGTGGCCAAAGGATTGGAGTTTCAGCTTCAACATCAGTTCTTCCAATGAACACCCAGGACTGATCTCCTTTAGGATGGACTGGTTGGATCTCCTTGCAGTCGAAGAGACTCTCAAGAGTCTTCTCCAGCACCACAGTTTCAAAGCATCAATTCTTTGGCATTCAGCTTTCTTTAAAGGAGAGGTTATGACAGGTTGTGTACAATGATCAGATCTCTCTCTCTCTCTTTCTCTCTCTCTTTAGTTGCTAAGTCATGTCCGACTCTTGTGACCCCATGGACTGTAGCCCACCAGGCTCCCCTGTCCATGGGATTCTCCAGGTAACAACACTGGAGTGGGTTGCCATTTCCTTCTCCAGGAGATCTTCCCAACCCAGGGATTGAACCTGGGTCTCCTGCACTGCAGGCAGATTCTTTACTGACTGAGCTATGAGGGAAGCCCAATATATAAACAAATAGAAACATGCATAATATAGACAAACATAAACATGTGTAAATGCACAGACACAGAGGCACCAGTGGATACACATATACACATCTGCGTGCCTGCACATGCACACACGTGAAGGCACGCAAACCTGGACACACCCATGCATGCACACACACGTGTGCCCACAGACAGATGCACCCATGGGCACACTGTTAAATTAATGAAACAACGAGGCTCTAAACAGGACTTCAGTTCAGTTCAGTTCAGTCGCTCAGTCGTGTCTGACTCTTTGCGACCCCATGAATCGCAGCACGCCAGGCCTCCCTGTCCACCACCAACTCCCGGAGTTCACCCAGACTCATGTCCATCGAGTCAGTGATGCCATCCAGCCATCTCATCCTCTGTCGTCCCCTTCTCCTCCTGCCCCCAATCCCTCCCAGCATCAGTCTTTTCCAATGAGTCAGCTCTTCGCATGATGTGGCCAAAGTACTGGAGTTTCAGCTTTGGCATCATTCCTTCCAAAGAAATCCCAGGGCTGATCTCCTTCAGAATGGACTGGTTGGATCTCCTTGCAGTCCAAGGGACTCTCAAGAGTCTTCTCCAACACCACAGTTCAAAAGCATCTTCAGCACTCAGCCTTCTTCACAGTCCAACTCTCACATCCATACATGACCACAGGAAAAACCATAGCCTTGACTAGACGGCCCTTTGTTGGCAAAGTAATGTCTCTGCTTTTGAGTATGCTATCTAGGTTGGTCATAACTTTCCTTCCAAGGAGTAAGTGTCTTTTAATTTCATGGCTGCAGTCACCATCTGCAGTGATTTTGGAGCCCAAAAAAATAAAGTCTGACACTGTTTCCACTGTTTCCCCATCTGTGTGGATCACAATAAACTGTGCAAAATTCTGAAAGAGATGGGAATACCAGACCACCTGATCTGCCTCTTGAGAAATCTGTATGTAGGTCAGGAAGCAATAGAATTGGACATGGAACAACAGACTGGCTCTAAATAGGAAAAGGATTACATCAAGGCTGTATATTGTCACCCTGCTTATTTAACTTATATGCAGAATACATCATGAGAAACGCTGGGCTGGAAGAAACACAAGCTGGAATCAAGATTGCCGGGAGAAATATCAATAACCTCAGCTTTGCAGATGACACCACCCTTATGGCAGAAAGTGAAGAGGAACTAAAAAGCCTCTTGATGAAAGTGAAAGTGGAGAGTGAAAAAGTTGGCTTAAAGCTCAACATTCAGAAAATGAAGATCATGGCATCTGGTCCCATCACTTCTGTCTGGGAAGGCCTTACAAATAGCTGTGAAAAGAAGAGAAGTGAAAAGCAAAGGAGAAAAGGAAAAATATAAGCATCTGAATGCAGAGTTCCAAAGAATAGCAAGAAGAGATCAGAAAGCCTTCTTCAGCGATCAATGCAAAGAAATAGAAGAAAATAACAGAATGGGAAAGACTAGAGAGCTCTTCAAGAAAATTAGAGATACCAAGGGAACATTTCATGCAAAGATGGGCTCGATAAAGGACAGAAATGATATGGACCTAACAGAAGCAGAAGATATTAAGAAGAGGTGGCAAGAATATACAGAAGAACTGTACAAAAAAGATCTTCATGACCCAGATAATCACGATGGTGTGATCACTCACCTAGAGCCAGACATCCTGGAATGTGAAGTCCAGTGTGCCTTAGAAAGCATCAGTACGAACAAAGCTAGTGGAGGTGATGGAATTCCAGTGGAGCTATTTCAAATCCTGAAAGATGATGCTGTGAAAGTGCTACACTCAATATGCCAGCAAATTTGGAAAACTCAGCGGTGGCCACAGGACTGGAAAAGGTCAGTTTTCATTCCAATCCCAAACAAAGGCAATGCCAAAGAATGCTCAAACTACCACACAACTGCACTCATCTCACATACTAGTACAGTAACGCTCAAAATTCTCCAAGCCAGGCTTCAGCAATACATGAACCGTGAACTTCCTGATGTTCAAGCTGGTTTTAGAAAAGGCATAGAAACCAGAGATCAAATTGCCAACATCCTGTGGATCATCGAAAAAGCAAGAGAGTTCCAGAAAAACATCTATTTCTGCTAATTCAGTGGAGGCCTAGTCAAAAACCAAAATCTAAGCCTGTGAAGGCCTCAAGGTCACCAAACTGAAACCTAAGCACAACCAACCCCAAATAGCCAACTGGGCTTTAAGGGACAACCAACCAACAATTTCCTAACTTTGCTTCTGCTTTTCTCTATCAAAGTCTACCTCACGCCTGTTGGTGGAGCACTCCCAACCACTTCTGGTTAGGCACAGCCTTATTCAAATCAATGTTTGCTCAACTAGATTCTTGAAATTGTTAACATGCCTCAGTTTATCTTTGAACCATGCACAGCCATACAGAGACACAGACATCCCCATACACACTCATCGATTCTCTTTTCAAGAGCTAACAAATTGCACGAGTGCACATTGGTGTGAAGGGCCTCTCTCAAGACAGAGGTCATTCTTTTCCACTGTGAACTGAGGCAACAACATTCTCAAGACAGAGACTTTGAACCCCGGGCTGGCATTGCGCTTCCATCACCACTTCAAGGTGGTGATGTGTGTTCTCTCACCCAAGTAGCCAAGGTCTGGTCTCAAGCTTGTGCTAAGTCGCTTCAGCCACGTCCGACTCTTTTCGACCCCATAGGCTGCAGCCCGCCAGGCACCTCTGTCCATGGGATGCTCCAAGCAAGAATACTGGAGTGGGATGTCATGCCCTTCTCGAGAGCATTGACCCCGAGTCTCTTGTGTCTCCTGTATTGAACACTAGTGCCACCTGGGGATGCTCCTAGGAGGCACAAGGAAACTTTTCACACCTGGAGCTTGAGTCAGAAGGACGCAGTAGCCACTACATCTCCTGTATTGACCTTCCACTACCATGCTGGTCGTAAATTTAGCATGAAAGAAAGTGCAAGTGAAGTCGCATCTGACTCTTTGCGACCCCGCGGACTGTAACCCACCAGGCTCTTCCGTCCATTGGATTCTCCAGGCAAGAATACTGGAGTGGGTTGCCATTTCCTTCTCCAGGGGAATCTTCCCCACCCAAGGATCGAACCTGGGTCTCCTGCATTGCAGGCAGACGCTTTACCGTCTAAGCCACCAGGGAAGTCCTTAAATTTGAGCCACCAGGGAAGCCTTCAATTTAGCACACTAAACCCAAACTTCTTGTATTCCCCAGGTTTGCTCCTGGAAAAAAATAATAATAATAAGGTCCCTTGAGCCAAACTGAGAAAATCATGAAGCAAGCACAGCACAGAAAAACAGTCGAATAAAATTGGATCAGCTCAGAGAGTAGGAGAGAGGGACCTGCTCCCTGTACGAGGAACTATGTCCTCCTGGTAGGTAGGCAGGTGCCCACATAGGGCTCAGCCATGGATGAGAGGGGAAAGGAACAGGAGGCAGACTGCGCGTGGCATACGCCGTATTCCTCTTTGCAGACCTGACTCAGCTCCCCCTGGGCGTGAGCAAAGAAGAATTCATCATTAAAGGTTTTCCCGGATGCCTGCCAGGATCAAAGCCTTTGGAAGAAAGCTGCCTTTCTCTCTCACTTTAAGCCTTCCCTCTTATGTAAATATATTCCTAAAAAAAAAAAAAAAAAAAAACGCCTGCAGTATTTTCAGTAAAATGACACCGCAAACCTGCCAGCGGTCTTCCGGCTGGCTGGGTGCTTGGCAAAACATCTTTACCATCCTTATTAAAATGTGGCTTGGATCTGCAGAGTACAAACAGAAGCAGATGAGCAGGAAGGCAGAGTCCCTGGGGGAAGGAAGCAGGATACAGGTAGGCAGGAGCTTCAGATGGGCCTCTGTTCCTAATCTTTATCAGATAATCCTAAGTAACCAGGATGAATCGACTTGCAAACGAAACCCGATTTTCAGGCTCCAAAGTCTCCTATGGACAGAGTTTCTATTTTTTGGAGTAAATTTCACCCAAAGGGACAACCGTGAGCGTTACCGTCAGCGACTTCGGATGTCTGGCATCCCCCATTCTATCAAGAGTTTCCGATTAATTTCAACACTGTTTCTGTCCTCCGTCTTCCAAAGTAAATAAGCTGAACGTCGGAGATGTTCATGAAGAGTTAACATTAAATTGTTATGCTGTCGTCACTAGAAAGAAAAACAAAGCCACAGTATGAAGGCACTGCATTTTCAAAAACTGTTCACGTGTTGTGCAAAATCCTTCCAAATGACACAGTTTCTCAGTTTTTCATTCCAGGGCTGACAGGGAAGATTATATTTCATGTTAGCTTTGTCTGCCACAGGAACAATTTATTATGTTTGTAGCAATTGATAATCAGGCTGAAAATATGCTTTGTGCTAACTGTACAGGTAAAAACTCAGGGTAATCCTGGTGTATACATGACCATATATTTATTTTAATCACACTAAGTGAATGTGCCCGTCACCACATTATGATTTGATTTGGTTAAATATCAGCTGCGTTGCATCAGGCTCAGGTTCTGTTCTGCACTGTAACGCATGCTGTTTGAGCTGTCCCTTATAATGGTGTTTGTCTTTAATAATGCAATTACTTTCAGAAGTTTAACATGATGTACTCTGCATATAAGTTAAATAAGCAGGGTGACAGTATACAGCCTTGACGTAATCCTTTTCCTATTTGGAGCCAGTCTGTTGTTCCATGTCCAGTTCTAACTGTTGCTTCCTGACCTGCATACAGATTTCTCAAGAGGCAGGTCAGGTGATCTGATATTCCCATCTCTTTCAGAATTTTCCACAGTTTATTGTGATCCACACAAAAGTCAATAAAGCAGAAATAGATGTTTTTTCTGGAACTCTCTTGCTTTTTCCATGATCCAGCAGATTTTGGCAATTTGATCTCTGGTTCCTCTGCCTAAGTCCATCCTAAAGGAGATTAGTCCTGGGTATTCATTGGAGGGACTGATGTTGAAGCTGAAACTCCAATACTTTGGCCACCTGATGCGCAGAGCTGACTCATTGGAAAAGACCCTGACGCTGGGAGAGATTGAGGGCAGGAGGAGAAGGGGACGACAGAGGATGAGATGGTTGGGTGGCATCACCGACTCAATGGGTTTGGGTGGACTCCTGGAGTTGGAGATGGACAGGGAGGCCTGGCGTGCTGCGGTTCATGGGGTTGCAATGAGTTGGACACGACTGAGCAACTGAACGGAACTGAACTGAACTGTATGTCATAACCACAACAAAAACAGAATAGAGTGGAGGCAGGCCCAGTAAAGTATCTTATCAAACCCTCACAAGAAGCTTCTGCTATCTCCCCAATCACAAACGAGCACACAGATGCAGAACAATTAATGGCCTGTCCAGGATCCAGGGGGCCAGGTTGGATGCTAACCTGCTCAATCTGCCTCTCACGTGTGTCCTACCTGTGAATCCTTCACTCTTTACAGACAAAACATACAATTCCTCACCTACAATGAAACACACAATTTCTCACCTACAACATACGTGCTTCCATCCTGGCTCCCGGGAAGGGCTCTCATATTATACCTTTGCAAGTGGGAAGGAAAGAAATCTCACCCTCAAAAGGTAAAGAGCAGGATGAAGGAGACCTTATACCAATTCCAGCAGCCTATCGTATCCATCCAGGGTCTCAGATAAACTCAGCGGGGAAACGTCTGGCTCCTGGAGCCGACACGCTCATTTTAATTCAATTACATTTCTGATCTCAATTACATTTTACATACCATGTCACCTTTGGTCTTTGCATTCTCACATCATGTCTGATGTTTCCAAATTAATAAATACTGAGAAGTACTGAATTAATGAGTACCTTAGTAAAGGTACTTAGCACCTTTACTAAAGTACCTTTACTAAGTACTTAGTAAAAGTACCCTACTAGTAAAAGTACCTTAGTACTTTTAACATATTAAGTACTTTAAAAATACTTATTCATGTCCAGGGCTTCCCTCAGAGCTCAGTTGGTAAAGAATCCACCTGGAATGCAGGAGACCCTGGTTCAATTCCTGGGTCAGGAAGATCCCCTGGAGAAGGGATAGGCTACCCACTCCAGTATTCTTGGGCTTCCCTGGTGGCTCAGCTGGTAAAGAATCCACCTGCAATGCAGGAGACCTGGGTTCCATCCCTGAGTTGGGAGGATCCCCTGGAGAAGGAAAAGGCTACCCACTCCAGTATTCCGGCCTGGAGAATTCCACGGACTGTATAGGCCATGGGGTTGCAAAGAGTCGGACGTGACCGAGCGACCTTAACTTTCACTTTCACTTTTCATTCATGTCCTGGATGGAAAATACTATGTGGGCACTTTTGTAGCCCAAACATTATAATCGTCTAGCAAACAGGCAGGGGACTTTGCAAAGGAAGTTCTGGTGGGCGCTGGACTATTATATACAGTTCTTGCTTCTGTGGGACACGTTGCACTGAAACTTGGCCCTCTAAAACATCATGACCATTACCTCCTAATTTCAAAGGATCAGGCATTTGGGAGCAGCCTATCTGTATGCTTCTGGTTCAGGGTCTCCTGTGAGGTTGCAGTCAAGACCTGAGCCAGGGCTCCAGCCATCTGAAGGCTTGACTGGGATTGAAGGAGGATGCAGTTTCAAGAAGAGGTGTGCGCAGAGCTGTCAAGTTGGTGCTCGCTAGTTGTCAGGAAGCCTCCATTCTTATTAATTATCACAAATACATTTCCAGGGGGCTGCTTAACTGTCTTCGTGACATGAGAACTGGCTTCCCCCAGAAGCCAGGTGACCCCAGACAGAGCAAGGCAATAAGTGGCAACGCCTTTTGTGATCCGTCTGCTGAAGTCACGGTCGAAGAGGTGCCTAATGTTCTATCAGCAGTTATCATCCTGATGAGCCCTCATTGATGAGGAGTCAACTGTACAAAGACACGACTATCAGGAGGGCAACTCATTGGGTGTCATCTGGGATGCGGGCCAAACCATACTATTTTCTAGAAAACAATGAATTTTCAAACCCCACAGACCCCGCTGGACCCTTGGTGGGCAAAGAAGGGTCAGGACCAAATCTAGGCCTGGAGACTTGTACCAGAAAGGTCCCCAGTGCAAATTTCAGCATCCAAAGGTGTATGGCAAATACAGGGTCCTTCTGAGATAATGAAAATCCCAAAGATTGCAGGCGATCCACTCCTGTGAATGGCCGAGGCAGCTAGAGAATCGCCCAGAGTCAAACAGATGGCAGTGTTGTCCTTCCAAACGGTGCACTCAACTTGGGGCAAGAGTCCAGGCAGAAGCTGGGGAGAGAGAAGCCACCCCACCCCCTGAGATAGGAGTTGGCTGCAGATCAGGGTAGGTCTCCAGGCTGTCAAGTGAATGACGGCTAATCATGAATCAAAGACCCAGGTCAGAGGCTACAGCAGAGTTCTGTAACCTCAGAGGTGCCCGCAACCTTTCCCTGAAATACTGCTATAAGTGAAGGGATACCACTACAAATCCAGAGCCCATTCCTGGGTGGATCTGACTTTCCTACCTATTGTGGAAAGTTCTGGATCTAGAGTTTTTTTTTTTAAATAAAAGAAAAAAACAAAAAAGAAGGAGGTGATGGCATTTGCCAGACTGAGCGACTTCACTTTCACTTTTCACTTTCATGCATTGGAGAAGGAAATGGCAACCCACTTCAGTGTTCTTGCCTGGAGAATCCCAGGGACGGGAAAGCCTGGTGGGCTGCCGTCTATGGGGTCGCACAGAGTCGGACATGACTGAAGTGACTCAGCAGCAGCAGCAGCAGTGAGCTGAGAAAACCACAGCAGTTTCCAGGGATGTTTGTCAAACCAGATGCCTGCATCTCAGGACATGTTCCATGATGAGCAAATAAGCTCCTACACACACACACACACACACACACATCGCCTGTTTCATGCCAAGCACGTTCCATGACAAGCAAATAAGCTCCCTACACAAAACACACACACACACACACACACACACACACGAGTTTCTCACCAAGCCTTGGGGTCCAATCTGAGAGGCAAGCCTGTTAAGAGCCAATGCTTGTGGGTCTCACATGTGCAAGCCTCCTTGCTCTTGAAGGCTACTTATTGGGGGGCTCCTCTCTTACATGCATGCTTTCAAAGGTGGGGTGCCTCAAGTGGGGTTCCAAGCCTTTCTTCCTCAGGAGTGAGGTCAGGATTCGCCGAACCCCAGGTCTTCCTCAAACCTTCTCTGTGTGGCTCCTTTTCAATACACAGGGCTGCCCCAGAAATCACGCATTACTACAACTCTGCCCAAAGCGGATTTTTTCCAGGACAATAATAGTTCTTTGAGTTCCTCTGTGCAAAATGAGAATTTTATGCTGGACAAGAAGACATTGATGTTGCCCTCATTTGCCACCGCACAAAGCAAAATCTTCCGTAAATGGCTGTGAGAAAGCTTTGGCTCCGTGTGACGGATTCTGACCTTCCCAGGTTCTGTTTTCGCCTTCATTCTCAGGTAGACAAGGCTGACTTAGTTTCCCACCCTAAAGTGCTTTGTAAAAATTATTCACCTCCCCAGCTTCCCTGGAAGCTGCAGCTAGCCTTGGTGTATGGTTCGAGGTGATGAGACCTAAGGGGCATACTCCTGGAGATTTCAGGAGTATTTCTAGCTTTCTGCTGAAATCTAGGAGATTTCTGGCTTTCTGCTGGAAGCATTTTTCCTCCCTTCCTCCCTCCTCTTTTTAATTTAATCCTCCAACACACACATTTGGGGAACTATCTTGCAAAAGGAGGCAGTGAGCATGAACACTGAGGGTACGAGCTGAAGACAGAGGCGAGGGAGACAGCCTGGGGTGTTGGTGTCAACATGGAGTCACTTCAGCTTTGTCACAGGCAATCAACCCCCAGCATAATTAGCACGATTAGCCCAGTACGGCCCAAAGTTATACAGACAGAGACACTCTTTTTCTTTGTAGAATCTATCAACCATAGCTCACAGAATTGTTGTTCTGCAGAGCATAGTTTAGGAAAGACTGACCAGTGTCGTCCAAAAGGATTTAAGTGAGGCAGGAGTTTGGGGGGTGTGGGTTCAGCTCCTCTACTGTGACATTGTAAAGAGCTGGTGCTTATGTTGAATTATTGTACATGGAAGAATGTGAGTTATTGTACATGGAACCTATGCACTGCTCCTTGTGACAGGAAAGAGTAGAGAAGCCTGGGAAACAGGGGTGAATCTTAATGCTGTGTTACCACAATTGAAAATAACTCAAAGCATGAAAATCAAACCCTGGAAGCCTTAGGTCAAGAGTGTAATAGTCACCTTTCTCTTCAGATCCCAAATATTTTAAATACCATCTCCCAAATATTTTAAAGGTTATCTCCCACTGTGAAGTTGATAATGTGGTTTTTATTACTCACTTGCACATCTTGTGTGCATGCTCAATCATGTCCAACTCTTTGAGGCCCCATGGGTGGACTGTAACCCATCAGGCTCCTCTGTCCATGGGGTTTTCCAGGCAAGAATATGGGAGTGGGTTGCCATTGCCTTCTCCAGAGTTCCATATCTTAGAAGGGTTAAAAGTTAAAACATCTCCCATGAACGAAATATACCTCCCCAGTACTTGCTACCCCTAACTGTCTTCCATTTGCAATAATTCAAAATAAGCACCAACTCTTTACAGTTAATATTTTATAAGTTCTAAGCCTGAGGTCAGGGTGCGGATGCTGGGAAGGAAATGACACAGGGCTTAAGGGCTGTCCTGAATCTATGCCATTCAGGAGGGCAGCCCGTGGCCACACGCAGCTGCTGAACCCTTGAAATGTGACTAGCCCGAATTGTGATGCCCTGTAAGAGTGTTTCAAAGACTTGCTGTAAAAAAAAAGAATATAAAATATTCATTAATAATATTTATTAATTACGTGCTGAAGTGATAATATTTTGGATGTATAGGATTGGTTGCATGTTTTATTAAAAATTAATTTCATCTGTTTCTTATTACTTTTTTCATGGCATTGCTCTGAAGTTTAAAATTAGAAATATGGCTTGTCATCTGGGGCTAGCATTACATTTCTCTTAGAGGTTGTGTTCTAGATGCTCTTTGTCCATGACTGGATTGTGAGTCTTTGGGGAAGTATTGGGGACTCAGTCTCCCCACCCATAGAATGAGGTGGCTGGAACATGTTGCTTACAGTTTTAGCTGTATGAATTATAAAAGCTGTGCATTTCTCTTTCCATTTTTCGTCTCTTAAGTAAAACACTCGTTTTCCTGGGAAGAACACTAAGTTGAGCGGCAGTAAGCTTGGTTTGAATTCTGTTGCTTCTTCTTCTTGACCTGGTCACCGGCTACCAATTTTTTAGCATCAGCTCAGTGGTGGGAGGGCTTCCCTAGTGGCTCAGACGGTAAAGCATCTGTCTGCAACGCAGGAGACCCGGGTTCGATCCCTGGGTTGGGAAGATCCCCTGGAGAAGGAAATGGCAGCCCACTCCAGTATTCTTGCCTGGAAAATCCCATGGATCGAGGAGCCTGATAGGCTACCCTCCATGGGGTCGCAAAGAGTCGGACACGACTGAGCGACTTCACTTTCAGACTTTCACTTTTATTTCAATGGTGGGAGGCACCCTGATTGGAAATGTTCCGGAGACAGTGAAGCTGACTGTCAGTAGATATATGGTTGCCTGGAAAGTGTTTATAAACACAGAAAACACCATATAGGAAAAAATATTTTAGGTGACGGAGGAACATCTCAGCAGGTTGCAGCTGGCAGCCTGAAGTAGGGAAGTACATAAAATGCCTCCCACAAGGGCCCCACGTTACTCAGCTTCAGTCATTCTGCAGAAGGCCAAGCCATTACCACTTAGCTTCCCAGCAGCAAGAGAACCTCAGTGAGAAAACAAATATATGCCACGTGCTATTCAGGAACTGGGAATACAGTTGGGGAAAAAAGAAAAAAATCAGGCCTGGCTTCTTCTCATGCTGGTTATTTTTATGCACAGGCCACAGGGTACAGCATTGCACAGATCCATGCAGCAGCAATCAGGAACATAAGCGGCACAGGAGGCAGGCAAGGGGCGACTTTTCTCTAAACCTGATACAGACTTTTCCCTAAACACGATACAAAGTTCCTCTCTGTTCAGGTCGTAACCTTTGAAATATTCCATGTAAATCGTCTTAAGAATTCTGCGGTTTTTCTTGTTGTTGTTGTTTTTAAGCGCTTTATTGATTTATTTATTTTTGACTGTGCGGGGTCTTGGTTGCTGCAGGCGGGCCTTCTCTAGTTGCAGTGAGCTGGCTTCTCATTGCAGCGGCTTCTCTTGCTGTGGAACACAGGCTCTTGGGCTCATCAGCTTCAGTGGTTGTGGTGAATGGGGTTAGCTGCCCCGTGGCATGGGGGAAGTCTAGTTTACAACTGAGGCATCCACCCCACCGTCCCCTGGCATTGGCAATTGGCATTGGCAGTTGGGTTAACCCCTGGACCGCCAGGAAAGTCCTGCGATGAGTTGTATGTTCTGTGATACAAGCAAGTGACTGGTCAGGGTAGCTTAAGGACTATAGGATGAATAAGAAGAGACGAAGCAACTCAGAAGATAATAGATACCCAGGGTGATGCCACATGCCAAAGGAAAGAAAAGTCTGGCAATTGCATGGGGCCATTTCTTGAACTTATACTTTAGAGTAAAACCACTCCAAAATCACTGCAGATGGTGACTGCAGCCATGAAATTAAAACTTTGCTCCTTGGAAGAAAAGCTGTGACCAACCTAGATAGCATATCAAAAAGCTGAGACGTTACTTTGCCAACAAAGGTCCTTCTAGTCAAAGCTATGGTTTTGCCAGTAGTCATGTGTGGATGTGAGAGTTGGACTATAAACAAAGCTGAGTGCCAAAGAGTTGATGCTTTTGAACTGTGGTGTTGGAGAAGACTCTTGAGAGTCCCTTGGGCTCAAGGAGATCCAACCAGTCTATCCTAAAGGAAGTCAGTCCTGAATATTCATTGGAAGGACTGATGCTGAAGCTGAAACTCCAATCCTTTGGCCACCTAAAAGACCCTGATGCTAGGAAAGCTTGAAGGCAGGAGGAGAAGGGGACGACAGAGGATGAGATGGTTGGAGGGCATCACCGACTCAATGGACATGAGTTTGAGTGAACTCTGGGAGTAGGTGATGGACAGGGAAAGCCTGGCGTGCTGCGGTCCATGGGGTCGCAAACAGTTGGACACTACTGAGCGACTGAACTGAACTAAACTGAATACGTTAGAAGAGTGGGTTTTAAGACCTTGAGCTGAGGTGTGGGTTTTCAGACCTTTGGACCAAGGTCCAAACTTAAAGGTTTACCTCTGGGCCAACGGGTCACAATCAGAAGCCACTCGGTAGGTTTAGCTGGATAGGCTTCCTCCCCAAAAGTCTTTGTACATTTGTACTTCAGCTATTATGAAATGATGTGCAATTCATATACTGTCACAACTGACATCACTCAAAACACCTGTGTTCATAAAGACTCAAGATAAAACTCTGTACCTAGATACTTTGCAGAATTCTAGCTCACGAAGTAGATATAATCAGACACGTGCTATGACCTGGTCACTGGAAGCGGAATAGTGCTCAGATAGGCTCTTTTCCTTGTTTCATTTTTCATTCATCCACTGTGTCTATACGAACTGCGTGCCTATGTTTTGGGTCAAATGGTGTTCCCCCCTCACACATACTAAGTTCATGGGTTTGAAATCCTAAACTCCCTAGGAGCTCAGAATGTGACCTCGTTTGGACACGGGTCTGTTTCAGGAGTAGTTAAGTCAGAATGGTACTTCTGAAAATGACCTGTTTCCAAATAAGGTCACGTGGGGGGTTGCAGAATGTTGGACACGGCTGAGAGCCTAGCATGCTGAGTTGAAATGAGGCCATACTGTCATGGGAGCAGCAGAAGGGACTCATTCAGCATAACCGGCATCCATATTTGTTTATTTTCAGCTGGACGGGTAGATGCACTCGGGCTTTGTGTAGCTGCAGGAAACGGGGCTACACTCTAGTTGTGGGGCTTGGACGTCTCACTGTGGCCCTTCTCTCGTTGTGGACCATGGCCTCTAGGGCTCACATGTGTCACTAGTTGCAGCCTGAGAGCCCAGTTGCCCCTCGGCTTCTGGGAGATTCCCAGACCGGGGGTGGAACCTGTGTCCCCTGCACCGGCAGCCAGATTCTTAACCACCGGGCCACCAGGGAAATCCCAGGACCGACGTCCTTACGAAAAGAGGAATTTGGCCCCAGAGACAGACATGCAGGAGAACGCCTTATAGAGACTGGAGTCCGGCTGTCACAAGCCAGGGAACTTACCAGCTGCTAGGAGAGAGGGCTGGAACGCACGGATCCTTCCCTGGTGTGTTCAGAGAGAGCCTGTCCCTTGCCAACAACCGATCTCAGACTTTCAGCTGCAATACCATACATTTCCATTGTCTAAGCGCCCCCATCTGCGATATTTGTGCATCAGCCCTGGAAAACTAACAGACCCTGCTGAGTGCCAGGTCTGATTCTGACTGCTGAACAAGACCCATTCAGGTCTTGCCCTCACAGAATTTAGGTACTGCAGGGCTGAGATGGAAGTCACTAAGATGATTTCAGACAGTGATCAGGAACACCCCGTACACACAGCTCATTACAGATTCTTCTTCTTTATGTTAGTGATCACAAAAGTGTGAGCTGTAAAGACTTAAACTTGAATAACTGTGATGGTGGTGTGCGTTCCATTCTGGAAATGAATGGCCTGTCGACATTTATTCAGACATTCAGACACTCAGAATCTCCCATTATAGAACCTCATACTTATAATTTGGGTTGTGTGTTGCTTAGTCATTCAGTCGTGTCTGACTCTTTGTGACCCCATGAAATGCAGCACACCAGGCTTCTCTGTCCATCACTGTCTCCCAGAGTTTGCTCAAACTCATGTCCATCGAGTCGGTGATGCCATCCAGCCATCTCATCCTCTGTTGTCTTCTTCTCCTGCTGTCTTCAGTCTTTCCCAGCATCAGGGTCTTTTCCAATGTAAGTCCAAAGAGTTAAAATTCTATCTTCCATTTTGTTTCTCAATGTGCATTATCACTGTTCAGTATGATACCTCCTAATCAGCATTATTTCTCTTATATTCCTTCTGTGTAATATAAATTTATATCTTTACACTACAAGTCTGTAAAACCTCATGTAACATATAGCCAAGTTACCTAGGCAGCTTTTAAAAAATAATTCTTTTCATTGTATATCACTGGGCATTTTCTAAAATGTTAACAGAGGATTAGAGAATCGTCTGAATAAAAAAGTGGAAAGTTGGGATGATTTATGGGCCACACGGCTGGCACCCTCCGTGAGAGTGTACTCAGGAGTGTGTCGTGTAGATTAATGAATGAATAAAACAATATTGGCATGAAGGCAGAGAAACAAGCTGCCTAGTTGGACGTGCTCATGGAGCTTTCCATGGGTTGATGTGAATACATAAATTTAAATATGTGCTACAATGTCAAACTTAAAAAAACAAGGCCGTTGACAGTATACATTTCGCCATTGCCTCAAGTAAGTCTTCACCAGGAAAAAAAAAAAGTTTTATGAGTGTACATTGACAAATAGCAGATGAATGGATAGGTACACAGATAACTGGCTATAGACCATTGTGTCTAGGAAATAAAATGGAGAGTTTTTCCCCAAGCCAGTGTTTCAAGCTGTCTCCTCAAGTCCAGAAGCATCCCTTCCCTCTGCTGGGACCTTTGCATTTTCTCAGGATAAGTCTTTATCATTCAGAGCTCTGCAGCGTTTCAGGGGTTTGGCATAACGGACCTAACAAACACCTCTGTCTTGGGAATGAGGAAACCCCTCCCTGGACACTTTTGAGTCCCAACCTTTATGTGTGTATATATATATGTGTGTGTGTGTGTGTGTGTGTGTGTGTGTGTGTGTGTATTTATATTTATTTATGTATGTATGTATATAAAATCTGGGGGTCTCCCTGGTGGCTCACACGTTACAGAATCTGCCTGCAATGCAAGAGATCCAGGTTCCATCCCTGGGTTAGGAAGATCCCTGGAGGAGGAAATGGCACCCCACTCCACTGTTCTTGCCTGGAGAATCCCATGGACGGAGGAGCCTGGTGGGTATGGTCCGTAGGGTTGCCAAGAGTCAGACACTGACACTCATTTTCATTGTACGTATACTAGCTTGGGTCTGTTAATCCCACACACCTTATTTGTTCCTCTCTCCTCCCTCCTCCCCACTGGATACTGCAAGTTCGTTTTCTACATCCGTGAGTCTGTTCCTATTTTGCATATGCATTCACTTGTGTTATTTTTCAGATGCCACATGTAAGCAAGAGCGTACAGGACTATTTGTCTTTCTCAGTCTGACATTTCATTAAGCATAAGATTCTCTCAGTTCATCCATATTGCTGTAAACGGCAGTATCCCATTCTTTTAATAGCTAATATTCCAACTATATGTATAAATCTTATCTTCATAAGGTAATCATCTGCTGATAAGCACTTGCATTGCTCCCGCATGCTGGCTACTGTAAATAACGCTGCTGTGAACCCTGGGGCGGATGTGTCTTTTCGACTTGGAGTTTTCATCTTTTCTGGGTGTATGGTCAGAAGCAGGATTGCTGAATCATACGGTAACTCTATAGTGTTTTGAGGAACCTGCAGACTGTTCTCCACAGTGACCGGACCGATTGACGTTCCCACCAGCGGTGAACATGGGTTCCCAGGTCTCCACATCCTCTCCAGCATTTATTATTTGTAGACTTTCGGATGATAGCTGTTTGGCAAGGGTGAGGTGATACCTCACTGCGGTTTTGATTTGCATTTCTCTAATAGCTGGTGGTGTCGAGCAAACAGTTTCTGCCTTTACAGCTGCAGCTGACCAAGGATGGTCCTCCGAGATGCCATGGACTGCTCTGAGCTGAAGTCTGAGCAGCGGGACTTTTTACAGCTCCCTGGGTGCTTGGAACGTGCAACCAAGGCTTGAAAGTGCTGCTCTTAAACCTTGTTACTCAAAGTCCGCTCCATGGATCTGGTTACTCAGAGTGTCGGCATCACGCAGGGGCTTGTTGGAAATGCAGATCCACAGGTCCCATCCCATATCAGAACTTCCTACGTGAATCTGTGAGCACCTTTAAATGCCATTGACTAATAAGCCCCTTCTCCTCTCTTTGGTTGTGGCTCAGCTGGTTGAGAATCCGCCTGCCATGTGGGAGACCTGGGTTTGATCCCTGTGTCAGGAAGATCCCCTGGAGAAGGCAAAGGCTCCCCACTCCAGTATTCTCGCCTGGAGAATTCCACGAACTCTATGATCCACGGGGTCGTAAAGAGTCGGACCAGACTGAGCAACTTACACTTTACTTAACTTCCTCTCTTTGGTAAAGTGGTTATTCCAGTGCCTTCAGACACCAGCTCTACATAGATGACTCCCAGATGGATCTTCCCCGATACTTTATAACCCTGTTTGTACTGGGATAATGTAAGACTGCGGGGGCTTCCCGCTGGTTATGACTTTGAGAGCTGTGCTTGTGGTTTGAAGTCTGCCGATGCTCTGACTCCCGGCTTCACTAAAAACGTGACTTTGGCAGTGCGCCATTGTTTTTCTTACAGCTTCGTGCATTTTCTGTGAGGAGGAGATAGTTCAGAACTGAGCTGCCACTGTGTGCCAGCTCAGAAGCGGAAATTACTTTCTTGCACTTTAAAAAAAAATTATTTATGGGTTTGTTTGTTTGTTTGTTTGGTCTGGAGCTCCTGTTATTTAGATATTGGACCTACCGGAGTGGTCCTCTGATTTTCCTTCCTTTCTCTCCTGTTATCCATCTCCTTGTTCTTTTATTCCATTTTTAATGGAGCTCCTCATTCTCACCTTCAGTCTTACTTGTATCCCCTTGGCACAGACATTTTCACGTCTGCCAGGCTGTCTTCCAGCTGCTGACACCCACGACTCTTGGCTGGGACCTTTCTGTGCCAATGACTGCTCTCTTGCTCTTGTGAGTAGCAAACCAGAAATGCCAAGGAATAATCCTGCCATCAGAACAACCTTCAGTTAACTCCTGACAGGCCTTCGGTCAGCATATTTCCCTGGAGAGACATCCAAGCTGTTGTGTGAATCCACAGCCTGTCCCTTTTCGTTGCCTAGTAATATTCCACAGTATAGTCATTCCACAGTTGGTTTAACCATCCATCTGTTGAAGGACGCAGGGAGCTGTTTCCAGTTTGGGGCAATTACCGATAAAGCAGCTGTGAACATTCATACATGGATCTTTGCGTGAACGTAAATTTCTTTCCTCTGAGACCGGAGCCCAAGAGAGCAGTTGGTGGGTTTTAGAGTATTTGCACTTGTCACAGTTTTTGATGGATCATCAGTGCTGACCTGGAGGTGTCTGGACTTCACCTAACAGTCACAGAAAGTGTTACATGCTTTTGAGCAGATAGGATGTGATCACAGTACTGTTCTATGAAAAATAATCGTCTCATGCAGTGTGGAGACCTGAATTGGACGCGAGTCTGAGCCACTGCTGTAATCGTTAAGTTGAAGGATGAAGGGCAGGAGCCGGAAGAGAGTCAATGGGAGTGGAGAAGAGAAACCGATCCAAGGTTAATTCCACACTGGAAAAGGATACCGTTGTAAAAAAAAAAAATATGACCCATGGACTTTAACCCCTCAGAGGATATTTGAGGAGAACTCAAAACAACAAAGCAAAGCAGAAAGGAAACTCGTTCTGCTTGCATTTATTTTTAATTAACGTAGCCATAGAATGTTAAAAAAACATTTCCTATAAACAAAACTCTGGCTTAAAGAATAGCGGAGGGGGAAAAAGAAAATCACCTCATTTTTTTCCTGTCTGCACCCTCTGGGTACTGCTTTTAATAAAATGAAACATGATGTGCCTCTGTGGGTAAATGATGATTTTTCCCCTAATATATTCTGATTCAGACTATTTTCAGAGAGCCTGATCTGAAAATGGCTCCCATATCTATAAAAAGCACATGTATTTTGAGAAATAAAAGATGAGAAACAAGCAGGAAAAAGATACTTTAAAAAAAAAGGAACAAAATACTGCAGCCTGTCTAGTTATAACTGGAGCCAAGAATTTGATGTCTTGAGAAAAGAATTCTCTGCAACCGTTTTAGAAAAAGGTAGAACCCAGATAAAAATAAGCTTCTAGCAAATGGAGCCTGGACAAGAAGTCACAATCCCCCCAAAAAAATCTAATTAAAAATATGTATTATCTCACTTGCACATGTCATTTTTGGTACCTTGAAGACAAATTACTATTCAATCTTTTCAAAGAACTGTCCCATGCTTGTCAGAGCTTTCTATCTCTTTGTGGTTTCTTTTTAAAGAGGTAAAATCGGGGGGTCAGGGGTGGGGGTTTCTTGTTTTCCTGGTAAAATTGCTTTTCCTGACAAATACTTCAAGGTAGAGGGCAAACCCATCATTCCATTCAAATTTGGTTGGTCAGGAAAGCCAGTTTCACTACAGAAGAAAAATCAAGCGAGGAAACAGGAAACCTACAAAGGTACAGCTGGGTTCAGTTTGGATGAGCTGGAGGGTTGCACCATTGTTGAAATCCGTCATACGAAACCCCAGTCAGAGAGACTAGGGACTCGAGAAGCTGGGTATGGCGTTCTCTGTATTCATCTCTTTCTGCAGTAAGCTCATTCTCCAGCCTGCGCTAGAGTTCTTCTACACAGGGGACATAGGGTTTCTGTTCCAAGGCTGCCTTTAATGAGGCATTATGCCTTGCTTCAGGTCATGGTGTGTGTATGCATTCTAAGTCGCTTCAGTCATGTCCAACTCTTTGCGACCCCATGGACTGTAACCCACCAGGCTCCTCTGTCCATGGGATTCTCCAGGCAAGAATACTGGAGTCGGTTGCCTTGCCCTCCTCCAAGGGATCTTCCTGACCCAGGGTTCGAACCTGGGTCTCCTGCATTGCAAGCAGATTCTTCACCATCTGAGCTACCAGAGAAACCCTCATGTCGTGGAGCTACCCCCAAAACCCCCGAAGCTCCTTCTCCTGAGGTTGTATCAGAAGCATCCCAGATACTCTGAAGCATATGTGGTTTTTCTACCATATTTATAGACGCCAGCATGCTCCTTCCACAGCCTCCAGGGGTGGAGAGGTTTTATGGAATCAGTCATATGTCAGACTTTTTTAGCTTGCAGATCCCCAATTTCCCAGGTTCTCTTCCATATCAGTGAGGCCATTATCGAATCATAGCACACATACGGGGGTTTTCTGTATCTAATGACCAGTTCCTCGAATAGGTGTTAAAGTCCTCAAGTATATATAACTGCTAACCAAGCAAAGGGGAAAAGCCTAATTCCAAGCTTACGAGTGATTGCATACAGAACAGCTTTTAAATCTGTTATTCCTTTAAGAAGGAAAGTGAAAGTCACTCAGTCATGTCCAACTCTTTGCAACCCCAACGACTATACAGTCCATGGAATTTTCCAGGCCAGAATACTGGACTGAGTAGCCTTTCCCTTCACCAGGGGATCTTCCCAACCCAGGATCGAACCCAGGTCTTCCGCATTGTAGGCTCAGTCTTTACCAGCTGAGCCACAAGGGAAGCCCTTTAAGAAGGAAGTGCCTTTAAAGCCACTCTTTGGTGCAAAAGCACATCACTTTCGTGGTTCTCAAAACTTGCTGTGTTTGTTCTTTTTAAACCTTAAAATTATTTTCCTCCAAGTAGATCACATCCATTCGTTTGTGGGAAAATTGGTATTTTTACCAAGCACACTCTCAAACATCGATAAATGCAAGTGACGGAAACACGTGTTGCATGGAGCCAGACCCAAGACAGCCCCCAGGGATGTTGACCAGCTGAATTCATGCCCTTGTGGAGTCCACTTCCACCCTAGGTGAGGACCCTCAAGCAGCATCTAGCAAGGCAACAGAGGGGCTAAGTTGCCAATCAAGTGACGTTGCTCGCTGGGAACCACACCCCCAGCCTTCAGATCATTACAGCCCTGGTCAAAAACTGACCACAGCCTCCTGAAAGAAACAGAGCCAGAATCACCTAGCTATCAATACGAAACTCTCAAATTCCTGATGCATAGAAACCTGGGGAGGTAAGACATTATGAGAGACAGGAAAACAGTGTTAACTGCTCAGTGGTATCCAACTCTCTGTGACCCCAAGGACTGTAGCCCGCCAGGCTCCTATGTCCATGGGATTCTCCAGGCAAGAATACTGGAGTAGGTTGCCATCCCCTTCTCCAGGGGATCTTCTCAACTCAGGGATCAAACCTCCTGTATTGCAGGCAGATTCTTTACCAGCTGAGCCACCTGGAAGATAAGAAATTATTACTATTGTTTTAAGCCACTGCATTCTGGGGGTGCTCTGTTACACAGCCATAGGAGTAGGAACACACACATATACACATATCAAACACAGATTACCCAGAAAAGGATTCAACTCCAACAGATAAAGTTGGTTTTTTTTTTCTGTTCACAAAGTGTCAGCCCTTCCAGCAGAGTATTCAGTGAACCAGATTAAAAAAATACTTTTTTTACTGATGGTCTTTATAGTATCAAAAATGAAACATAGATACTTTGCACATTAGTTAGCTTTTTTCTTCTTAGAAACACTGTACCTTTTCTTACAATGTTCCTTTTTCTAATTGTATTCTGATAAAAGCAGCAGAGTTGGTCTGTATTCCTCTCCGAAATTTCCCATAACTCACCAATCCTGTGAGTTTTTGAAAGTATTTGATATGTAATTTAATTGACAAAAAAATATTAATCAAGTTGAATCCATGTAGAGTGTGATTTAAATTTTTCCATGAAAGAGAGCTTAATTGAGTTGAGGGAAAATATTGAGGTAAAATTTAAAATGCTCTCTCAAATATTTGCACTGAAGAAGGATTAAAGTCATGTTTTTTCTTTACTCTGTGCATGTAAAGGCCTGAATGTTTTTAAAGCTACATTACAAATAAAACTACTGGATATGCCAAGCCTGATGGATTTTTAAGAAACAAATTGTGAGTCCTCTGAACCAGACTTGCTGTATTTTGAGACATATTTCCAATCTTGCCAGGAAATTCTTATCAGGTTACCAATCTCTCTTGTAGCCAAACGTATCAAATTAGATTCATGGAACCAAATATATGAAAACTCATAGATAGATGGAGTAGCTCAGTTCTTGAAATTATATGAGCCCATCCAATATTAGCAGACCTCTAAAGAGAACACAGCCTATTACACGCAACAAAACTTAAAACAAAAATTAAGACGATTCTCCCACTGTAGCAGGGGGATTCCCAGTGACAGAAAAATGCCTTCTGTACTCTGGGTAATGACCCCACATGCAGAATACTTTAACAGTACTTTATTCATCCAGACATTTTTTTCTACCCACAGATACCTCCTTTGCATCCCAAAATCCACTCCCTAATTTTACAAGGAAATAGCCTATTATTAAGGGAGGATAAGTCAGTTCAGTGACTGTCTTGTTGTATTGTGGTTTGAGTTTTTATTTTTATCCTTTATATCAGGGGATAAAAAAGTGGCACAAATTGGCTTTTTTTTCTTTTTTTTTGTTTGATGTTTAGCAAGTGCTTTCTCTGAGCAGAGAGCTGATCTAAGCATGACAGTGCTGCTAGTCATTTAATCCCTGGCAACCAGGGTGAGCTGGGTTTCCCTGGTGGCTCACAGGTAAAGAATCTTGCATGCAATGCAGGAAACCCGGATTTGATCCCTAGGTTGGGAAGATCCCCTGGAGGAGGACATGGCAATCCACCCCAGGACTCTTGCCTGGAGAATCCCATGGACAGAGGACCCTGGTGGGCTACAGTCCATGGGGTCACAGTTGGACACAACTGAAGCAATTAAGTAGCAACAGCAGTGGTAACCAGTGTGCGTTATTCCCATTTCATAGAAAGAAACTTGAGGCTCGGGGAGACTGAAAAATCCTGCCCAGCTCATAAGAGGAGTCAGTCCAACAGAGGACAAGGATTTGAACCTGTGAAGTGTAATATAACACCACAGCCTCATACAACCATAGTCTACTATTGGTCACTTGAATCACTAGATACAGCCACCACGGGCACCTGTTCTCAGGGGCTTGAAGACAAGCCATTGTATCATCTCTCCGTGGGTCATGACGTAATATAATTCCCAGGAAACTGGGGACTGTCCTGTGCAGGTGGTTTATACCTTATGCTCTTATACTGATTTCAAAGTATAACAAAACCTAACAAAGGGGGCTCCAAAATCACTGCAGATGGGGACTGCAGCCATGAAATTAAGAGACGCTTGCTCCTTGGGAGGTAAGTTATGACCAACCTAGACAGAATATTGAAAAGCAGAGACATTACTTTGCCAACAAAGGTCCGTCTAGTCAAGGCTATGGTTTTTTTTCCAGTGGTCATGTTTGGATGTGAGCGAGTTGGACCGTAAAGAAAGCTGAGTGCAGAAGACTTGATGTTTTTGAACTGCGGTGTTGGAGAAGACTCTTGAGAGTCCCTTGGACTGCAAGGACATCCAACCAGTCCATCCTAAAGGAGATATGTCCTGGGTGTTCATCGGAAGGACTGATGCTGAAGCTGAAACTCCAATCCTTTGGCCACCTCATTAGAACAGCTGACTCATTAGAAAAGACACTGATGCTGGGAAAGATTGAGGGCAGAAGAGAAGGGGACGAAAGATGATGAGATGGTTGGATGGCATCACCGGCTCAATGGACATGAGTTTGAGTAAAGTCTGGGAGTTGGTGATGGACAGGGAGGCCTGGCGTGCCACGGTCCATGGGGTCGCAGAGAGTTGGACACGACTGAGCGACTGAACTGAACTGAAGTGAACAAAGGTGTCAATGCCACTGCTACAAATGCTTAATGTATAAATAAATATATATATATAAAATACATTCAAAGGGGTTTTCCCCAGTTTATAAGACTGCAATTGAAAACTCAAGTACTTGTCTAATTTGGTACAGAAGAGATTCTAAAAGCAGAGCTTTTTTTTCTGATTTACATTTTTTAAAAAAACTTCTTTTTAACTGAAGGATAACTGCTTTATGATATCGTTTTGGCTTCTGCCATACAACAGCATGAATCAGCTACAAGTGTACACATGTCCCCTCCCTCTTGAACCTCCCCTCCTCATCCTGCCCCTCTAGGTTGTCACAGAGTACCTAGTCAAGCTCCCTGTGTTATACACCAACTAGGAAATGCTTGGAGAAAAGGGTTAGGCTGTATGGGTCGATGTCAGATTTCAGGCAGCATCAATACAGAGCTAATTGTTCTAGTCTTATATATTCCCATGTTCTGTATAACATCCTACATATTCTCCATCAGTTTTAAGATGAGACACACACTGTGGGCAATTCAAAATGAGAATCAGTTTCTAAAACACGTTAGTCTATGGAAATTGACAGCAAATATGCAACTGGGGAAAACCTAGCTATTTGGACACTGGAAAGTGAGATTACCTTCTATTGGCAATCTGTCTGTGGGAAACCTACATAGATGTTAAAGGATAAACAGTTGGTTCAATTCCTTCGTGCTAGGGACTCAGCAATCTGTTCCTGGGAGGATTTATAAAGACTCACCAAACAGGGTAAAGACTTAGAATGAACGTAAGGGATTAGGGCTTCCCTGGTGGCTCAGTGATAAAGAATCCTCTTGCCAATGCAGGAGACGGGGGTTCAGTTCCTGGGTGGGAAAGATACCACTTCCAGGGATTAAAGAAGGGAATGGCAAGCCACTCCAGTATTCTTGCCTGGGAAACCCCATGGACAGAGGAGCCTGGCAGGCTGCAGTCCGGGGGGTCACAGAGTCGGACATGACTTAGCAACTAAACACCACCACACTACCACCAAGGGGGAAGTGATTGTAGAGAAACTGTCCAATTATTAAAATGTTGCATCCCTGAAGGTACCTGAGTGGGGTCAAAACACCTAAGTGCAACACAGGGGAATTCTGTAGCTGCTTTCCACAGTAAAGCACCTTAGAAGAAGAAGAAGAAAAATGGTGATAATGTTAATTTAAAAAAATATCATCTTTGGTTTATGTACATTCCTGAAAAACGTTACTTTCTGAGCAAATATCCCTGGATAAAACTTAGCTACAGTGTAGCACTGCAGTTGTTGACTGACATCTCTCGGTTAGTTTTTTTTTTTTTTTTTCCTGAGATAGCCATCCAGTATCCGAAAATTTAATTTAAAATCTTAACCAAAAAAGTCATTGCAGAGTCTCTAAAGAGAATCGATGCAGTTACCTCATTTTCCAAACAGTGAAACTGAAGGTTAAACAAATGGACTAAACTATCCACGGTAATTAATTACCTTTAATGTTTTTTTCCCTTTGTCATCCGGCAAAGCAGTCATGCTTTGCATTGGTGATGCTGACCCTGGACTCCCCCTGTTCAAATCCCTGTTAGTTGATGGCAAAGCTAATAATATTAGATGTCCAGATTTTCTGATTTCTAGCAGATGGCACAGAAGAAGCATCAAGATACTTAAGTCCACTGGAGTGGGTGAACAGTCTGTCAACAGAGAGCCTGTCTTATTTAATTCTTGATAGCACTGTGTACGCCCATAGCCGAATTTTCACAGCTGCCATTACAGAAGCCTAAAGGAATCTGGCCGGCATGGGGACGTCCAGTAATTTCAGAAATGCTAACAACGAGTTCTGGGAAAAAAAATAAAACCTATGCCTCATTTCCTTCAAACAGATAGCACTTGGCAGAGAAGAGTCGATTCTTAAGAATACGGTTGTTGTTGTGGTTTAGTCGCTCAGCCCTGTCCAACTCTTTGTGACCCCACGGACTGCAGCACGCCAGGCTTCCCTGTCCAGGAAATTTCCCAGGCAAGAATACTGGAGTGGGTTGCTGTTTGCTTCTCCAGGGGATCTTCCCGACCCAGGGATCGAACCCACGTCTCCTACATTGGCAGGCAGATTCTTGATCGCTGAGCCACTAGCAAAGACCAGGGTATGATCTCCATAAAGACTGAATGAGGTGAGGACGTTGCATTGAGAGGTTTCTGTTGCAGCTGTGTGTCATTCCTCAGGTGCTTCTCTCCTCCTTTTTCACACTGCCCTTCAGGGAAAAAAGGGGGAAGTGAGGTTCGTGGAAGAAAGGTCAAAAATGGGCAGTATTTGGAGAGACATATTAAGCTTATATGCAGAGTACATCATGAGCAATGCTGGGCTGGAAGAAACACAAGCTGGAATCAAGATTGCCGGGAGAAATATCAATAACCTCAGCTATGCAGATGACACCACCCTTATGGCAGAAAGTGAAGAGGAACTAAAAAGCCTCTTGATGAAAGTGAAAGAGGAGAGTGAAAAGGTTGGCTTAAAGTTAAACATTCAGAAAACAAAGATTATGGCATCTGGTCCCATCACTTCATGGGAAATAGATGGAGAAACAGTGTAAACAGTGTCATATTTTATTTTTCTGGGCTCCAAAATCACGGCAGATGGTGACTGAGGCCATGAAATTAACAGACACTTACTCCTTGGAAGAAAAGTTGTGACCAACCTAGATAGCATATTGAAAAGCAGAGACATTACTTTGCTAACGAAGGTCTGTCTAGTCAAGGCTATGGTTTTTCCTGTGGTCATGTATGGATATGAGAGTTGGACTGTGAAGAAAGCTGAGCACCAAAGAATTGATGCTTTTGAACTGTGGTGTTGGAGAAGACTCTTGAGAGTCCCTTGGACTGCAAGGAGATCCAACCAGTCCATTCTAAAGGAGATCAGCCCTGGGATTTATTTGGTAAGAATGATGCTAAAGCTGACTCCAGTACTTTGGCCACCTCATGCGAAGAGTTGACTCATTGGAAAAGACTGTGATGCTGAGAGGGATTGGGGGCAGGAGAAGAAGGGGACGACAGAGGATGAGATGGCTGGATGGCATCACTGACTCGGTGGACGTGAGTCTGAGTGAACTCCAGGAGTTGGTGATGGACAGGGAGGCCTGGCGTGCTGCGATTCATGGGGTCGCAAAGAGTCAGACACGACTGAGCGACTGAACTGAACTGAACTGACAGCTATCCAAAAACAGGCATGTAAGTATTCTTGCTAAAAACACAGGGAACATGGGCAGAACTCGGGATGTCAACAGATGTGAAGTCCAACACTCACAGGAGGGAAAACCCGCACTGAAGCCCAATCAGATGATGTTGCTGACCTCTGCACATTAGCAGCTTACAGACCAGAAAAACCGGAGCCAGACAGACACACAGAAAGGGGATAGTAAAGGATAACAACTAGTGTGTTCACGCTGCATATTCCAACCGGGATTCAGAGCATCACTACTCGTTGTCAGTACTGAAAGCGATCAGGAAGACACCAGGGGACATGAGGTACTCATAGATAACCCTCATGACGGTTCAGGGACGCACTGACTCTGCGTAATGCTGACGCATTAATTGTTGCTCCTCTTCAGCAGAACTCCCTCTTTTATTGTCGACAGCTGTTTCTTTACCATCCCTTCTCTGCATGTCTGTGTTGCCGTAACACTTTCAGTTTGTAAACCCCTGGTGTGCAGAGATCAGCAGCATCTATGAATGGAAGCAAATGTCGGGAGTGAAGAAAAATAGCAGGTGGATGGGAAAAACAAACTAAGCATCATGGGGATGGGGAAGGGAGAAGACGGAAGCTTCTCTATGCTGAAAACAGCCAAGAAAGGAAATTATGGGTAGAAAAGTCGCATCCAGGAATCTACTCAGTACAGAGATGCAAAGAGTTAAAAATGGGTTCAAGCAAAGGAAGGTTGAAGGGCTGCAACCTGAATCAAACTGGACTTCTGATAAAAGAGAATGAGGTTGAAAACAGTGAAGAAAACATTCCGCAGCCCAGATCATTGCTGCGTCATCAAGGATTCTCTTCATTGTTCAGCAAATGACCTCAACTAAATAAAGGGGAATTTGTAAGCTTGAGGCTCCGTGTGTCTCTGTGTGTGCATACTCAGTTGCTTCAGTCATGTCCGATTCTTCGACCCGATGGACTGTAGACCGCCAGGCTCCTCTGCCATGGGATTCTCCAGGCAACAATACTGGGTGGGTTGCCATGCCCTCCTCCAGGGCATCTTCCCGACCCAGGGATCGAACCTGCATCTCCTGTGTCTCCTGCAAGGCAGGCAGGTTCTTTGCCACTTGAGCCACTGGATACACCCCATGTCTCTCTGCTCTTTCCTAAATGACCAACCTTTGCATAACTCGTGAGAATTTGCCAAAGTTTCTTCACTTAAGGTATTTCACTGAATCCTCCCAGCAGCCCTGTGAGGTGGGTATCATTCAACATATGTCTCACCTGAGAAAACTCTCAGTCTCACAGCTAGAGAAAAATAGAGCCAGGGTAGGTCCCATGGATTTAAAACATGTCCACAAATTCTGTGATACCTCTCCCTTCAGAACTGGAGTCCAGTTCTCCTTCCCTTGAGTGTGTGACTTAACCAGTGGATTAAAAGGGTGAAGCCAAGGTTTGTGACTTTTTAAGCCTCAGTCCCCTGTGAGGCTTCAGTCTTGGACACCTCCCTCCGGGGAAGTAGACTGGCATGTTATAAAGATGCTGGAGTGGTCCACCAGGCAGGACCACTTGGTGAGGTTCAGGCTTTCAACCATGCCGGAGCACAGAGGCCTCCTACCAGAAGCCATGCAAAGCAGCCATTCTCAGAGCTGATCCTCCAGCCTCAATAAGGCACTGGATACCTCCAGCTGGTGCTGACATCCCAACTGCAGTCTCATAAACCAGCCTGTGTCCCAACCACAGCTGAAGTGAAAGTGAAAGGCGCTCAGTCATGTGTCCAACTCTTTGTGACCCCATGGACTCCATGGGATCCTCCAGGCCACAATCCTGGAGTGGGTAGCCTTTCCTTCTCCAGGGTTAGTTGCCCCCAAATTCCTGCCCTGGAAATGATGAGTTGGTAAACATTTGTTGTTTTAAGCTCCTAGAGAGCTATTTGTTCCACAGTAGTATCAGGTAACTGATACACCAGGAAGGAAATTCGGATGCCTTGACCCCAAATCCTGTGCCCCTGACCCCCAAATCCTGTGCTCTTGACCCCCAAAGCCTGTGCCCCTTTTATTTTTTTTCTACCACTTTTTATGCAACATCAGAATGTTTTCACCCATCTGACCTCTGTTTCCCTGGCAGTTTGGTCTTTGCCAACTATGACCCATTTTTCTGCCACAGTTTAGTTTTTACGTTCTTAAAATACTGGTTTCCCCTTCTGTCTTATAAGGGCCATGAGAATAGAGGGATAGACCTGTCTGAGTGCCCACTGCATTCCCAAATGTAGATAAAGCCACCAAATTCAGTGTTTGGTCAGTGACAAGTACTCAGGAAATAATGTGCCTGCAATGCAGGAGACCCTGGTTTGATCCCTGGGTCAGGAAGATTCCCTGGAGAAGGGATTGGCTACCTGCTCCAGCATTCTCGGGCTTCCCTGGTGGCTCAGCCAGTAAAGAATCCACCTGCAATGCAGGAGACCTGGGTTTGACCCCTGGGTTGGGAAGATTCCCCTGGAGGAGAAGGGAAAGGTTATCCACTCCAGTATCTTGACTGGAGAATTCCATGGACTGTATAGTCCATGGGGGTCACAAAGAGTCAGACACAACTGAGCAAAGTCAACTTTCATTTCACTTCAAAAATTCTTGGATGAATCAATGACCAAACACACACAATACAACTAGCATGTCATTGGGATTTTGTTTTCATTTTATGCTGAACCCAAAGGGAATAAGTCCTGAGAAGGAAGAGAGGATTCTGTTGCAGTTATGGTTGTATTGATTCGAGCTCACTGGAAGAAGCTTGTTTTATTCTGATAAAGAAAATGCCTTGAAGAGCAGAATATATTATTGCTTTTCAACAACATGTAAAAACCTCCAGGGCGTGCAAAAATCTAAGAATATTTTCCTAATCAAAAAGATCTTTCTTTAAAGGATGAATGAAAAAAAAAAAAAAAAAAAAAAAAGGATCTTTCTTGTTTGTTCCTCCATGAGTTTTTCACTTCCCGTTCTCAGACGGACTGGAGGCTTTGGGCAGCAAGCCCTCAGACAGGAGTGGCCAGGCCAGCCGCTGACCTCACCCTACCCTGCAGAGGGGGCCAAGAGGCCTCAGTTACAGACAGCGTTTTTCTGGGCAAATTATTTGTTCACACACGAACCATAAATCAACATGTAGTACTAAGTCATGATCGATGGCTTTTTGACTTTTTGGGAAATGGCCTAACCACCCAGATTCTATTTCACAGCCAGGAAAAAAAAAAAAAAGCAAAAATAAGAATATGTGAAAGAAACAAAATGTAGGAAACATCGTTGAGACATGACTGAAATGCTTAAAACCAGGAACAAATAATGTTCCTACAGCAGGGCTGCAGCTTTGATCAAAGACCAAACATTTTCCCGTGATGTTTGGTCAGACAGCACACATGTGTGAGTTTAATCCAGTCCTCACCCCTCCCTTCAGCATTTTATCCTCTCGTCCACTGTCCACTAGGACTCTCAGTGGGGAAGCAGACATTCTGTGCTAACATAGCAGCTGCTCCCCAGCATTAAGTGGCCAGGGTGACAAAATTGAAGTTTCAGTTCAGTTTTTGTTTTATTCACTGATTTACCATTAAATATTCTTTAATTATTTAATATTATTAATTTTAATTCGATTAATTTTAATAGTATTCTATTTAATATTATATTAAATTTAATATAACATTAAATTAAGATTACCGATTAGCTCAGTCGGTAAAGAATTTGCCTGCAATACAGGAGGTCCAGGTTCAATCCCTGGGTCGGGAAGATCCCCTGGAGGAGGGCATGGCAGCCCACTCCAGTATTCTTGCCTGGAGAATCCTCATGGACAGAGGAGCCTGGTGGCCTACACTCCATCATGGGGTCCCAAGAGTCAGACATGACTGACTTAACTCTTTCACTTTCATATCTACTAAAATGGACCACTCCTACTCCTGGGTGCTGGACAGAGGAGCCTGGTAGGTTACATTCCATAGGGTCGCAAAAAGTCAGACATGACTGAGCGACTTCACTTCCTTTTACTTTCCTCAGTTCAGTTCAGTCGCTCAGTCGTGTCTGACTCTTTGCAACCCCATGAATTGCAGCACACCAGGCCTCCCTGTCTGTCACCAACTCCCGGAGTTCACCCAGACTCACATCCATCGAGTCAGTGATGCCATCCAGCCATCTCATCCTCTGTCGTCCCCTTCTCCTCCTGCCCCCAATCCCTCCCAGCATCAGAGTCTTTTCCAATGAGTCAACTCTTCGCATGAGGTGGCCAAAGTACTGGAGTTTCAGCTTTAGCATCATTCATTCCAAAGAAATCCCAGGGCTGATCTCCTTCAGAATGGACTGGTTGGATCTCCTTGCAGTCCAAGGGACTCTCAAGAGTCTTGTCCAACACCACAGTTCAAAAGCATCAATTCTTCAGTGCTCAGTTTTCTTCACAGTCCAACTCTCACATCCATACATTTACTTTCCTACTTCTGGGTAAATACATACCCAACAAGAACATGTACATATTTTCACCAAAAAGACAGGCGCTTTAATAAGTTAAGCAACACTGTTTCAAAGTTCCCTAGAACTGGAAATAGCAGAAATCCCATTGACAGTGAAGTGGGAAAATGGGGTTATATTATACCACAGAATACTACGCAGTGATGAAAACAAAGAAACAGCATTTGTGTCTCACATCGTGAGTCCTCCATACACAAAACAATATCACTTTCCTAACAGGTGCCTTTCACATCATTCAGTGTAAGTACACAGGTGAGCACAGTTCATTCGTGCTGTTCAAAGAAGTGGAGATGGGTAGTCACAGAAAGGGACAGGGGTGGGGGGAGTCCCAGGGTGCCAGAAACATTCTTTTCTTGATCTGTGTGCTGATCAGATCTGTGCCGATCAGATGAGTTGTAAAAAGTCAGCAAGTTATATACCCTGAAGATACATACATATATATACTTTTCTGTATGTATTCTCCAGTGTTTTTTTTTAATCTCTTATCCATCCTCAAAGTGTGGCTCAAAAGTTGTTACTTTCATAAACCATGAAAGAATGTACCCTACTGTGATCTCGCATTTTCTCATCATTAAAAAAACCTGTAATTTTTTCAGACACACGTCTCATTGTATCAATCAGAATGTAAACATTCTACTGCTTAAATCTCACTCAGTTTTGGCACAGTACTAGTTGCAAGATGGGGCTTCCCTGATAGCTCAGCTGGTAAAGAATCCGCCTGCAATGCAGGAGACCCCGGTTCGATTCTTGGGTTGGGAAGATCCGCTGGAGAAGGGGATAGGCTAACCACTCCAATATTCTTGGGCTTTCCTGGTGGCTCAGCTGGTAAAGAATCTGCCTGCAATGCGTGAGACATGGGTTTGATCCCTGGTTTGGGAAGATGCCCTGGAGAAGGGAAAGGCTACCCACTCCAGTATTCTGGCCTGGAGAATTCCATGGACTGTATAGTCCATGGCATTGCAAAGAGTCATACATGACTGAGCGACTTTCATGAGAGGACAAGAGTCACAAAATAATGAATGTATTTCATAAACTCTTTGAACTGAGCACATCTCTCCTGCTCTTACTTACAATCGCTTAAATGGCAGAGACCAGGTATTATGTCATATTTTCTGTGAATTTTTCAAACAGCTGAGTTCAGTTAAGCACACATTTCCTTGCACGTATAAAAACGGAAAACATTGCAACAGAAAAGACTCCGGAATTTTCCATCCAGGCAGCTGTTGCTACACAGCGGCCGTACTGTAACATTCTCTTCGTGGCAGTCAGTCCCACAGCCCCACACAAGAGAGGTGATTTCATTCCGCTGCAATCCCATAACTGTCCTGGGCAAAGGCATGAGAAATAATCGAGGGAAAAGAAAAAGACTCCTTCCCCCCACCACATGTGACATGCATGAAAACACTTGAAAAGTGCTAGATCCACAATTTAGGAGATCCGTGGTAACGCCTGCTTGCCCGTTTCCAGATGACAGTTGACTAATCCACGTGTTTATTCTTTCATAAGTTACAAGGACAGAGGATGAGAAAAACATGAATTCGTGGATGATTCCTAAATTAGAGCAGTCATTTATGAGACCTCACTGTGAGGGCCAAAAAATGGATGCTTTTTGAACTGTGGTGCTGGAGAAGACTCTTGAGAGTCCCTTGGACAGCATGGAGATCCAGCCAGTCCATCCTAAAGGAAATGAGTCCTCAATATTCATTGGAAGGACTCATGCTAAAGCTAAAGGTCCAATGCTCTGGCCACTTAATCCAAAGAGCCAGCTTTTTGGAAAAGACCTTGATGCTGGCAAAGATGGAAGGCAAAAGGAAGAAGGGGGCAACAGAGGATGAGATGGTTAGATAGCATCTCTGACTCAATGGACATAGTTTGAACAAACTCCAGGAGACAGCAGAGGCCAGAGAAGCCTGGTGTGCTGCAGTCCACGGGGTCGTCAAGAGTCAGACACAGCTTAGTGACTGCACACAGCACTGTGACCTAAGAACAGAGTAGGGAGGATTTTCATTGACAGAGTCTGCCACTTCAGTGGCATCCGTGAAGACTTCTTTCCTTCAAGGCTTGTTCTTCACTTCTTTTCCTTCTTGCCAAATAACTGCCACAGACCAGGGTTGGTCTCTCACCATGTTCTTCTGTTGGTTTGGTTTCATCAGTTCTGCAGAAAAGAGGGGCAAAGAATCTGTGGCTTGCAGAATCGAGAAAAAACGTCAAAATTTTGAGGATTTCCTTAGCACTTGACCTCTGTGTCTAAATAAACAGTTGCCGATGATTAATCTCCGCATGCTGCGGACAGCTCCGTGGGGAAGCTGGGTGCCGTTGGATGGGGTGCAGTCTGACATTTTTACACACGTCCAGAGGGAAAACAGAGCAGGATGTCAAGCATGTGTATTATTCCCCAAAACGACTCTTCTCAGACCTCCTCAGAGCCATGAGGACTCTGTAAGGAAACCCAAGTCCGAGACAGACAAGAACCAGCCCAGCTCCCACTCCCTGCGGAGGTCTCTGTGTCAGGATGACCTGTGACGCTTCACTGGGTAGCAGCTACAAAATTCTTTACTCTTGGATGAAAGAATTTCCCAGAAAGAGTCATATTCATCATTTCTGTTCTAAGGAGAGAACTAAAAGCAAAAACTTAGTCACACAGACACTCCCTTCTTCCATCTCTATCTCTCTGGACCTTTTTTTCTTAATTAAAATAGTTTTTTTGCTTTTCTTTTAATATAAACATGAGGAAGAAAAACCACGTTAGTCATAGCATTCTTTTCAAAACAAAACTGCCATCAATACTTGGTTCTCCAAACTCCATAAACAATATTTTTTTGAGGTGGTAGATTGTAATATTTTATACACTGTTATTTATCATTTATGTCTCTGTCCTTTACAAAATGATGCAAGCTGCAGCCCTCAACATAATGTGAAGCCATGACTTTCCTGGTGGCTCAGATGGTAAAGCGTCTGCCTACAATGCGGGAGGCCCAGACTTAATCCCTGGGTCAGGAAGATTTCCTGGAGAAGGAAATGGCACCCCACTCCAGTATTCTTGCCTGGAAAATCCCATGGATGGAGGAGCCTGGGGGGCTACAGTCCATGGGTCACAGTTGGACATGACTGAGTGACTTCACTTTTCTTTTCACAGTTCTTGCTATAAAGAGAAAATGTATTTGGACCAGGTACTTCCTTTTAAACAAAGGCCCAGTCTCACCCAGTTGCAGACCTCTTTTCAGCTCAGCAGTTCCACTTCTTGTATTTACCCAAGAAAACTGAATGAGCAAGTCCATACAAAAACTCACAAATGACTGTTCCTGGTGGCTAAAATGTCCAAATGTCCATCAGCTGAACAAAAAAATCCATCAATGCAAATGACTGTTCCTGGTGGCTAAAATGTCCAAATGTCCATCAGCTGAACAAAAGGTGTCATATCCTTTCAATGCAACATTATTAAGCTGTAAAAAAGTAGTCAGGTAGTGGATTTGCCTGGTGGTCTAGTGGTTGGGAACCCGCCTCCTGACGCGGGGGACACAGGTTCAAGCCCTGGTCTGGGATGATCCCACATGCTGTGAAGCAACTGGCTCCTTGAGCTACAAATACTGAAGCCTGTGTGCTCCAGAGCCTGTGGCCTGCAATCAAAGAAGCCACCACCATGAGAAGCCTGCACACCCCAGTGAAAAGTAGCCCCAACTAGGCAAAACTAGAGAAAGCCTGAGTGCAGTTATTTCTGACCAGCAAAGCTGAGACATGGTCATCAGTGTGTCTTGCCACATTTACAGTGAAAAGGCCCTGGGACTCTACAGGTCAGACCTCCACTCCAGGTTTGCCTTCTCAACAAGACCTTCTCTGTCACCCTATCACATCTTTCCTTTTCTCTTCTGCCATCTCTGTGAAATCTTGCCTTCCCCTCTTCCATTCTTCTCCATAGAACTCAGTTCAGTTCCATTCAGTTGCTCAGTCGTGTCCGACTCTTTGCGACCCCATGGACTGCAGCACACCAGGCTTCCCTGTCCATCACCATCTCCTGGAGCTTGTTCAAACTCATGTCCATTGAGTCAGTGATGCCACCCAACCATCTCATCCTCTGTTGTCCCCTTCTCCTCCTGCCCTCAAGCTTTCCCAGCATCAGGGTCTTTTCCAATGAGTCAGCTCTTCGCATCAGGTGGCCAAAGGATTGGAATTTCAGCTTCAGCATCAGTCCTTCCAATGAATATTCAGGACTCATTTCCTTTAGGATGGACTAGTTGCAGTCCCTTGCAGTCCAAGGACTCTAAAGAGTCTTCTCCAACACCACCATTCAAAAGCATCAATTCTTCAGCACTCAGCTTTCTTTATATTCCAACTCTCACATCCATACATGACTACTGGAAAAACCACAGCTTTGACTAGACGGACCTTCCCACTCAGGGCTTATGAACTAGTGTGCCTTTGCAGTTTGGAGCTATAAACCCATTGGACCATGCACTTCCTCTAAATAAAGAGTGTGTCCATTTTGGCCACTATGCAGTCTCCTGCCTTGCTGCACTTCTCCAATAAATAGTAGGTGAATAGTAGGAAAGAATGAATGAGAGTTTGATTAACAGATTAGAAATTATGAGGCAAGTTCTGTTTTCAGAAAGCTAAGTTCTGTTATAAAACTCTCACCTATAGCATAAGTGTGTATATCAGGTGTTTTTATCATTCCATGACTGTTATACAGTGGGCATCAATTAGACTTATTTAGTTACAAGGAACAGAGATGCCTTCTCCAACAAACTTCCACAATCAAGGGAGCTTACTGGAGCAGTCCAGGAGTAAGTCTGTGCTGTGTGTGCTAAGTCACATCAGTCATGTCTGACTCTTCGAGACCCTAGGGACTGTAACCCACCAAGCTCCTCTCTCCTTGGGATTCTCCAGGCAAGAATACTAAAGTGGGTTGCCATGCCCTTCACCAGGGGATCTTCCTGAGCCAGGGATCGAACCTGTGTCTCTTAGGGGTTCTTTCCCACTAGCATCACTTGGGAAACCCAGCAGTTAAGTCTAGAGAGAGGCAAGGCTGGAATCTGGGCTCATGAGCTCAACAGGACCAGGAGCTGGTTTTTCTGTGCAGTTCTCAGCTCTGCCCAACCAGCCTGAGTCTCACTTCCACACCAGACCTCCATCTTGGGCTCCCGTGGGTGCCAGGCATTCAAGATACTTCTTCATTCAGGTCCAAGATTGAAGTCTCTTTTCAGGCAGCACCCTTTGTTAATGTGTAGTTAAGAAATCTTCCAACTGTATACAGCCTATGGGTCCAGCCTGGCCCACTGCTTGTTGTGTAAATAAAGCTTTATTGGAACATGGCCAGTCCTATTCATTCACACGTTGTCCATGGCTGCTTTCATCACACAATGGCAAAGCATTGCCCAGAGCCCTTGCATCACATTGACTCTGTCATACAGCCATCCCTGGATCACTGAGACCAGCAAGCATAGAAGAAGCTTCGGCCAGGATCCAGCCCACCCACACATCAGACGAGAAAACACTGGAGCGCTAAATTCATCAACAGGAAATCAGGGTTTTGTCAGAGAGAGAAGTGCAGAATCTCTGCTGGAAAGACAAACCACAAATATCCAGGATATAGTGTGTGCATATGGATTTAAAATGTCTAAGCTCTAAAGGGCAGTTTTAAATATATAATAAAATTTTACTTCTCTAAAATCACTTCTTACTGAAAATTGTCAGTTCAGTCGTGTCCAACTCTTTTTGACCCCACGGACTGCAGCACCCCAGGCTTCCCTGTCCATCATCAACTCGTGGAGCTTGCTCAAACTCACGTCCATCACATCAGTGATGCCATCCAACCATCTCATCCTCTGTCATCCCCTTCTCCTCCCACCTTCAATCTTTCCCAGCATCAGGGTCTTTTCAAATGAGTCAGTTCTTCCCATCGGGATGCCAGAGTATTGGACTTTTAACTTCAGCATCTGTCCTTCCAATGAATATTCAGGACTGATCTCCTTTAGGATGAACTGGTTGGATCTCCTTGCAGTCCAAGGGACTCTCAAGAGTCTTCTCCAACACCACAGTTCAAAAGCATCAATTCTTCGGTGCTCAGCTTTCTTTATAGTCCAACTCTCACATCCATACATGACTACTGGAAACACCATAGCCTTGACTAGATGGACTTTTGTTGGCAAAGTAATGTCTCTGCTTTTTAAATATGCTGTCTAGATTGGTCATGCTTTCCTTCCAAGGAGCAAGCATCTTTTAATTTCATGGCTGCAATCACCATAAGCAATGATTTTGGAGCCCAGGAAAATAAAATCTCTCACTGTTTCCATTGTTCCTCCATCTATTTGCCGAAGTGATGGGACCAGGTGCCATGATCTTAGTTTTTTAAACGTTGAGTTTTAAGCCAGTTTTTTCACTCTCCTCTTTCACTTTCTTCTTCCCTTTCTGCCATAAGGGTGATGTCATCTGCATATCTGAGGTTATTGATATTTCTCCCGGCAACCATGATTCCTGCTTGTGCTTCTTCCAGCCCAGCGTTTCTCATGATGTACTCTGCATAGAAATTAAATAAGCAGGGTGACAATATACAGCCTTGACATACTCCTTTCCCAATTTGGAACCAGTCTGTTGTTCCATGTCCAGTTCTAACTGTTGCTTCTTGATAAGCATACATACCGATTTCTTAGAAGGCAGGTCAGGTGGTCTGGTATTCCCATCTCTTTAAGAATGTTCCACAGTTTGTTGTGATCCACACAGTCAAAGGCTGTGGCATAGTCAATAAAGCTCCTGTGGCAAAGTCAATAAAGGAGATGTTTTTCTGAAACTCTCTTGCTTTTCTATGATCCAACGGATGTTGGCAATTTGATCTCTGGTTCCTCTGCCTTTTCTAAATTCAGCTTGAACATCTGGAAGTTCATAGTTCACGGACTGTTGAAGCCTGGCTTGGAGAATTTTGAGCATTACTTTACTAGCATGTGAGATGAGTGCGATTGTGCAGTAGTTTGAGCATTCTTTGGCATTGCCTTTCTTTGGGACTGGAATGAAAACTTACCTTTTCCAGTCCTGTGGCCACTGCTGAGTTTTCCAAATTTACTGGCATATTGAGTGCAGCACTTTCACAGCATTATCTTGAAATAGTTTAATTTCCTTAATTTTTAAGAGCAATGAAAATTTTTAAACTCTTAATGTGGTGGTTACATGACTGTTAATTGGTCAAAATTTGTAGAACTGTAGCCAAGATTGTCCATGGGATTGCAAAGAATTGGACAAGACTGAGTGAGTCACTTTTTTTTTCAGCCAAGATTGTAGATTTTATGTAAAGTTCAGGAGAGCAAATGTATTTGCCTTTGCAGACCAAGACTGTAGCAACTATTCAGGTCTGCCATTGCTGCACGAAAGCAGCCATTGACAATACATAAATGAGTAGGAGTGGCCGTGTTCCAATAAAGCTTTATTTACAAAACAATCTGCAGGCCAGTTTGGACCCACAGCCTGTATATAGTTTGAAGATTTCTGGACTGCACACTTAAGAAAGAATGAATTTTACCACATGCAACCTGTCCCTTGATAAGCAAACAATAAAAAGGTAAAGCAGGAAAAAAAAAAAAATGTACTCTGGGCAGGGGGAAAAAAAAAAAAAAACCTGTAGTCCCTTCAACTTACTTAAAACGAGATTTTATCAGGAGAAGAGAGGTATTTGTATTGTTGGAAGAAGGACTTGCTAATGGTATTTGTACAACCAGAAGGGTTACAAAAAGTTAAGCAGGGAATTTTAAACTTGACTTTTGAAGATTATCTTACACACTCACTTGAAAAATTCACCAGGTCATCTGCTCCTTACCTCTGTCCTCGAGTAAAGTCACCTGCGGCTGGCTGTGCCCTGAGTCAGCAGTCCAGAACTGAGCTCTTTTCATTTTATTTAGCGGGATGACTTTAAGACCCAGTGTCTTGTACTTCTAGTTTTTTATCGTTTGCTTCTTTTATGGCAAAGCCATCTTTATCAGACAGAAACTGGTAAATAAGATCCAATCATTTCATCCCCTTCCCTAAGAAATGGCACAAATCAAACATCTCTGAGGCTGTCAGCCCACCAGAACTGAAAGAGAAATCAAACTGTTGGGACAGAAAGGGAACTCTTTCAAGAAAAAAAAAAAAAAAAATGTTTTTAAAGCAGGAGAGTTTAAAATGAGGTCTCATCAGCTGGCATTCAAACACCCAAGTGTGAGGTAGGCAGAGTGACATGGGGGTGTTACTGCACTGTGGAAATGAGGGTTGTCTGAAAGTCCTACAGTCAAACTTCAGCCTCTGGATTTTTTTTTTTTTAAGATGTAGAACAGACAACAGCATTCCTCTCTGACTGAGGAGAGACATGCTTTTCAATCAAAGGTAGCTGATGTGCAGATGAGCTGGAATTTTCCATGAAGATGTTCATTCCTCCCCACCAGCATCAGGCCTTCAGAGGATACTACGTGAAGGTACAGATTGCATCCCAGGCGGGGGACAAATAAGATGTGAGCTACCTTCCAGCAGCTGAGAGCCCAATTAGGAAGACAGATGAAAACACAAATATTTAAGAAAGTGTGTCATGTTATAACAGAGTCTCTAAATACTTTTAACAACTCCAGGCCAATTTAATTTATGCGAGGTGCCATTCAACATGCAAGCACTATGATTTCCCTTTGAACCAATACTACTAAAAAATATGGTCAAAAGAGTCATGCAAGAGAAAAAAAAAATTATCACACCTAATTCATTTTCCCCCTCTCCTAAGCCTGGTGTTATCACGGATAGTGGTATAGAATTTTTGTTCTTAAAAAAAAAAAAAGCCAATTTTAAAAAAATTGTTTATTGTTGCTTGTTTTGTGTGTTGTTTCTTTTGTTGTGTGTTTTTTTTTCTGAAAGTAACAAGGTTAATATGACCAAGAGAGATGAGGAGTAACATAAAGAGAAAATGGACCATCAGAGTTAATTTTAGTCACAGTCCTGGTCTTAGTAACCACCAGAACATTTTAGACACAGAATTTCCGATATGGTTGTAGCAACCGAGCAAGGAAGATGGAGTTAAGTTGAAAACACACAGTCACTTTTTCCATTGAGTCATTTTGTAGAATGAGGCATAAATATCCCCAAAAATCTTTGCCCTGGACATAAAATGGATAAGTCTGAGGACTAGCTCCTATAGTTGATTAGACTCAGTGTGGGACATGAGACCCTGTCTGAGGGCCTCTCAGATGGCAAGGACACCTCAGAAGGGTCACAAGGGTTCTTGTCTCTGCAGGTTCCCAGCAACCACTCCCTGGACAGTTTGATTCAGACAAAGGACAGACATGGGACAGGGAATATATTCATTCATCCAGCAGACTGCATGGTACCCTCCTGTGGGGCTTCACTGGTGGCTCAGAAGGTAAAGAGTCTGCCTGCCAATGCAGGAGACACGGGTTCAATCCCTGGGTCGGGAAGATCCACTGGAGGTGGAAATGGCAACCCACTCCAGGATTCTTGCCTGGAGAATCCCATGGACAGAGGAGCCTAGTGGGCTACAGCCCATGGGGTTGCAAAGAGTCAGATTGATGACTGAACGACTGAACACATGCACCCCTCCTATAGACAACAGGGACCAGGAGCTGTGGCTGAATGTGTTCGCAATATTCCAGGTGACACTTCACCTGGAGATTCCCAAAGCTCACCACCATTGACTCTTCAGGCCTCCCTTGACCAACCAAGAAGCCTTTACAAGGGACCTGAGTCTGACATGATGCTGGCAGGAGAAGTGCAGCCTGCTGTCTAGTCTACTTGTAACCATTCCCAGTGAGACAATCCGAGTTTTTCAGAGAGGGTGCATTTGCAGGGACATTTCATGAATTCCGTGAATGCCTTTCCATTAATTGTCACAGAGATGTTCATTTCCTAAAACGACCCCTAATCCCCCCTTCACCTGAAGTTACCAGTTTTCCCAGGTCAGCAGAATATACCATATCCGTGTTTCTTTTTCTTGGCAAAAAAAAAAAAAAAGACTCTCAGCCAGCCAGCCTGAGAAATGTACCAGGCCCCTTGGACTGCAGTCATTGATTTGTGTTTTGACAAATGGAACAACCTCAGACCCAAAAGCCTAGAAGGAAAAAGGGCTCACACAGTCACCTGTGTGCGTGCTAAGTCGATTCGGTCATGTCCGACTCTTTGCAACCCAGTCTGTGGACTGTAGCTTGCCAGGCTCCTCTGTCCATGGGATTCTCCAGGCAAGAATACTGGAGTGAGTTGCCATTTCCTTCTCCAGGGGATCTTCCAGACCCAGGGATCGAACCCACGTCTCTTTACATCTCCTGCAGTAGCAGGCAGGTTCTTTACGATTACCACCAGCTGAGAAGCCCACACACAGTCACGTAACCATGTTATTTGTCAAGTCCACTTTGTAAAACACTGTTCTGAAGCAAGCCGTTAATCGAGTATGGTCTGTTTTACTTTTGTAATGACAGCTCCCCTCTGCGTTCACTGTTTCTCGCCAAGTAAACGACACCAGTGTGCCTCAGTAGTCCATCTGAATAGGAGATTTTCCTATTGCCTCCGTCTAGTCCAAGGGTTGCCCAACTACACTCTGGTGCCTCTTTCTGTAAAATAATGATAATGTTTAATTGGAAACCAGACATGCCCGTTCATTTAGGTGTTGTCTATGGTTGCATCCTGGTTAAATCTACAACACAGCAGATTTAAATCGTTGCCACAGAGCCCTATGGCCCTCAAAACTTAAAATATTTACAATCGGGCCCTTTTCGGAGGAAGCTTGCCAAACCCTGATCTTGACACCAGAGACCTCCAGAGTTAGAACTTAGCTTGATAGATGAAAATGCTAGTTGCTGACAATGCAGGCATACAAGTCTATGCGAAGAGCTGCTCTGAGTAAAAGCAACAGAAGAAACCACACAGGAGAGATCTATAGATGTTAGCATATTTTGTTGCTGTGGTTCAGTTGCTCAGTCATGTCTCTTTGTGACCCCATGAACTGCAGCACACCAGGCTTCCCTGTCCTTCACTGTCTCCCACAGTTTGCTCCACCTCATGTCCATTGAGTCAGTAATGCCATTCAACCATCTCCTCCCCTGTCATCCCCTTCTCCTCCTGCTCTCAATCTTTCCCAGCATCAGGGTCAGCTCTTTACATCAGGTGGCCAAAGGATTGGAGTTTCAGCTTCAGCAGCAGTCCTTCCAATGAATATTCAGGGTTGATTTCCTTTAGGATGGACTGGTTGGATCTCCTTGCAGTCCAAGGGACTCTCAAGAGTCTTCTCCAGCTCCACCATTTGAAAGCATCAATTCTTTGGTGCTCAGCCTTCTTTATGGTCCAGCTCTCACAGCCATACATGACAACTGGAAAAACAATCAATCCTTCCACAATTTAAAATATCTTTAAAATTACAAGAACAATAAGGGAAAACATAAAAAAAAAAACCCCAAAGGGATTAATGTGCTCCATATCTAAAGAACTGTCCCAAATCTACAGGAAAGTCAGCTGTCCCAAATCTGCGGGAAAGCCAGCTGACAGTTCAACAGAACAGACTGAAAAAGGAGCAGAGACAAATTGCCACTATACAGAGCAGGAAACAGAGCTGGGAAAGAGAGAAGAGATGTTCAACCTAACTAGTGAATAGAGAAATTAAAAATATAATGAAATACTGGTTTCAGTTTGGGGGAAAAAAATTAGTGAAACAGTCAGTTATGTCCACTTAATGAAGATACTTGAAGGAAGTGATCTTGAGCCCTGATCAATTAGGAGGGGTGGGGTGGGGTCTATTCTGAAGGGCACTTGGCAGCATCTATTAAGAGTAAACACAAGGCCCTGACCCCTGCTGGCTAAGACAGTAAAGAATCTGCCTGCCATGCAGAAGACCCGAGTTTGATCCCTGGGTTGGGAAGATCCCCTGGAGGAAGGAATAGCAACCCACTTCAGTGTTCTTGCCTGGAGAATCCCACGGACAGTGGAGCCAGGCGGGCTAGAGTCCACGGGGTCGCAAACAGTCAGACATGACTGAGCACGCACGCAGCTCAAGGCACCCACCACTGGTTGCTCCCGAAAATGCCCTTAAGCACCAAGCCAGGCCCCCTGGGTTGGATGGAATCCTCCCTGGAGGCATAGCTAACAACCTAAGCATGGGACACGCTGGCCTCCGTGTCCACTGCTGAGCAGGGCCAGCGGCTCGGGTGCGAGAGCAGACGGCTGTCTAAGAAGGGAAGCAGAGGTGATGGATGAGCCATGTCTGTGACAACCGGTGGCTTCAAATCCTCGATTCCAGCTGCTGCAGAGACCAGCTGAGCACCTCTGTCCTGACTTACTTACCCGACCGGATGCTCTCTGTCTCCATTGCAATTTGGAATGACGTTTCTGTTGCCTTCACAGATGTGAACATCCTGTGTTCACTTCTACACAGCCCTACACAGAGAAGAACAGGGAAATACAGGAAAATAAACACATACAATTCGCAATATCCAGTGGAAAAGCGTCCCATCTTTGTCATAATCGGAGGAGTACAAATTCCTTTAAAACGGGCTGTTTCATTTGTTTTAATTCAGTGGCATCTGTGTGTGTGTGTGTGTGTGTGTGTGTGTGTGTGTGTGTGTGTGTGTGTGTCTCCCCTGACACTGCAATTCTCAACCTCAGGAAGGTGGAAGGGTAACACAGTTTATTCCTTTTAGTGCTTAGGTCCTAAACTTTTAGCAACGAAAATCTATTACTTCTATATTTGCAGAGTATTCCCCTTCATTTAAAAAAAAATTAAAACTTACAAGAAATTAAGTGTTATATATTTACAACTCAGACACTAAGATGCATGCATGTCATGCTTAGTCACTCAGTTGTGCCCGACTCTTTGCGACACCATGGACTATAGCCCACCAGGCTCTTCTGTCCATGGGATTTCCCAGGTGAGAATCCTAGAGTGGGGTGCCATTTCCTTTTCCAGGGGATCTTCCCCAACCTAGGGATTGAACTCGGGTCTCCTGCATTGCAGGCAGATTCTTTACCATCTGAGCCACCAGGGAAGCCCAAACTTTAAGATATAGTCAAAGGATTCCAAGCTATTTGATCGCTCAAAGGGAGAAACTGAGCAAAGGGAAGGGCGATGTCGTGATTTAGAGCATTTTATGTTTGATCTCTTAGCAGGCCTTAAATACGGGGTATTGATTACTAGCCTGGGCTGAACAGGCTTGCCATTAGCATGACGAAATCATATATTTTGAGCACTTGAGTGTATTAGATCCTGATGACTAGTGTGGTATGTGCAGTCGTGCTCACCACTACTCCACGACCTTCCTTGCTGTTGTTGTTGCTCAGTCACTCAGTCGTATCTGGAGTCTTTGTGACCCCATGGACTGCAGCACACCAGGCTTCCCTGTCCATCACCGTGTCCCGGAGCTTGCTCAAACTCAGGTCCATTGAGTCAGTAATGGCATGCAACCATCTCATCCTCTGTTGTCCCCATCTCCTCCCACCTTCAATCTTTCCCAGCATCAGGGTCTTTTCTAATGACTCATCTCTTTGCAGCAGGTGGGCAAAGTGTTGGAGTTTCAGCTTCAGCATCAGTCCTTCCAATGAATATTCAGGACTGATCTCCTTTAGGATGCACTGGTTGGATCTCCTTGCAGTCCAAGAGACTCTCCAGAGTCTCCTCCTACACCACAGTTTAAAACCACCAATTCTTTGGCGCTCACCTTTCTTTATAGTCCAACTCTCACATCCATACATGACTACTCAAAAAAACACAGCTTTGACTAGACGGACCTTTGTCGGCAGTCATGTCTCTGCTTTTGAATATGCTGTCTCGGTTGGTCATAGTTTTTCTTCCAAGGAGCAAGTGTCTTTTCATTTCATGGCTGCAGTCACCATCTGCAGTGATTTTGGAGCCCAGGAAAATAAAGTCTGTCACTGTTTCCATTGTCTCCCCATCTCTTTGCCGTGGGGAAGGATTAAACACCCCACCCAGCTGAACTTGGGTCTGGCCACGTGACATGTCTCCCCCACGAAGATGAGAAACGTAACATGTCAGGGGGAGACTTGATGGCAAGGTTGTCATTTTCCTCCACCCTCCTCATCTCCACCTACCTTGGTCCCCACGTGGCTTCAGCAGCAGGGGCCTCGGGCCAACTTGCAGTGACACGTTGCCAGAGCGAGACAGATGCTGCTTTGTGAGTCCCTGGGGTCGTCACTGACTGCACCATCTCGAAAGCTCCCCTCACAGATACGGCGGAAACCCAGGGAAAGACGCCACGGAGGATCTTTGGAAAGAAAAGGAAGTTTGCACAGGCTTCCTGGATTGCACAACACATGTTAACTCTTTTGACCCGCTGTTCTGTTCTCCGGCTATTTTTACACACTGTAATTATTCTTCGTGATATTTCACCAACTTAGTGAGAGGTCCTCCGGCTCTTCTGAGCCTGATTAACACGCAAGTGAGCGGAACGTCTTGGCTGCCTCAGAAGCTTTAATATTTCTAGCACAGCTCGCACTCTGCACTAAATGACACTGCTATCATCATCATCAAGCACGAAGAAGGCCACATTTCTGTAATACATTACCCAGCTCTTGTGTCCCTCGGTGACCCACTCCCACCCCCAGGCTCAGAAATAGAAGAGAAGGCAGCGAGAACCAGCTGCAAGTAATTTTTCCCAGATTCACTCTACGCCAGCTCAAAGACGAGTGTGAGAAGCTTCAATCCTTCGGCCACCTGATGCGAAGAACTGACTGCTTGGAAAAGACCCTGATGCTGGGAAAGATTGAAGGCGGGAGGGGAAGAGGACGACAGAGGATGAGATGGTTGGATGGCATCACCGACTCAATGGACATGGGTTTGGGTGGACTCTGGGAGTTGGTGATGAACAGGGGGGCCTGGCGTGCTGCAATTCATGGGGTCACAAAGAGTCGAATGTGACTGAGCAACTGAACTGAACTGGATACACACAAGTATGCATACTATCTTCACTGAAGGAGTGCACACACGTACACACCTATACACACACCACCTACAGTGGAGTAATGCACACACACAGAAGAAATGCCACAAGAAGTATCTGTATCAAATTGAAATGAAATTTGTATGTTGCTATGACTTCTCAAAAAACAAACAAACAAAAAAAAGCCTTTCTGGGCTTCCCTGGTGGCTCCATGGTAAAGAGTCCACCTGCCAGTACAGGAGACACAGGTTCAATTCCTGGTCCTGGAAGAATGCTCGTGCCAAGGAGCAACTAAGCCCGTGCATCACAACTGTGGAGCCTGTGCTCTGGAGCCCGGGAGCCACAGCTGCTGACCCCAGGTGCTGCAAGTACTGAAGCCTATGAGCCCTAGAGCCTGTGTTCCACAGCCAGAGAAGCCACCACAATGAAAAGCCTTTACGCCACAAGTAGCAAAAAGCTCTCGAGGCAGTGAAGACCCAGCACGGCCAAAAATACATAAATAAGTAAATTTTTTAAACACCTTTCTTCCCAAAGCAGTAGCAACAGGGGCTTTGTCTTAGACGTTGAGGTAAACATCTGGGGGTTGCTCAGTGAATTTCTGAGCTTCCCTGGGGGCTCAGCTGTTACAGAAACTGCCTGCAATCCAGGAGACCCTGGTTCGATCCCTGGGTTTGGAAGATCCACTGGAGAAGGGATAGGCTACCCACTCAAGTATTCTTGGGCTTCCCTGGTGGCTCAGCTGGTAAAGAATCCACCCACAAATGGGAGGAGAGGAACTGGGTTCAATCCTGGGTATTCTGGGAAGATTCCCTGGAGAAGTCCAAAGGCTACCCACACCAGTATTCTGGCCTGGAGAATTCCATGGACTGTATAGTCCTCGGAGTTGCAAAGAGTTGGACATGAATGAGTGACTTTCACTTCACTTTCAGTGAATTTCTGCTGTCATAAAATGTTCAGCAAACTTGAGCCTTGACTTAAACAGGTAAACCACAATGTTTTATTAACCCAGAATTTCTCTGTGGTCAGGTGAGCTTTGGAGTAATATTTGTATAATTGCATCACAGTAATGCCATGCAGTGCCATTATTCCCCAAGATATTCATCTTCAACAAGTTAAATGCTGTGTATTCTGGCTGAAGCATGAGATGAGGCAAAGCAGAGTAATATCAAAAACCTCACGTCTGTATTGTAGTTCTTTCAAGCACGTCACGTGTAGCAGGTTTTGGGGTGGGCGGAAATCTGCCTTTTAATAGTGATGGGTGCCAAAGGGGGCTTCCCTGGTGGCTCAGCAGTGAAGAATCCACCTACAATGCAATAGACCCAGGAGACGTGGGTTCGATCCCTTGCTTGGGAAAGATTTTCTGGAGGAGCACCCAGCAACCCACTCCAGTATTCTTCCCTGGAGAATCCCATGGACAGAGGAGCCTGGTGGGCTATACAGTCCATCGGGTCACAAAGAGTCAGATACCACTGAAGTGACTTAGCACATGCACACCCACGCACGCCAAGAGGACTCCCACTGGCCAATTCGGGGACAGTTTGAGCATCCGAAAAATAATAAAAAGCCCCTGGCAGTCCAGTGGTTAGGAGTCCACACTTTCAGTGCTCAGGGCTGGGGGTTCAATTCCTTGTCAGGGAACTAAGATCCTGCCAGCCTCAAGGTAGGCAAAAAATAATAATAATGCTAGTTGATTATAATACATACAACCGAAAAAAAATAACAACAACAATTATTAAAAAAAACCCATGAGTCTGTAATGATGCTCAAAAGTTGGGGTACAGAAGTCAAGCTCTTAGAAGACTTTCAGCTCAGAATTTGTAGAAGACTTCACACACAATGTTAATGTGTCACTCATATCTTAATAAAACTGGTAGGGGCGAATGAAAAAATAATTTAGAAAAGAGAAGATTAAAAAGGTAATTCACCATTCTGTCACCATCAAGGCAGTACTTGCAACAGGAGTAGTTAGGGGGTAGGTGTGACCAGATCTTCAGACTCCCCAAATCTGGCCCATCTGCCCCCCCTCATTAACTCATCACTTACACAGGAAAGGAAGTGCCCACTTGTCAAGGGTATTGAGTGGGCATAGCCCTAACCAACTAAGCTAGGTCAGCCAGAGCAATGCAAGGTCATCTTGAGCATCGGATCCTCCTGTTATAACTGTGACAGGGACACAGTCACACCTCTGCAGCGTTCTTGCCAAAAAATGTCCAGCCAGCGTGGAGCACACAGAAATGAGCAAACAGACACAGACCCTGGGACACTTACAGTAGACTACAAGCCAGCAGTCTTCAACAACGTCAAACCAAAGGCAGACAGACTGTTCTAGATTAAAAGAGATTACAAAGTCATGTTTTGTAACAGTGCTTTGGAACTGTGGTGTTGGAGAAAACTCTTGAGAGTCCCTGGGCTGCAAAGAGATCCAACCAGTCCATCCTAAAGGAGATCAGTCCTGAATATTCATCGGAAGGACTGGTGCTGAAACTGAAACTCCAATCCTTTGTCCACCTGATGCAAAGAACTGACTCATTAGAAAAGACCCTGATGCTGGGAAAGCTTGAAGGTGGGAGAAGGGGGCGACAGAGGATGAGAGGGTTGAATGGCATCACCGACTCAATGCACATGGGTTTAGGTAGACTCCAAGAGCTGGTGATGGACAGGGAGGCCTGGAGTGCTGCAGTCCATGGGGTCGCAAAGAGTCGGACACGACTGAGTGACTGAACTGAACTGAGTGAAGTTGTAGCCAAATGCAGGGCAGGATTCTTAAGTGGATCTCAGACTTTTTAAAGGCTCCAGAAGTACATTCTGTGCTGATGCCGGAAGCCCCTGGCAGCTACTGAGTGGACAGAGGGGTCAGTAGCCTAGCAGGTTTGGTGGCCTCCCACTGCCATGGAGACTCCCTGCATTGGAGGGGCAAGGGGCAGGTCTGGGGACAGGCTGCCTCAGTGGTGGCATGCGGGCAAGGCTGATGCAACCTGTCCAGGTGAGCCCCCCGGTATTTACGTGCAGGCAGCACAGCCAGTGCAGCTGAAACACACACGGTGTCCCTGGAACCCATTAGGGTCCCTTAAGGGGAAGTCCCCTCCGGCGAAGTCCCCGTGGGCTCCTCTAGCAAAGTGCCATAGACGGGGCAGCTTGTAAACAGCAGACATGTATTTCTCAGTGTTCTGGAGGCTGAGACATCCCAGATCAAGGTGCCTCCAGATTTGCTGTCTGGTGAGGGCCTTTTCCCTGATTCATAGAAGGGAGCATCTCCCTGTGCTCTCACGTTGACAAGAGAGGAGAGGGATCTCTGTAGGGTCTCTCTTGCTAACTTGCTTCAGTCCTGTCTGACTCTTTGCAAACCTATGGACCGTAGCCCACCAGGCTCCTCTCTCCATGGGTTTCTCCAGGCAGGAATACTGGAATGGGTTTCCCTGCACAGTCTCTCTTACAGGGGCACTAATCCCATTGATGAGGGCTCCACCCTCAGGGTGTAATTAGCAGTCAAAGGCCCCCACCTCCAAATACCTGCATTCAGTATGTAGTATTCCTGCAGGGGGACTTCCCAGGGGGCTCAGCAGTAAAGAAAGTGTTAGTCTCAGTCCTGTCTGACTCTTTGGGACCCCACGGACTGTAGCCTGCCAGACTCCTCTGTCCATGGGACTCTCCGGCAAGAATACTAATGCTGTGTGCGCTGAGTTGCTCAGTCAGGGATTGGTCCCGGGTCTCTCGCATTGGCAGGCAGATTCTTTACCAACTGAGCCACTGAAGAACCTGCCTGCCAATGCAGGAGTAGCAGGAGACTTGGGTTCGAGGCCTGAGTCAAGAAGATTCCCCTGGAGAAGGAAACGGCAACCCACTCTAGTATTCTTGCCTGGAGAGACCCATGGACAAAGGAGCCTGGTGGGCTATGGTCCTTTGGGTTGCAAAACAGTCAGACACAACTGAAGCGACTCAGCACACACGCATTTCTGGGGTAGCTTACCACAATTCCATCTATCAAATCCTGGCATTGTTTTGTTAGTAGCAGCTGTCTCAAAAAAAGATCCCATCGACAATTTCTAAAAGGCAACCGATGATTCAGAACTTAGAAGCCCAAGAATACTGGAGTGGGTAGCCTATCCCTTCTCCAAGGGGATCTTCCCGACCCAGGAATCAAACCAGGGTCTCCTGCATTGCAGGTGGATTCTTTACCAACCGAGCTATCCAGGAAGACTTTAGAACTAACTACATGGATCATTTGGAAATCATCAGATGGATGATTTGTGCCTCAATCTATATTACTTGGAAAGCAGGGTTTTTTTTTTTTTTTTTAAATTTTGCTTGTTTCTTTTTGGCTGTGCTCTTTGTTGCAACACAAGGGCTTCTCACTGGGGAGGCTTCACTTGTTTCAGAGCCTGGGCTCTAGGCTTTCAGGCTTGGTAGCTGCAACACACGGGCTCTAGAGCTCATGGGTTTCAGGAGTCGTGGCACGCAGGCTTAGTTGCTCTGAGGCATGTGGGATCGTCAGGCACCAGGGATCAAAACTTATGTCCCCTGCCTTGGCAGGTGGAATCCTAACTTCTGGGCCACGGGGGAAGTCCAGAAAGCAGTTTCAATGATACATGGGTCAGTGGGAGAGTAAAACGGAATATTTTTAAAGTTATATTCATTTATATTGCCAAGTATTTTGCACTTTATGTGCCTGTAGATTTTGCACTTTATTACTAGTCAGCGTGTAATTTCAATAGTGAAATAAAATATGTAAACGTCCTAAATTAAGTTCCCAAGACGCAGTAGCATCCACTGAATTTTACTTACTTCCCTCTTCCAGGAGAACAAGGAGATTTTCGACAAAGTGATGAAAACCAAGTATTAGTCGCTCGGTCGTGTTCGACTTTCTGCGACGCCACGGACGGTAGGTAGCCCGCCAGGCTCCTCTGTCCATGGGATTCTCTAGGCAAAAATACTGGAGTGGGTTGCCATTTCCTCCTCCAGGGGACCTTCCCAACTGTACATAAATAACCAAGAGCTGCCCCTAAATAGACACTCGTGTGCAAGCACTTCGCTGGGATTCCCCCAAGGCTGTCAACTCTTACAAGCTGAGAAGTGCAGCCCATCGCCACCCCTAACTTAGTCCCACAGCAGTCCCCCCACCCCCGCCCCGACCCCCGGGCTACTTAAGCCAGCGTTGCCATTGCAGCGAAATCACATTTCCCCGGCAGTGCCCAAAGAGAAGATAACCATGGAAATGGAAATTCAAGTTAAGAACTGACACCTTGGCCCCATTCACATACTACAAAACCAAAAGGAACAGAAATTAATTCCAGGTTCCCTCAGCGCTGAAAAGGAGAGCATGACACAGGTGATAAATCAAACTGATTTATAAATGTCTTGGGCTTACCCTTTCGCGGATGAATATTTAATTCCAGAACTACTTCTAAGCACCGCCCACCCCTCCACAGCACCGCCCACCCCTCCACCTTGGCAGTAAAAGAAATATACAAAGAACCTCGTTTATGGACCAATCGCAACGGACCGCTCTCATGCAGCTTCACCTCCCCACAGTATATCTGCGCCTGTCAGTGGTGGTTTTTTTTTTTTTTTTTAATGTGATCCCGAAAGCTTGTACATTTCAGGGTATTTCCCAATCATGTGGAAGTCAGTTCTTAGAAAGTTACCTCATGCCAGGCTCTCACTAGATAAAACATTTTATTTGGGTGAGAAAATGGGATTTACTACTTGTGCAGCTCTTTGTAAAAAAAAAAAAAATTCCTTTGGCTTTATCAGCGTGACAGCCCCCATTTCTGGTGTTTCGTGCCTTTACCATCTGTCAGATAGATTTGCAGTGTCTCACGTGGACTGTGGGTAAAGCGTATGCCCTGACGCTCTTGCGGCATCTGGGACAAAATTCTTATCCCAGGTCCTCCTTGGGACTTCCGTGGTGGCTCAGCTCGTAAAGAATCTGCCTGCCAATGCAGGAGACCCAGGTTCGATCCCTGGGTGGGGAAGATCCCCTGGAGAAGGGAATGACAACCCACTGCAGGATTCTTGCCTGGAGAGTCCCATGGACGGAGGAGCCTGGCGGGCTATACAGTCCATGGGTTCTCGGAGAGTCAGACGCGACTTATGACTAGACCGCAACAGCAGCAACAAGCCCTCGTTGCCTCTGCAGAATAAAGGACAGGCCACCTGAACTTCCCTGGGGGGACATCCAGGAGGAATTGACACAAGACCTCCCCCAACCCCGCCCCCTGCCACAAGAGTCACCATATCTGTGGTTTATCCTCCCCTTCACTTAAAAAAAAAAAAAATCAATAAACTGTCAGCCATTTCATATTTAGTACTCCAACCACCTTTGGGAAAGGTAAATTGTCCACTTACAAATATTTTCTCCCTCTGTCCAAGTCATAGGACTGAGTCATGGAGATGGTGGTTTGGTTGCTCAGTCGGGTCCGATTCTTCATGACCCCCATGAACCACAGCCCGCCAGGCTCCTCTGTCCACGGGATGCTCCAGGCAAGAATACTGGAGTGGGTTGCCATTTCCTTCTCCAGGGAAGAGTCATGGAGACATTCCACCTAAAAATACAAATAAAACCCCTAGGTGTCTCAAGCAGAAGTCAGCAGACCACACCCTTGGGCCAAAGTAGCCCTGCCTATTGTTACAAATAAAGTTTTATTGGCACTCGGCTACACCCATTTGTATTATATTATTCTCAGAGGCTACAAGGGCCAAGCTGAGAATTTTCAGCAGAGATCCTGTCCATCATGAGCCCACAAGAGTCACTCTCTAGCCCTTAACAGAAAAATGTCTGCCCATCCCTGCTTTAAAGCCTTGTGATCTAACAGAAATATAACGCAAACCACACATGTAATTCTAAATGATTTAGTAGCCCTATTAAAAATTAAAAAGAAACAATTCTAACAATTCATTTTAGCTCAGTAGATGACGAAATAGTATGATTTCAACATATGACTTAATACTAAAGTTACTTTGGTGGCTCAGATGGTAAAGAATCTGCCTGCAATGTGGGAGACCTGGGTTCAATCCCTGGGTTGGGGAGATTCCCTGGAGAAGGAAATGGCAAACCATTCCGGTATTCTTGCCTGGAGAATCCCATGGATGGAGGAGCCTGGCAGGCTACATTCCATGGAGTCGCAAAGAGACACGACTGAGCCACTAAGCACAGCACAGCACAAAGTTATTAATGGGAAACTTTTTTTTTTCCTTTACGTTAAAGTCAGAAACCTGGGGTTCTTCATATGAAGCCTTAGAAGTCAAACTCACGTAACCACTGAGACGAGCCACAGTTGAGTAGCTTGCTAGTCACTTGTGCCCAGCGGCTACCGCATTGGGGCCTGTAGGTCTAAAAGGTGTGATAAGTGAGAGGCAGAATGCAGATAAAGAGTGAGTTTTCGGCTGCGATTTTCCAGGCAGGAATACTGGAGTGGATTGCCAGGCCCTGGGATCTTCCCAACCCAGGGATCCAACCCAGGTCTCCTGCATTACAGGTGGATTCTCTACCATCTGAGCACCAGGGAAGCCCTCTTTGGGATAGACGTAATATTAAAACATCATTCGCTGTGCGTCCAAAATGCAAAAATAACTGGGTGTCCTGGACTTTATCCAGCCCTGAATTCTGTTTGTTAAAAATGCAAGTGGGAGGCAGGAAAAGGCGGGTGCTCTGTAGGACGCTTTCCACTCCGCTTGGTTGCCTTAACTCGTTATTTTTCATTGATTCTGCAAATCGCTGGTATGCACACGCTCACTGGCCTGGGAAATCAGTTAAAGCTACATTCATGAGGCCCAAGAGCTCCCAGGGGTCACACCAGAGGTCAGGCTGCAGCCCTTCAGCAAGGGTCGGCCGTGACATCACCAACCAGGAAGTGACATCACCAACCAGGAAGTGACATCACCAACCAGGAAGTGGTCACGTTGAAACGCAGAAGCAATCTTCCTTTCAACAAGGTTTTCCTTAAAAAAAAAAAAAGTGTGTGTTTTCCCACCAAGGCGCTAGAAACAAGTACTTCCCTAGTGGTCCAGTGACTACTACTCCATACTCTTAATGCAGGGGACCAGAGTTCGATCCCTGGTCAGGGAACTAGATACCATGTGCTACAGCTAAGACTTCTTCTGCCATAATTAAAGATCCCACCTGGTGCTGCAACTGAGACCTGGTTCAAATAAAATTTTTTTTTTTTTTTTTTTTTTTTTAAAGAAGAAAGAGTCCGCACAAATGAAGAGCCATGATAAAAGTGGACTACAAGTAACTTTTCTTACTCCTGTTCGAGGACAAAGACACATTGACAGTCTCCTTGCGACTTCCGGGCAAAGGAGGACAGCCCTTCTTGGAAGCATTGACAGGTTCACGATTAGGGAACGCGTCGTGAGATGACCCGAGTCGTTTTTAGAACTTGAGAGCTGTCTGGAAATTCATATAAAAATCCAAGCTGCAGAAACCAAGCCCAGTGTTCTGTTTCCTCTAGTCAGAAAATTCCCAATTGTTCTCTCATGGCGAGGTAGTTCAAAGCCCGGGATGAACATTGAACTGTGTGACGCTGAGCAAGAGGACCTTTCCGTTCGGTGGTAGGGGGATTCAGCAGAAGGATGAATCACTTGGCAACGGCAGCATGATCAAAGCTGTCTACAACACTTCAAACGAGGAAGAGGAGTAAAGCCCAAAAACGAAGGAGAAAATGATCTAGGGACACCCGCAATTAATGCAATCTTTTTTTCTTTTTGCTCATCATGAAAAATTGTTCAACAGAAACTTTCTCACAGAAGGAACAGAGAACCTTTGTGCTATTTTTTTTTTTTCAAATTAATTTACTTGCTGAGCTCAAGAGTCAAAGCACTTCAGCACTCCATTATTTAATGATCACTCAAAAAGATGTTTCTGTGCAGAACGAGGGCCATCTTTCTGTTGGAACAAACTCTTTTTTTTTTTAATTGTGTGCACGTTACTGGGTCCAAATGAACATCAGAATCCAGGAGAAGACTGAAATAACTCCACCCCCATCTGCGGTGCTCAGAGCTCCACTTGCTATTTCAACTTCTTAGCTGCAGTAACAAGTGAAGGCACCAGGAGGACTTGAAAGGTGTCCAGAATTCCACAGACACTCATCAAGTTCTCACAGGCTCTCCGTCTGGATGGGTACCACGATTCAGTCTTATTTTCCTGACATCTTGCCCACTTTATCTTGAGATTCTTTTATCCAAACCAGCCAGAAAGTTCACTCCAAAATAGGAAGCACAAAAATGCCCTGAAAAAAAAAAAAAAAGCCTGCACCTTGTCCTTAGAACTACAAACTAGGTTTTTTTCTTCTCTCTACCAGGAGGACATCAAGAAAATAGTCCATCAATTCTCAAATGTGTTATTGGACATAAAGACTTCTTTCTCTCATAGGTTTTAAAAAAAAAAAGTAGACTGCCAAGTGTCTGCAGTTTCAAGGCAGTTTTAAGTTATGCTGTATCCATTCTTGAATTCCTCACCAAGGTGAAATAAAATCACTGCTAAAGTACTTGGTGCCTCTGAACTGTCCTGTTAAAGAGACGGTGAAAATGGTAAAATTTGGGTTCTGTACATTTTACTACGATAAAAAAAAATTCAAAATAGAGATACAAAAATGGAATAAAACCAAATGGCCATAAAATGTCATCTATTACACAGTTTTGACAGCGGGTCCTGTTTCTACATTCCTGGCACCTACCAGATGCCAAATGTGCTTTTTCTCCATGACCTGAAATTGTTCCCCGTACTAAGGACATTTTTTTGATCCAACTGGCCATTTTGTCCTACATGTGAACGGGGCTGTAATTTAAATATGCTATGAAAATCCAGTATCGGCTAGACCATTCACATCACGGTCCAGTTATTTCACCCTGCAGTAAGGGGACCAGAATTTCATGTCGATATTACCATAATAACCAGTTACATCTTCGAATTCCACAGCCACCCTCGAATTTCCCCTTCTCTGTTGATAGTCATCAATTGTTTCTGTGTGTAATGGGAAATTACAGTTGATATTTTCATAAGCAATCAAATTATTTAATGAAGTTTTTTTTTTTTCCCTACTGCGGTTGTTTGGTCACTAACAAGTAGCTTACGTGTAGCTGTATTTTGACTTTAAACATTCCATATAAAATTTCACACGTTTCCCATCAGCTGTACAGATGGCTGGCTTTGGGGATGGCTTTCAGCTGTGTGCTCTGTTAGTTGTGGGTCTGCACGTGGCACTTTGTGGACCTGGAGAGACGTCAAGGAGTTCACAGGGAAGGAGGGCGTTGCAGAACAGAGACTTAGTAAGACATGGGGGCAGGGGTGGCGGGGAAGGACTCAGAAAGGGGCAGGAACACAGGTCATCAGTAGAGCAGGAAAGACTGCAGAGCCTGGGCAAGGTGGTCTAGGCCAAGGGGTGTAGGTCATACCCAGAACAGACTCGGGGTACCACTGAATGATTTTCAGCAAGGAGGCATGTAGCAGGGTACGTGAAAGGAAAGCATTAGTTGTTCAGTCGCATGCAACTCTTTCAGTTCAGTTCAGTCGCTCAGTCATGTCCGACTCTTTGTGATCCCACAGACTGCAGCACACAAGCTTCCCTGTCCATCACCAACTCCTGGAGCTTGCTAAAACTCATGTGCATCAAGTTGGTGATGCCATCCAACCATCTCATCCTCTGTCACCCCCTTTTCCTCTCGCCTTCGATCTTTCCCAGCGTTAGGGTCTTTTCAAATGAGTCAGTTCTTCACATCAGGTGGCCAAAGGACTGGAGTTTCAGCTTCAGCATCAGTCCTTCCAATGAACATTCAGCACTGATTTCCTTTAGGATTAACTAGTTTGATCTCCTTGCAGTCCAAGGGACTGTCAAGAGTCTTCTCCAACACCAGTTCCAAAGCATCAATTTTTCGGCACTCAGCCTTCTTTATAGTCCAACTTTCACATCCATACATGACGACTGGGAAAACCCTAGCTTTGACTATATGGACCTTTGTTGGCAAAATGACGTTTCTTGCTTTTTAACAATAATCCAGATGAGAACTGGGATGCTGAAGGTGAGATTATCAAGGCAACATACTTTCACAGTTATGATCAACCTCGGGGTGGGGAGTGGGAGCCAAGGATGGAGCTACCCAGTAGGAGAGAGGACACAGTGGGGAGGTGTTACCAGAGAAGGAAGGGCAACTGGACCCAGAGATGGTGGGGATGATATATGTGGATGAAGGTGAGCGTCAGCATGGCCGAGGTAAGAAATGAGTGGCTTTCTACCTGCTGACACTGTCATCTGCTTGGCGGTGAGTTCAGCAGAGGCTGGGGGCCAGCAGTGGGGGCTGGGGGTCGGACCGGAAAGCCACACAGGGGCTCACAGCATTGCCTGCTCTCGGGAGGGCCCAGCTCGGGGTGGAAGACTGATCCGGGGTAACCTGAATTCACCCAGTTGTGCAATTCGTCTGACAACAGCCATCGCCAGCTTGGATGGGGACCAAGGACCACAGATGGCTTCCGCCAAGAGCGGTACATCCTGTTTCAGTGTGTTTCCGATAGGAGCTCTGTTGGACTGATCGACTTCAATAAATTCTCTACTATAAACATCAGGTACCAATAAAAAAAAAAAAAAAGAAAAAAACCTCCCTAATGGATACATTGTGGCCCTGGTCATCTGCAGAAGGCTCTGAAAGCAGTTGAGTGAATGAGCTATATACATAGCTAGGCAGAGAGGAGCGTCCAGCTGACCCTTGAGTGATAGATACACGCAGGATCTGCAAGGTACAGGCAGTATGATACATGAATGCAAAATGCATCCTGGATAAGGGTTGCAAACACAGTAACACTGCAGAGATGATGGTCCAAAGACTGGTAACATCTGGTGGGGAAAGAGTGGTGGTGGTAACAGTGTTGTCCTTCATGAATTTTTGTTTTTGTTTTTAGCAGGTGGAGTGGGTCACACGGCTTGTGGGATCTCAGTTTCCCCGACCAGGGATTGAACCTGTGTCCTCAACAGTGAAACCCGCAGTGTCCTAACCACTAGACCACCAGGGAATTCCCTAATTGTACCTATTTCTGTTATTCAGTAAAATATACATATCTCGGAGACATTTTTATGTCCGTAGATAATGCATCCTAGTGAAAAAAAAAAAAAAAAGAAGGAATCTCTGTGACTCTGAATAGCATTCAGTATCATTTTAGAGTGAAAAGTGAAAGTCGCTCAGTCATGTCCGACTCTTTGTGACCCCATAGACTATACAGTCCACGGGATTATCCAGGCCAGAATCCTGGACCGGGTAGCATTTCACTTCTCCAGGGGATCTTCCCGACCCAGGGATTGAACACAGGTCTCTCGCATTGCAGGCTGACTCTTTATCAGCTGAGCCACCAGGGAAGCCCAAGAATACTGGAGCGGGTAGCCTTTCCCTTCTCCAGGGGATCTTCCCGACCCAGGGATTGAACCCAGGTCGCCTGCATTGCAGGCAGATTCTTTACCAGATGAACCACCAGGGAAGCCCAGCATCATTGTAATTCTCTACAAAAAAAAAAAAGAGGTTAGTATTCTAATAAACCAGGATATTTTTTTTCACAATGGCAAGCCTTAGCAACACACATCAAATTGTGCTTAAAAAAAGGGAAGTGGATAGTTCACGTGTGGCCTATAGGCTTGACAAAGTCCAGGTGCCGAAACACTATGTATCTCTCTCTCCACTCCTTGACTCCATGTTCTTCAGGGCCTCAATGTCGTCTTCAGTCTCAAGTACTGATAAAGATGGATTTATAAACAAACTCATTTTTTTTTGGGGGGGTGGTTAGAAATGCGGGCAAAAGCCCACCTCCAGCTGTCTCTAGATCAAGAGTCACAGACTCTTACCTGACCAGTCGCTGTAGCCGAGGAATTTGAAATGTTGTTTGGCCAGGCCTGGTTTCCATATAGCACAGGATTTGAGAGTGACTGTCGGATGTTCCTTAAAGAAAACTTGACTCCTTTTGACCCCGAGGCGCGGAGTGGACACAGGAGCAGACAAAACCCACCTGTGTCCTCTGGAAATAGGTCCACCTCTCTCTGGTGCTACCACCACGCAGGCTTTTCCTCTCATTTCCTACTCCTGTACTTCAAAGACCTCACTTCCTTTCCTGCTCTCTCCAAATAAAGAGCAAAGGGAAATAAAATAAAAACAAAATACACCGGAAAAGACCCAAGGATTTAGCAGGAAGCAAAGAAGGAAACGGCAACCCAGTCCAGGATTCCTGCCTGGAAAATCCCACGGTGGGTTACGGTCACTCAAGAGTCGGACATGGCTTAGCAACCAAACAACAGTCAAAGGGACTGAAGGGGTATCCCTGGTGGTGGTCCTGGTAAAGAATATGCCCGCTAATGCACAAGAGATGTGGGTTTGATCCCTGGGTGGGGAAGATCTCCTTAAATAGTAGATGGGAACCCACTCCCATATTCTTGTCTGGGAGATTCCACAGACAGAGGAGCCTGGCGGGACTGAAAGAGTGAGTGAGTGAGGCCATTTCCCCCCAACCTTTGGCCTGCCGTTAATTACCTAATGGAACTTTGGCTCACAGCTCGGCTTCAGCCCAGTTACGTAATCGCTGGCCACCTGTCAACAGCGGGTGACTGCTCATGTGCTGGAGCTGATTAGAAGTGTTCTGCTTGGCAAGACTGCCCAGGCCACGGGATAGTCCCAGCCACCCCACAGCCTTGCCCGGTGACCAGCAACTGCAGCCCCAGAGCCTCGGGGGACAACAGAACTCGGCACGCTGCCGAAAACTGCACAAAGCGGGGTCACCAATTGTCCAGGACAACATGGATCCAGCACCCCCACCCCCCAAAACAGAAGACAAGCTGTCTACCAGTGACCAAGCCAGTAGCTGACCATTCCAAGATAATCACCAGCAAGAATGTCCCCCCAGAAGGATGGATGTGTTTCACTGAGTCCTCTCTGCTTCTGGCTTCTCTGTCAAGGCTGAACTGCAAGGCTGATGCGAGTATTCAAAAGCATCTCGAGCTCCACAAGGGCTTCCCTGGAGGCTCAGTTGGTAGAGAATCTGCCTGCAACGCGGGAGACCCTGGTTCGATGGTGCCTGGGCAGGAAGATTCTCCTGGAGGAGGAAAAGGCAACCCACTCCAGCGTTCTTGCCTGGAGAATCCCATGGAGGAGCCTGACAGGGCTACAGTCCATGGGGTCGCAAAGAGCTGGGCACGACCCAGCGACTAAATGACCACCACCACCACGAGATCACCAATTCCTTCCAGCCACCCCTGCGCTGGAATCAACTTGTGCTGGAATCAACCGTTAATAAGGTCCTCTGAAACGGATGCTTTCCAACTGTGGTGCTGGAGAGGACTCTTGAGAGTCTCTTGCACAGCAAGGAGATCCAACCAGTCAATCCTAAAGGAAATCAACCCGGAATATTCACTGGAAGGACTGATGGCTGAGTCTGAAGCTCCAATAATTTGACCAATCATGTGAAGAGCTGACTCACCGTTGAAGACCCTGATGCTGGGAAAGATTGAAGGCGGGAGGAGAAGCGGGCGACAGAGGATGAGATGGTTAGATGGCATCACTGACTCAATGGACATGAGTTTGAGTAAGCTCCGGGAGTTGGTGATGGACAGGGAGGCCTGGCGTGCTGCCGTCCATGGGGTCACAGAGTCGGACACGACAACCACTGAACAACAGCAGCAGCAACTGAAACAGATGCTCCAACACACTGTAGCCTCAGGACATCTTCCTGAGAACCGCTTGAGGAAACCGGCAACATCACAGCATTCACAGCGGGGATACTTCTTTCCAGCGAAAGCGACCAATAATGAGAAAACGCTGTCTCTTTTCAATAATTACCACTGATCATTGCACAACAACAGGCTCTGCGGTTTCTGTCACACACAATCAACAATGATTAAAATCGCATCTTGAAAACCCACATGATTATTCCACTGATAAACCTTAAGATCCCTCTGAGGCTGCCCAGAAAGTGAAGTCGCTCAGTTGTGTCTGACTATTTTTGCAACCCCATGGACCATAGCCCACCAGGCCTCCTTCGTCCATGGGATGTTCCAGGCAAGAATACTGGAGTGGGGTTGCCATTTCCTTCTCCAGGGGGATCTTACCAACCCAGGGATCAAACCCGGGTCTCCTGCATTGCAGGCAGACACTTCACCATCTGAGCCACCACGGAAGTCCAGCTCTCTAGCAAATGCTGGGGACCCAAACGTTCATAAGACACATCTCGTGCCAAAAAAAGAAATTACTCGGGGGTCATCCGTCCCGAGCAGTGTTTTCTGACGACATGGAGGCTGTGTTGAAGAGGGAATAGAAAAGGAATCTCTAAAAAAAAAAAGTCTGTCCTCTCCCAGGAAGGAGGATACACAAATCAGCAGTCACACGGGTGCATGGCCCGGGTCTGGGAGTTAGGGACTGCCCGGCACCATCCAGCATCCATGGACAGGTCTCTCCCCTCGCCCACCCACCTCTCCCTCCAGGGCACACAGCCCAGGTGCTCAGAAGGTGCAGGGCACCCCCAGGCCGGGGTGGGCGGGGGGAGGACAGACAGGAGTCCTTCTCCACCTTCTGCCTGTCTTCCTGTAGCTCACCCGCCCTTGGTCCTGTTAGGACCTCAGCTGTGACGCGTCCACCCCCTCAAAATTCATACCTTGAAATCCTCCCACCCAGTAGCCCAGAAAGTGAGTCAAAAGGGAGTCGTTAAAGAGGTGGTTAAGTTAAAGTGGAGCTTCCCTGGTGGCTCAGAAGGTAAAGAATCTGCCTGCAATGCTGGAGACCCGGGTTCGATCCCTGGCTCTGGAAGATCCCCTGGAGAAAGAAATGGCAACCCACTCCAGTATTCTTGCCTGGAGAATCCCATGGATGGAGGAGCCTGGTGGGCTACAGTCCGTGGGGTCGCAGAGAGTCAGACATGACTGAGCGAGTTCACTTCAAGTTAAAATGAGGTCACTAGTCAATCAGTTAGTTCCATCGCTCAGATGGGTCAGACTCTTTGCGACCCCATGGACTGCAGCATGCCAGGCCTCCCTGTCCATCACCAACTCCCAGAGTTCACGCAAACTCAAGGCCATCCCGTCGGTGATGCTATCCACCATCTCATCCCCTGTCATCCCCTTCTCCCGCCTTCAGTCTTTCCCAGCATCAGGGTCACTAGCATCAGAGGTCACTGGGATGGGCCCTAACCCAACAGCTGAGTGCCTGCTAAGTTGCTTCAGTAGCATCCAACTCTTGACGACCCCATGGACTGTAGCCCCCCCAGGCTCCTCTGTCCATGGGATTCTCCAGGCAAGAATTCTGGAGTGGGCTGCCATTCCCTTCTCCAGGGGATCTTCCCCACCCAGGGATTGAACCACATGTCTTGCATCTCCTGCACTGGTGGGCAGATTCTTTACCACTAGCGCCACCTGGGAAGAAGCTGAGACCACCACTCTGCTGCCAGAAGGCAGAGACCCTACAGAAACTGTCAAGTTCCTAAGGATGCCTTTTTTTTTCTTTTTCTTCTTCTTCTTGTTCCCAATTTGCAAAGCCCAGACAGTTACAATGCCAGAGATTTCTCAATCCTTCCGCTGAAATAGTATAGCTTACTAAACCCAAACATGTGCAAGCCCCCTCCCCCCTGAACCCCACCCCCCAAAAAAATTACACAAGGCAACCAAATCCTGTCTTCTCCCTGTTGGCTCCGGTGCCTGCATCTCACAAAAGTCCCTAGACTGTATTAAGGATTTTAAGACAGTTGCATAACCTGGCTTGGAGAAGCCAGCCAAGCTTTTTTTTTTTTAACTGAATCTGGCTTCACTGTGATGGTAACAGATTGTGAACTATACATCTTCGAGTGTTGCTCCTGTGCCAAACCTTTTTAAGTTATGTGTGCACAGAATGGCATTTAAAGGCCTTAAATATCTCTCAAGGGAAAGGAAAGCGCAGAAAATAGCTCACGAAAATTCACATAATGTGAGCAACAGCTGATGCAAAGTTGGGGGTGGGCTGGGTTGGGTTTGGGGGTGGGTGGGGGGCTGCTCTTCTGTTTGGTTGGTTTTGTCATTTTGCTTTGTGGCTGAAGGAAAGGAGTAGGGAAGAGAAGGGAAGGCTGATCCAGGCAGCTATTTAAGAAAGTCCTTTCTGAACCAGAGGGGGAAGGGCTCAGGAGTGCTACCACTGAGGTTTGAGCAAGCTTGGAGGGTCCCTATGTACTGACCCAGAGGCGGTTCAGCTCCGGGGTCTCTGGGTGCCCAGCCTCCACCACAAAGCCACCCCTTCTCAGTCTGTGGACAAGTGGTTGCTTGAAAAAAAAAAAAAGCGGGTTTTTTTTTTTTTTTCAAAGCAGACTTCCTGTTATGTTCAAGGAAGGCTTGGGCCGTTTTATTATTAAGCAATTTTCTTTTTAAGTTTCAAAAAAAAAAAAAAGCCACATTTCTCCCAGACTAAAATCTGCCTTCCTCAAACATGCATGTTTTAAAAATCCTTTATTTTCTTAAGCCCTTAATTAAGCCTTCCAAGAGCTCGGCTATGTTTTAATTTGCATTCCGAAACAGAAAAGCTAATGTGTTTTAACATTGTCTGCTTCAGCTGAAAAGGAAACTGTAAATTTATACAGTCTGGGTTTTGTTTTTTGGGGTTTTTTTTTTTTTTTAATTGTCAATTGCATCCTAATGAGTCTTGCAACTGGATTTCTTATGCCCCGGTCCTTGGCCTTCCATACACCGTCTCTCCTTAACTTCCTTCCTCCTCCCCTCCCCCTCCTCTCCCCTCCTCTCCCCGCTCCCCTCCCCTCCCCCTCCCGCCTCTGATCGCCTCCCCCTCCCTCCTCCCATCCCACCTTCCATCCCTTCCCCTCCCTCTCCTCCCATCTCCGATCCCCTCCCCCTCCTCCCTCCTCCCCTCCCACCCCTGACCCCTGACCCCTCCTCCCCTCCCACCTCCGATCCCTTCCCCTCCCCTCCCCTCCCCTCCCCTCCCCCCCCCCCCCCCCCCCCTCCTGCCTCTGATCGCCTCCCCTCCCTCCTCCCATCCCACCTTCCATCCCTTCCCCCTCCCCTCCTCCCATCTCCGACCCCCTCCCCTCCTCCCTCCTCCCCTCCCACCTCCGACCCCCTGACCCTGACCCCTCCCCTCTTCCCTCCTCCCCTCCCACCTCCGACCCCTGACCCCTCCCCTCTTCCCCCCTCCCTCCTCCCACCTCCGACCCCTTCCCCTCCCCCTCCCCTCCCCTCCCCCGGTCCGCGGCCCCGGCCCCTCGCGGCGGAGCGGGGGCAGGCCGAGTCTGGAATCCGGACCGGTTACGCGGCCTCCTCGGCCTCCTCCGGGGTGCGGGGGAGGGGCGGCGGCCTGACCGGTTCTTTGTCGCGAGGTCAGCGCCCCGCGCCGCCGGGAAAGAATTACCGCCGACCTTCGAAGAGCGGCGCACTCGCGGCCCCCGCCCCGACGCCTGCCGGCCCGGGTCAGTCCAGCTCAGTTCAGTTCAGCCAATCAGTCGTGTCCGGCCTCCCTCCATGTCCATCACCAACTCCCGGAGTTTACTTAAAACTCATGTCCATTGAGTCGATGATGCCATCCAACCATCTCATCCTCTGTTGTCCCCTTCTCCTCCTGCCCTCAATCTTTCCCAGCATCAGGGTCTTTTCCGATGAGTCAGCTCTTCGCATCAGGTGGCCAAAGTACTGGAGTTTCAGCATCAGTCCTTCCAATGAACACTCAGGACTGATCTCCTTTAGGATGGACTGGTTGTCCATCTCCGTCTGGCCCTGCTCTCTCTAAATCCTAGGCTCCCAACACACTGCTCCGGCTCTCAGGCTCTCAGTTTCCTTCTCCGGGATCCTAGGCTTTCTCGGGGCGGGGCAGGGGCTGGGGGCTGCACACTGTAAACAGGAAAGGGACCGCAGGGGGTGGGGGGGTTGGGCAGGCGGGAGGATGGGGAGATAGATGGATTGGGGGGCCAGAGGTAAAGGGGGAGCCCTGGGAGGCAGAGATGGGGGCTCTAATGAAGGAAAAGTGAGGCCCACAGTCTAGGGATGCCCGTCCTGTTGGTGGACACAGGAGAGTGTCTGAATTTCTGCTGAACGTCAAAGGGGTGGGGGTTCCAGGCCACAGTTTGAGAACCGCTCCCTACTACCCAGCCCTGCCATTAAACCCCCAGATTTCCCAAAGTTATCACAGACAGTTCGGTGCATTCTCAAGCCACCCGTTGAAGGCTGTGTCCCTCTGCTGTGACTTTACAGAGTAGCTGTTAAATAATCTTTACTCTTCCTAATATAAGTGGACGAGAAAATAGATTCCCGGAAGAAGCTGGCGTTAATGTTGGCATGCATGACATGCCTGTCGTTTGTCTCTGCAGGGAAAAAAAAAAATTCCATCCAAACATGGGAGTTGAGGGTAAAGGGGAGATGAATAATAAAATGGGGCTCGCGCACTGTCTAAATAGCTTGGCATCCTGATTTTATTACCTAGACTTAAAAATATTTTTTCTAGGTCACTAAATATTTTTCAAAGGCATACTTTTTAACATTCCACCTTCCCCAGTTTCAAATGCCAGAAGTGTACTAACCATTCCCGCAGGGCAAAACATTCTTTTTGTTTAACCCTAAAGAAATATAGTCTCCTAAATTACCCCCTAGTGTAGTTATACAAGTAACTTTTTTATGTGCAAAAAAAAAAAAGGATACAGTTTCCCCCTGCCATGGACAACTGTGTAGACTGCTTGCCTTGGGTTTGTGGGGCTCCTGTTTGAAGCTCTCCAGTGTAAAGCATCAACCTGCAGTGCAGGAGACCTGGGTTCAATCCCTGGATCTGTTGCAGAAAGGGGGACCCCTTCCAGGGCCCGTGAAAGTGGGTTCTAACCCTCGGAAATGAATTGTCTGAGGAGACACATGAGCTGACAAAGTAAGAGATTTTAAAGGGGCACCCGGGCAGAGAGCAACCAGGGAAGTGAACCCAGGAGGACTGCTGTGCCACGTGGCTCAGTCTTGGGTTTCATGGTGATGGGATTAGTTTCTGGGTTTTGTGTCTGGGCAATCGCTCTAACTCAGGGTCCTTCCTGGTGGTGTACACATTGTTCATCCAAGGTGGACGCCAGCAAGAACGATCGGGGGGGGGGCGGTGGTCTGACATGCGGTGTTTCCTTCTGAACTTTCCTGAACTCTTCTGCTTGGTGGTGGCTTATTAGCTCCGGGCTCCTTACTGGGACCTTCTGTCATAAAGTGAAAGTGAAAGCCACTCAGTCACGTCTGACTCTTTGCAACCCCAAGGACTATTTAGTCCATGGAATGCTCCAGGCCAGAATACTAGAGTGGGTAGCCGTTCCCTTCTCCAGGGGCTCTTCCCAACCCAGGGACCGAACCTAGGTTTCTTGCATTGCAGGCAGATTCTTTACCACCTGAGCCACCAGGGAAGCCCTCCTGTGTTGTAAAAGCTGGCTCAAATGCTTACTATGTTGCCTGGCGAAGATGGGCAGTTTCAGTCAGTGTGCCTCCCCTAACAAAGAAGGAAGATCCCCTGAAGAAGGTCTTGGAAACCCACTCCAGCACTCTTCTCTGCGAAATCCCATGGACAGAGGAGCCTGGGGGGCTACAGTCACGGGGTCTCAGGAGTCAGACACAACTCAGCAACTTAACCAGCCAGCCCAGTCAGTGTTAAAGGTAGAAAAAAAGTTGGGCCACCGTTCCGAGCCAAGAGCAGCTTCCTGTCCTTGGAGACCTCAGATGAGAGAAGAGGTTGGCCTGAAAGGGGGTAGAAAGGACACCCCAGATGAGTGGAGAGAACCAGAAATACCTGAATACCCTAGTCTTGGCAGGATCCAGGATGCGAACTTCCCAAAGCACTGCCTGCCGTATTTCCTGGGACATCTGGCAACCCTGAAATCTTCATGGTGAGGAGTGAAAATTTTGCCTCTGTTGTATTCTGTTAGATACACACTGTTGGCGTTCATAGACAGGTGCACATTTTAGGGGCATGGTGCAAATGACTGCTTCCCTGTAAATTGAATGACTTTGAATGCCCCAAATTATGCAGCAAGAGAGGGAGGCACCACAACAAAAAGACATCTGTGTGTGTGTGTGTTCCCTGGTTAATGACAAACATCACAGGGTGCTGAGTTGCTCAGTCGAGTCCAGCTCTTTGTGACCCCATGGACTGTACCCCACTAGGCCCCTCTGTCCATGGGATTCTCCAGGCAAGAAGGCAAAAACAAACTCATGTCCACTGAGTCGGTGATGTCATCCAACCATGTTGTTCGGGGACACCAAAGGCTGACTGTCGTTTGAGGCCATTTCTGTGAAATGTCCAGGATGGATTAACCTACAGAGACAGGAGGTAGCCAAATGGTGGTTGTCAGCTCTAGGAGGGGACAGCCCTAGGTGGTTGTCAGCTCTGTTGGGGGTGATGAAATCGTCTGAAACTAGATGTGGAGTTATGGTTGCACAACTCAGAATACGCTGAAACTGGGACTTCCCGGGTGGTCCAGTGGCTAAGTTCCTCCGTGCTCTCAACGCAGGGGACTGGGTTTCATTCCTCGTTGGGAACTGGATCCCCAAGCTGCAACTGAGAGATGGCACGTTGCAGCGAAGATTGATTCCGTGTGCTGCAGTGAAGACTCAGCACAGCCAAATAAATACATAAAATAAATATTTTTTTAAAAAAAAGAAAGAAATACACTGAAAGCGCTTCCCTGGTGCCCCAGTGGTGAAGAATCCAAGCGCCAGAGCAGGGGACACAGGTTTGATCCCTGGTCCGGGAAGCTCTCATGTGCCAGGGGACAGCAAGGCCCATGTACCACAGCTACTGAAGCCTGTGCGCCTTGGAGCCTGTGCTCTGCTCCAAGAGAAGTCACTGCCAAGAAAATCCTGAGCACCGCAACTAGAGAGTAACCCAACTGGAGAAATCACCTCAACCAGAGAAATCACCACGACTAGAGAAAGCCTGTACATAGCAACGGAGACCCCAGAACAGCCAAAAATAAACAAATAAATAAATTTAAAATTAAAGACACATCAAAGTAGACTGAGAAATAACAATGATTTGTACATTTTACAGTGGGTGAATTTTATGGTATGTAACGTGAAATGAAGCAAAAGACTCTCAGTCGGGTCCAGCTCTTTGCAACCCCATAGACTATACAGTCCATGGAATTCTCCAGGCCAGAATCCTGGAGTGGGTAGCCTTTCCCTTCTCCAGGGGATCTTCCCAACCCAGGGACTGAACCCAGGTCTCTCGCATTGCAGGTGGATTCTTTACCACCTGAGCCACCAGGGAAGCCCTATGGCATGTAAACTGTATCTCAATACAACTACCTTTTTAAACGCACTAGTATAATGCAATTTTCTCAGGCACTGTAGGTGAAAAGGCACCCCTAACACAGACCTGGGTCTTCCCTGGTGACACTATTGGTAAAGAAATTGCCAGCCAGTGCAGTAAACATAAGAGACACGGATTTGATCCCTGGGTGGGGAAGACCCCCTGGAGGAGGATACGGCAACACACTCCACTATTCTTGCCAGGAGAAATCCCACAGACAGAGGAGCCTGGCAAGGTCTACAGTTCATGGGAGTCTCAACGAGTCGGACTTGACTTGAGTGACTGACACTTTGGCTTTGGCTCATCCTCACTTGTGTAAAAAGAGCATGGTACCCTGGTGAACCCCATTCAACCTACCCAGCTGAATCAGCTTCCTCCGCAAGTGGCTTGGTCCCCAGGGGAGTGTGGGTCTTTGTTATGTGGGCCTGAGGTCGCTTCCTTTAGCTGCAGGTTGCAGTGTTGTAGAAACACAGGCCCACTCTGCCCACACCCGGTCTCACCCAGAGGAGGGACCCGGGCCTGACGACCCCATCTGTGTGCACCTTGGCAGTCGTAAGTGAGCATCCCATCCTGGTCCCGCCTCCTACCAGATGGCTTCTCCGCTCACATCCACCTGTGGCCTTCCCACAGGGGGCTCCCCTTCCTGCCCCGGCCTTCTGTGTGCCTGTTAGTCGCTCAGTCGTGTCCGACTCTTTGCAACCCCATGGATTGTAGCCAGGCTCCTCTGTCCATGGGATTCTCCAGGCAAGAATACTGGAGTGCATTGCCATTTCCTTCTCCAGAGGATCTTCCGGACCCAAGGATCAAACCCGGGTCTCCTGCATTGCAGGCGGATGCTTTACCGTCTGAACGACTATGGAAGCCCCAACCTTCTACTCCTTTGCAAAGCTCCTCCTCACCAGCCCTGCCCTAGCTCTCCTTTCTTCTCACTTTAGAACTCAGTAACCATCCGTGTGGCACCTCGTGGGCCTCCACTCACCCCCTGCTCCGAAATCACACATTCCCTGCTCTTCAAAAACACTACGGCCAGAAAGCCGCCTCCAGGGATTTGGGTTCCTTAGGTCTGGGATGTGGTCCACCCATCGGAATTTTTTTAAAGTTACTTGGAGGGCCTCCTTGGTGGCTCAGCGGGTGAAGAATCCGCCTGAAATTCGGGAGACCTGGGTTCGATCCCTGGGTCGGGAAGATCCCCTGGAGAAGGGAAAGGCTACCCACTCTGGTATTCTGGCCTGCAAAGGTTCCTGGACTGTGTAGTCCAAGGGGGTGCAAAGAGTCGGATATGACTGAGTGGCTTTCACTTTCTTTAGAGATCCAAAGGGGAGGGGGGATGTTTTTAAAAGGAAAGTTCTCAGGTGCCCTAGTGGTTTGGATTTCAAGCTGTCAGAGTCAGGGGGCCAGATTCAGTCCTTCATTGGGGAACAGAAATCAGGGAAGCCATGCAGGGCAGTCAAAAAAAAATTTTTTAATGCCTAGACATTGCCATGGGCAGCCAAGGTGGGAGCTCCAATCCCACCCACCCCTTTTCTCACGTTTGTTGCTTCCCAATGCACCGCTGCGTTTCTCCACTTTGCTCCCCTTGGAAGCACTCGGAGTACTCCGGAGTTTTTCTTTGGGGAGGCATTTTCCTGTCAGTTAATATTCTGAATGCTGAGTCATGGAGCCTTCTCCCAGGGCAAAAATAATGCTAGATTATTGCTGGGGGACTTGGGATGGAATTCAGGAGCACTCCCTGATAAGTGTTTTTTTCATTTATGTCACCTCTGGCGGTGTTGGCATTTGGGACTGGATCCTGCTGCATGCACGCTGGGTTTGGGGCAGGCTTTTCTTTCAGGAGGGAAGAATCCACAGGCCAGGGTCTCCTCTGAAACCCCTAACGTGGTTCTAGAAACATTACAGGCTTAAAAAGAAAAAATTCCTCTGATGCTCTGTTTCTTCTGAAAGACCCCTCCCTGGTTATCCTCCCAGGCCCGTTCTCCCAGGACCATGAAGAGGAGAAGCCAGAGCAGACCCGCTGGAAGAATGACTCAGAATAGACGCAGAATTCAGTGGGAGGCAGTGTGTTCAGTGAGGTCAGTGGAGGTTGGGCCCCACCACCTGTGACTCCACCGCTAGGCCTCAGGCATGTGCTTTGCGGGAGCCCAACAGGGGCCACCGACACGCCCAGGGCACCTCCTGAGTTCCATCTTCTGCCTTCCAGCCAGGCCCCTGCTGGGTCTTCTCTCTGGGCATCTCGAGACCCCCTTCCCTCTCGAAAGCTTGCCTTCACACAGCCTCCAACACTAGAAGAGCTACCTGAATCGAGAGGGGGCGGGTTCAGGAACAATTTGTCACTTCTGCGTGATTCATTGCCTTCAGCCTCCAAACTATCTGATCTCATCTCTGCACAGGGCTTTTGTTGTTGTCCAGTCCCTCAGTCGTGTCCGAGTCTTTGCAATCCCATGTACCACAGCACGCCAGGCCTCCCTGTCCATCACCAACTCCTGGAGCTTGCTCAAATGCATGTCCACCAAGTCGGCGATGCCATCCAACCATCTCATCCTCTGTCATCCCCTTCTCCTCCCGCCTTCAGTCTTTGCCCAGCATCAGGGTCTTCTCCAATAAGTTAGTTCTTGGCATCAGGTGGCCAAAGGATTGGAGCTTCAGCATCAGTCCGTCCAGTGAATATTCAGGACTGATCTCCTTTAGGATGGACTGGTTGGATCTCCTTGCAGATCCAAGAGTCTAGACAGGTCTGTAGCAGGGAAAGCCGATAACCAGGAGGAGTCTGTCAGAAGAAGCAGAGCATCACTGGAGTTTTGAGAAGTTTGCAGCATTTCTAGAACCCTGTTAGGGATTTCAGAGGAGACCCTGACTGGCAGATTCTTCCCTCCTGGATGGTTTGCGGGGAAATGAGTGACCCTCTTTCCCTTTCCTGGGCCTGCATGCGGCACACGGCTGGGCAAAGACAAGTCCGTATGTGACTTACACAGATACCTGCTGCGTGATGGCGTGGGGCTTGGCGTGGAATGGGAACGCAGGGGCCTGTGTTCAAAAGCCAGAGAAAGGACGTTTGCTCAGTTCTGCAGTCTCTCTTGACCTGCCTTGGTCTTTTTCAAGGTCACACTTCCTTGGGCATAGCCAGTTAGAGTCAGACCATCACAGGTGCCAGGCTACCAAGTGGGACACGTGTCTGCTGACCTCAAGCGGTGCCCCGCGTCCCAAGGCAGAGCTGGGCAGCAGCCCTGGACCAGGGGCAGAGAAGGGGCCTGCAGAAAGGTGGTTCTGGCGAGACTCCCAGCCCCAGCTGTTTGCAGTGTGATCCTCAGACTCAACCTTCGAAAATGCACACTCAAGAGATACAACTGTTGCAGCTTTCAACATGACAGTCCCGGATGTTATAACCCAAGCCAGGGCCAAATCCAACCATGGGGATCTTGTGCCACTGAAGAGTCACACGACAGTGAATCTGAGCCTGCTCACCCCTAAGTGAAAATGTTAGTCACTCAGTGGTGTCCGACTCTTTACGACCCCATGATGGGCTGTAGCCCACCAGGCTCCTCTGTCCGTGGGATTCTCCAGGCAAGAATACTGCAGTGGGTTGCCGTGCCCTCCCCCAGGGGATCTTTGTGACCCAGGGATCGAACCTGGGTCTCCTGCATTGCATGCAGATTCTTTACTGTCTGAGCCACCAGGGAAGCCCAGCATCAGTCAGTCTTTTACCTAGCTAAGGAAAGAAATAACGAAGACATTTTCCCAATCACAAGGTGATGCAATAACCCGGTGCCCAAATAATGCATTCTATCAGAATTAGCATTTCAAACTCTTTGGCTTTTCTCAGTCGCCAAATTCCTTTTTCATAGCGTTACTGTCTATATAGGGAAAACATGCAATGCACATTTTTTTTTTAATCAGTTTCCTTATTTTTCTAGTTTGCCATATATTTCTCGACTAATTTGCAAAACATCCAAAAAAAGAAGTGAGGATCTGTTGTGGGCAGAATATGTACATTTCACAAAACTCAGGTTGTCCTTTGCTCAAAAGGTCTTGAAGTCACTTATCCGACATTGGCCTCCGCAGTGTAGGTTAGGTTGGAAAGCGTGGTCGTAAAGGATTGTCACCAGAATCTGTCGCTTGTCAGCCAGGGATCCTTGGCAGAGAGACCTTGTGCGGAAATCTGCCCAGCCCCGAGGGCCACAGCTCCAAGGCTGACATCCTGGGCGTCTGTCTGCCTTTGTAACAAACGCTCCAGGTGGCTGACACACCCACCCTTGAAGACACACTGAACCGCACTCAGTTCAGTTCAGTTCAGTCGCTCAGTCATGTCCGACTCTCTGCAACCCCATGAACTGCAACACGCTAGGCCTCCCTGTCCATCACCAACTCCTGGAGCTTGCTCGAACTCACGTCGATCCAGTGGGTGATGCCATCCAACCGTCTCATTCTTTGTCATCCCCTTCTCCTTCCACCTTCAATCTTTCCCAGCATCAAGGTCTTTTCCAATGAGTCAGTTCTTCCCATCAGGTGGCCAAAGGATTGGAGTTTCAGCTTCAGCATCAGTCCTTCCAATGAACACCCAGGACTGATTTCCTTTGGATGGACTGGTTGGATCTCCTTGCAGTCCAAGGGACTCTCAAGAGTCTAGCTTCCCCCAGAAGCAGGGTGAGCCTTCTCATGTTCTTGCTGCTGTGCTTGGTTCTTAGACATACTTGGCGGGAATGCCAGGCCACAGACACACGGCATCTAAATGCATCTCGAGATGCCACAGAAGCAACGACTCAACCAGCAAAATTCTGAGGACGTGGGTGCCAGGTTCTCCTGGCCCTAGAGTGGCCTCTCCAGCCATGCTGGATTCAAGGTACACGTTCAGAAGCTCCTGACACTGCTGTGTCTAGCTCCTCCGTCTCCCGAGCCAGGTGGTGAAACCTACAGACCCACTCTGTGTGCTGCCTGGTGACAATCCCAACATCTGATCGGAGGGAAGACTCGAAAGGCAGGCATCTGATGCTCGGAAAACACACCCCTGTCTTCTTAGCAGGTGACTTTCTTAACTTGGGCTTCCCTGGTGGCTAAGACAGTAAAGAGTCTGCCTGCAATGGGGGAGACCTGGGTTCGATCCCTGGGTCGGGAAGATTCCCCTGGAGAAGGGCATGGTGGCCCACTCCAGTATCCTTGCCTAGAGAATCCTCGTGGACAGAGGAGCCCAGCGGGCTGCAGTCCGTGGGGTCGCAAAGCGTCAGACACGACTGAGTGACTTCACCCTTTTCTTCACTTGAAGAAATCCTCCCACCTGTAAGATGTTTTTGTTATATTCTTGAGACAGAAATCCTCCAGATTGGGGAATTATTTGTATTTCTTATTGACTACGCTGGGTCTTCATTGCTCAGGCCCCTCTCTGCTTGCAGCACATGGGCTCAATAGTTGTCCTTGGAATCTTTCTGAAGCAGGGATCGAACTGATGTCCCCTGGCATGACCAGGTGGATTCTGAACCACTTGACCACCAGGAAAGCCTGATAGAATCTTTCTTAAACACGATGCGCTCTCTGTACTTGGGGGGATCAGTTCAGTTCAATTCAGTCGCTCAGTCATGTCGGACTCTTTGCGACCCCTTAAGACTGAAGCACACCAGGCCTCCCTGTCCATCACCAACTCCCAGAGTTTACTCAAACTCATGTCCATTGAGTGGGTGATGCCATCCAACCATCTCATCCTCTGTTGTCCCCTTCTCCTCCTGCCTTCGATCTTTCCCAGCATCAGGGTCTTTTCCAATGAGTCAGCTCTTCCCATCAGGTGGCCAAAGGATTGGAGTTTCAGCTTCAACATCAGTCCTTCAAATGAACACTCTGGACTGATCTCTTTTAGGATGGACTGGTTTGTGGGGGTAGGGTTGATTAATTTGCACTGGACCAGAGTGGACATCAGCCTCCATCTCTGAGCATCTACAACAAGATCTTCCCGTCATATCTCTTCTCCCAGACAACTATCCCTTACCTCCACGACACTCGGGAGGAGGAGTTGGTCTTCCTTGTAGCAGCCCATTTGTTTCTGGAAGGATCCCATCTGGCAAAACTTTGTCTTCTTTCCCTGAAAAAAATTTTTTTTTTTTTTTTTGCCTCAGGAGATGAGTTGTTCCATTTAAACTACGGAAACATTGTAAAAATACCCCAGGAGTCCTAGATGCGAAAGGAAAGAAAAAAAAAAGTTTAGGGTAAAATAGGAAGCAAATAAAAAGATTACTCAGTTAGCTTCTGAGAAGCTTTCATAAATCATGCAGCGTGGTGATAACGGTCGGCAAGCTGGCAAGTGTTTCGGGGAAGACTGCAGGAAACGAAACCTACTGCATGCATCACAGGAGCCAGTGTTTCAGCATGTGAAGTCCCTCAAGACTTTGGGGTCCCCACAGACTCTTTGTAACCCACACACTTCCTGGAGGGGATCCCCTTACGCCTCCGTCCCACCCGCTAGCTGAAGATCTCCTGGCCTGGAGGGTCTAGTGGAACAAAGCTTTGAACCAAGCAAACAAAGACTTGCAGGAACAAACTTGACTCTTTCCCAGAGTTGCAGAGTAGCTGGGTTTTCTTCTCTCTTATCCCCACCGGTTTCTTGTTCCCCCAGTGTTACTATGAGTCAGCAAAGAGGAAAGGTCAGAGGATTCTGCAGGAACATTCCCGACAGGTTGTTGTTCAGTCGCCACGTCGTGTCTGACCCTGCGACCCCGTGGACTGCAGCACGCCAGGCTTCCCTGCCCTTCACCATCACCCGGAGTTTGCTCAATCTCAAGTCCATTGAGTCGGTGATGCCGTCCAACCATCGCATCCTCTGTCGTCCCCTTTTCTTCCTGCCCTCAATCTTTCCCAGCATCAGTCTTTTTCAGTGAGTCAGCTCTTTGCATCAGGTGGCCAAAGTATTGGAGCTTCAGCATCAACCCTGAATATTCACTGGATAAGCTACATAGCTTCCCTGGTGGTTCAGTGGTAAAGCATTGGCCTGCCATGCAAGAGACCCAGGTTCGATCCCTGGGTTGGGCAGATCCCCTGGAGAAGGGAATGCCAACCCACTCCAGTATTCTTGCCTGGAGAGTCCCATGAACAGAGGAGCCTGGTGGCCTACAGTCTGTGGGGTTGCAAAGAGTCGGACACGACTGAGCGTAACACCTCACCTCACCTCAGACTACGTGAGCAAAAACGGCAACATCTCTGCTATTCTTTCTACTCAGAAACCTTTGTTTGATTTGAGGGTGTGCTGCTGAGAGCAAAGGACTCTTTGGAGATCCTTGGGATAAGAAAGACACACAGAGTCAACCAATTGAAGGTCAGGCAGATGGGGTTTTGTGTGGCTTGGTTTGGCCCCAGGCTCTCCACTACGCCCAGACCTGCACCGGCTGGGTGTCTCGGCACGCAGAGTCACTTCTCCTAAGGATCTGAAGGTGCAGGGGGAGTGTCAACCAAGGACAGCTGCCAAAAAGAGCCGACTTCCAGGGCTGCGGAGAAATTGCAAGACCAGTGTAAAAGGACCTGAGTCACTCCCATTAACCCATGCGTGCCAAGGAGGAGGCTAGGTGATGAAACACCCAGCAGGAAGATTTCTAAGGGACCGGTTAATCAACTGGAACGTGGATGGGGCTGCGGGAAGGCACCCCGCAGAAATGTGCATTGCCAGTAGAGAACCACCTGGGCAAGAAGACCAGTAATCCAGCCCAGTGAGCATCACCAGACAAGCCAGTTACTGAGTCTCTGGAGTGGGGGAGGGGAGGTTGTGCTTCACAAAGGCATGTAAGGACGCTGATGTTTCTATTTTTATTATTATTATTGGGCTTCCCTGATAGCTCAGTTGGTAAAGAATCTGCCTGCAATGCAGGAGACCCCAGTTCAATTCCTGGGTCAGGATGATCCCCTGGAGAAGGGATAGGCTATCCACTCGTATTCTTGGGCTTCCCCTGTGGCTCAGCTGGTAAAGAATCTCCCTGCAATGCAGGAGACCTGGTTTCGATCCCTGGGCTGGGAAGATCCCCTTGGAGAAAGGAAAGGCTGCCCACTCTAATATTCTAGTCTGGAGAATGCCATGGACTGTATACTCCCTGGAGTCGCAGAGTCGGACACTAATGAGCAACTTGCACTTACATTTATTTTTATAGGAGGCTAATTACTTTACAATATTGTGGTGGTTTTTGCCATACAGCGGCATGAATCAGCCGCAGGTGTACGTGTCTCCCCCCATCCCAAACCCCGTCCCACCTCCTTCCCTATCTCATCCCTCTGGGTTGTCCCAGAGCACTGGCTTTGAGTGCCCAGCTTCACGCATGGAACTTGCTCTGGTCATCTATTTCACATATGGTAGTATACATGTTTCAATGGTGTTCTCTCACATCATCCCACCCTCGCCTTCTCCCACAGAGTCCAAAAGTCTGTTCTTTACATCTGTGTCTCTTTTGCCATCTTGCATACAGGGTCATCGTTTCCGGATGCCGACCTCTTGCATCTCAGGGCTGGGCCGTCTGCCAGCATCTGCATTTTACAGCCTAACAGGAGGGGTGCAGGACTGTCAGATGGGGGTTCCCAAAGCCTGGAGTATAGCAGCCATAGTATTAGTCACTCAGTAGTGTCCGACTCTTTGCAACCCCATGGACCAGAGCCCACCAGGCTTCTCTCTGTCCATGGGATTCCCCAGGCAGGAATGCTGGAGGTGGTTGCTATTTCCTTCTCCAGGGGATCTTCCCTAACTAAGGAAAGAACCCTGGGCCTCCCGCATGGCAGGCAGATTCTTTACCACCAGGTAAAGAATGATTCTGAGCCACCAGGGAAGCCCAGCAGCTTTGGAGCTCACCCCTTCCCCCATATCCCCCAGGACCGGCAGCTGGCATCGTCCAACTGCAAGGGAGACACGGGAATGCCATCTCCCTTCACACCCTGAGGAAAACAGAAACAGTAGTGGGCTTTGATGAGCACATGTATTGTCTTTAGACGTTTTTAATTTCCCGTGCATGTCGGTTAAAGCAGAACGCGTTTTCCAGTCCTCACTAGGAAAATCATGAGACCTCAGCGCACCCAGCCCCCTCCCCCGCCCCCAGAATGGATGTAAATGCTTTCACAGGCCAACTTAAGACTGCCTGGATTCTCGAAGACCAGACTGCTGTCTTCTGAGCGGAATAAAGACAGAACGAACGCTGCAGATTCAGTAGATGTGAACCGGCTTCCTCGAAATCGATTGTGTCTGCCTGTTTCAATCAGTCTCCTGTCACTTCTGTAGAAAGCAGTTACTGATCACGTTCAGCGTAATTGGGCACAAAATGTGTCTCTGTGGAGGCACACCGTTCAAACAGTTCAGAATGATTTTAATGTAATTCATGGTATAGAAACAACCTCAGATGAGTTTTCTGTGTTCCAGCATGAAAGGTTTTTGCTCTAATAGCCATTCTGATTAGCTTTGCTACACGTATTTCACTTAATGTTTGTAAATAGATAAGGTATAGAAATATCTCTTACCTTTTAGAGAGATAGATATAGAGAGGCTTGATCACTATAGAAAGGTTCTTAGCGGAGACTTTCAGTTCTTATCCAAGGAAAGTCCTCCACTAGAATTTCTGCACACTCTTTCTTCTCTGTTGGCTTACAGAATGTAAATCCTAGGAGACAGTAGCATTGTTTGGGGTTGTGATATTTTCTTGCTTCTTTTGTCGCATTTCCTAGTAATCAAAGTCCTTGTCAGAGGCCACTTCTCTTTCTCCTCAATATTCCCAGTTCAGTTGCTCCCTACTAAGGAGAAATGCATAGACTCCTATTCACAGGGCAAAGGTTAACAATTCTGATTACTCTCCCCAAAAGACTACTGCAATTGCTAAAGGCAAAATTTTTTTTAATTAAGAATGTTTAAAATTCCTCGAAAAACTGCTGCTTTGGAGTAGCTAGAAAATAATTTTCAGGTGACTACTCCTGTCTGCTCACTAGATTAAAATTTTAGACCCTGTTCGGATGTTTGTATCAGTCAGCTTTTTCTGCGTAACAAGCATTGCCAAAAACTTAATGACTGAAAACAGCCACCATTTACTTTGCTCATGATTCTGTAAGCTGGAGGGAACTCAGAGGCTGGAGTCAGTCTTACCTGAGCTCATTCATGAATCTGTAGTTGGCTTCCAGGGGCACTGAAGACTGAGTGCTCAGGAGATGACTTGTCTCTGCCATACCTGGTCTGCCACCACCTCTACCCCTTACCCCCCCCCACCACCACCAACAGACTACACAGACTTCACACAGGGAATAGGGGTATAAGGCTCTTGATGTCTACGCCTGGAACTCACACATTGTCCCTGCTGTCACATGCTGTTGACCAAAGCAAGTTACAAGGCCAGGCCAGATTCAAAAGGAAGGGAAAATAGATGTCACCTATTGATGGGGGTCATTGCAGAGTCATATTGCAAATGGGCATGCATGCAGGTAACCAGTGAAGGATCGTGGCCGGTTCTTACAATCTGCAGTACTATTTGTTTCTGTTTTCCTAATCACATTCTCTTATGTGGAAGTTTTTGAAAATTCAGAAAGAATAGGGCAAAAGAGTTGAAAATCAGACATCTCCATTGGATTCTCCTTTGACACAAGCCCCGAATAGAATGTCCTGAATGGACGTTGTTTTTAAACTTTGAGAAGTCTGGCTACAAATCTGTCCTCAAAATATTACCTTGAACATCATCAGATACTTAAATTGCTCCCAAAGCTGCCTTTTTTTCTTGCTTGGTAAAATAATTACCCGTCTCCTGTAGCAGTGGAAAATCACATATAATCATTGCAGAGATAGAGCTGTTCAGTTTGGTTCAGTTCAGTTCAGTTGCTCAGTCGTGTCCGACTCTTTGCGACCCCATGGACCACAGCACCCCAGGCCTCCCTGTCCATCACCAACTTCCGGAGTTTATTCAAACTCATGTCCATTGAGTCCGTGATGCCATCCAACCATCTCATCCTCTGTTGTCCCCTTCTCCTCCTGCCCTCAATCTTTCCCAACATAATGGTCTTTTCAAATGAGTCAGATCTTCGCATCGGGTGGCCAAAGTATTAGAGTTTCAACTTCAGCATCAGTCCTTCCAGTGAATGCTCAGGACTGATTTCCTTTAGGAGGGACTGGTTGGATCTCCTTGCAGTCATGGCAATGGAAAAAAAAAAATGTTGATTTGATATATAAAGCCTACATAGCTAAAGTTTACGGATGTTAAACCAACAACGTCATTATTTTTGCATTCTATTCAAAATGCAAAGGGTGGTGGGGGAGGAGAGGCAAGCCAACTTTATTATGTGGGGATAAAAAAAAAGCAGGAGGAGAAAATCAATGTCTTTTTCACGAGTTGGAGGCATTAACCAGGGATGATGAAGAAGGGAATCCACAGGATTGTGCCTGGTGAAAACTCTGCTGCTGTCACAACTAAAGCTGACCCGTGGTCCAGAGCCTGTTTCCTTTCTCCCCCCATCGCACCCCACTGCCCCACCCCCACCGCTTCACAGGGTCATGGGGCCACTGTCCACACGTGGGTGGTATGATTTCCTGAAACATCACAGGGGGGCTGGGAAGCATCACCAAAGTATTTCATTGCATTTGTTTATGTTGATGGCACATTTCCAAGGATAAAAATACACATTTCCTCTCACTCCCCGATACCTTTGGTGTTAAAATAAGAAGAAATGCTTTAGACGAGGGAGGTACACCATGACATGACACATAGCAGGTATCTTAATGGCATAGGCCATCTGAAAGGAAAGTCACTCAGTCATGTGCGAACCTTTGGGAATCCCATGGGCTGTAGACTACCAGGCTCCTCCGCCCATGGGATTTTTCCAGGCAAGAATCCTGGAGTGGCTTGCCGTTTCCTTCTCCAGGGGATCTTCCCCACCCAGCAATCAAACCCAGGTCTTCCACACTGCAGGCAGAGCTCTTTATCATCTGAGCCACCAGGGGAGCTGGGCCATCCGGTTGCCCGAAAATATCTGAAGGAAAGCCAGATACAGTGACGAAATGACATCATGAACCTCTGAGCCACTACCTATCTCCTCCTTTTCCTTCTAATTCATTTAATAAATTATTTATTGATCCCGTAAAGTGAGAAGGGCATTGGGCTTGTTGTGGGGGAAGCCTAGAGGTGAATAAAACATGGCTCTTCTTCTTGAGGAGATTATAACGTCTCAGGAAAGAGAGGCACTCATTCAGTAACAGTAACCCAGGGTTGAAATGAATAGAGTCTGTCCTCATTACTCGTGGATTCTCAGTAAGAGTTATTTATTGAAATCAATAGTTCGGGTGCTTTCACAGTCATTCAAAGACACATACTCAACGGTGAAAAATGTTTGGCTGTTTGACAAGCGTATTGCCAGCTGAGGTTTTTTCACAGCCCGTTTAGTGCGCTGGTTTGTTTTTTTGTTTTTTGTTTTTTTGCCTGTTGGTGCTTTTTCCTGATGATATCTCCATTTAAAATGACCCACAAATGCAGAAGTGCTGTCCAGTCTCCTAAGCCTGAGAAGGCTGTGGAGTGCCTTCTGGAGAAAATATGTGTGTTGATGATCTTCCTCCACGCATGAGTTATGGTGCCGCCACGAGCTCCATGTGAATGAAATCAGTAGCATTTATTAAATACGGTGTGTGTGAACAAGGCCCATGCATAAAAGAAGCATAGGTACTGATCCGTTGATGAAATATTGTAGCAGAGACTCACAGGAACCCAACTCTGTCTGTCTCCCAGGAGCAGTGGCTCAGTGTCCACTCATTCAGAGTTCCTGGCGACTTTGCAGTTTCCATCACTACTACAAATAATAAGAATCAACCACGTTCCTTAAATCAATGAGTTAAATGAAGGATGTGTGTCACACAGGGAAGCTACAATGGTTGGTATGTTCAGAGCCAACTTCTAGTTGAAGGAAACCAGAAGAGTTCATTGGAGGAGGAAGTATACTCGCCGAGCTTTACAGACTGACCCAGTTGTGGACTGAAAAACAAGTTGCTGATGCAGGCCCTGCAGAGTGGAACAGCGTGGGCAAAATCACACACCCGGAAAACCCTGGTATACATCCCACTTACAAGGTCAGACCCTCTGAGGCTTAAATGAACTTCTGTGACTTTGGCTAAGTTACTGAGTTTCCAGTAAAGAGGGTTGATGATAGCGTGTCTCTCCTAAGGTTGCTGCGAGGGTGAAAATCTGTGATACCTTCATCAGGGGCCCCGTGTGTGTTGAATATCTATGACTAGTCAGCTATCATGGCTCTTACTGTTTCTATCACGCAAGCATGCTGAGTCACTTCACTGGTGTCCGACTCTGCGATGCTAAGGAGAGTAGCTCCCCTGTCCGTGGGATTGGAGCCATGAGGTCAGTGGATCTTTCACTCGGCTCAGTCATGAGCTGTATGAGGCAAAGCTGTGGGGAGCAGAGCTGGAAATACAGGTTGCAGGCTGGTCCCTGAGAACCTTGCATTCTTGATGAGAAAGTAGACTTTTCACCCCTTAGTACTGGGGAACAAGAGCGGGTTTCTGAACCGAGAACAGATGACATTCAGGTTGTTCTAAAGCCTGAGGCTGCCAGTGAGCAGGATAAAAGATAGGAAGGGACACAGATGGGGCCTGAGAGACAGATGAGAAGGTGAACCCAAGGGGAAAGAGGGTTCTAGGCGGAAACAGGGAGAGTTTAGAGTTCATGAGATCTGGGGGGAAAAAAAATCAGCTCAAAAGAGGAAAACATTATTCATAGGGCACCAATAGTGTCTCACTTCTTCATTTGGTGCCAGTTTCATGAGAGCATTTACATTGTGGAAATTTCAGGGAGCTTAAAATATCATGTCTGCTCTTTTCTGTATGAATATTGGCTGAGATGGAGCTGAAAAGTGATTTAAAGATGTCAGGCGGGACAGCGAGTTGGAGGATGAATGCATTTTAGTAAACAAGATGAAAAAGGAGCAGAGTTGGGTGGGGGAGATGCAATCCAGTTTGGTGTCTGGGAGGTCTGAGACACTTCCAAAGTAGGGGTGATTTTGATGGGAAGCCGATATCCCCATGGTACCAAAGGGCACCATCTGAAACTTCCCATCCCAGAGTCAAGACTCCTTTTTTTGTTAAAAATAAATCTAGGCTTTATTTCCCAGCAATCGTTGCCAGCTGGGAAAGACTGAAGGCGAGAGGAGAAGGGGACGACAGAGGATGAGACGGTTGGATGGCGTCACCCACTCGATGGACGTGAGTTTGGGTGGAGTCCGGGAGTTGGTGATGGACAGGGAGGCCTGGCATGCTGCAGTCCATGGGGATCACAAAGAGTCAGACACGACTGAGCAACTGAACTGAACTGAGGTTTTATTTCATTGTTTTTTCCCTGTACTCAGTCTTCGTGACTGCACACAGGCGTTCTCTGTTTGCAGCAAGTGGAGGCTACTCTCTAGCTGTGGTATGTGCGCTTCTCACTGCAGCGGTTCCTCTTTGTCACCAAGCACAGGCTTTTAGGTGCTCCGGCTTCGGTATTTGAAGCTCACTGGCTTAGCTGCTCTGCCGCCACTGGGATCTTTCCCTGACCTGGGATGGAACCTGGGTCCCTTGCCTCGGCAGGCAGATTCTTAACCACTGGACCACCAGAGAATCCCAGAATCAAGAATCTTGAAGCAGGGCTAGGGTTCTTTGGATTCTTAAGTGAAGTACATGAAAAGGAAGGGGAAGGGAGTGAGGAAGGAAAGAAGGGAAGGAGACAGGGATGAAGGAAGGGCAGGCCTTAGGTAGTGACGTGTAGGATGGAGGAAGCCTGGCCTTAGGTAGTGACGTGTAGGGTTCAGTTCAGTTCAGTAGCTCAGTCGTGTCCGACTCTTTGCGACCCCATGGACTGCAGCACACCAGACCTTCCTGTCCATCACTCCCGGAGTTTACTCAAACTCATGTCCATTGAGTCGGAGATGCCATCCAACCATCTCATCCTCTGTCGTCCCCTTCTCTTCCCACCTTCAATCTTTCCCAGCATCAGGGTCTTTTCAAATGAATCAGCTCTTCACATCAGATGGCCAAAGGATTGGAGTTCCAGCTTCAACATCAGTCCCTCCAATGAACACCCAGGACTGATTTCCTTTAGGATGGACTGGTTGGATCTTCTTGGGGTCCAAGGGACTCTCAAGAGTCTTCTCCAACACCACAGTTCAAAAGCATCAATTCTTTGGCTCTCAGCTTTCTTTACGGTCTAACTCTCACATCCATACATGACTACTGGAAAAACCATAGCCTTGACTAGACAGACCTTTGTTGACAAAGTAATTTCTGCTTTTTAATATGCTGCCTAGGTTAATCATAACTTTTCTTCCAAGGAGTAAGCGTCTTTTAATTTCATGGCTGCAGTCACCATCTGCAGTGATTTCATTGATAATTAAGCCGACATTGCTTGTCTTCTCACAGCTAAAGAGAAGGTGCCAGGGTAATCATTTCTGAGCCCTGTAAAGACCTGGCTTCCAGTTTTTCCTGTAAAGCAGGAGTGTAGCACAGTCTGACTAACATTCTAATAGAACTCCAAAAAGCTTTGTCAGCATCTTAGTTTTCCTTGAAACACCAGTTCTCCAATGGGGAGTAAGTCGGTGCTAACAAAGAAGATCTTATGAGTCTTCATTCCTCCTCTGTTAGTCCACCTCCTTTTACTTTGGGAAATAGGCTGGGGTGGAGCGGGGCTTAAAATCAAAAAGGTGAAATTCCGTGTCTCGTAAAAGCAAGCCTCTTTTTCTGCTTGCAAGTGCAAAACTGAATACTGGAAGGTAGCAGCTGTGAGCCGCCTCCTTGCGAAACTGTGTGCGCCGATTAAAGCGCAGGGGGCAGCCCGGACATTTATGTCATTAAAAACAGTTAAGCATACACATTTTGTCTGCTCAAAGTTAATGATTCCCTGTTGACAAGGCTGCATGCGGGGTACTTCCTGAGTTTCAAAGCAAGGTTACTAAGCAGAACTGAGCAGCAAGTCTTATAATTTGGGGAACTGCCAAAGAGACCAAGGGTAGAAGCATGACTTAAAAGAGATCGATGACCTGCAGCACTTTTATATATATATATATATTTTTTTTCCCCTGTTGGAAACATTACCTTTGAGGCCCCAATACTTATCAGCTCACACCATGCAGCTACCAAAGTGGACTGCCCACCATCATACCCAAGTGGTTGGGTGTAAGCCTGGGAAACCACTCCTAAAACAGCTCTAGGGCAGCAAAGCCAAGATGAAGAATTAATCAGGGGAAACTCTTCCCTGGTGGCTCAGACGATAAAGAACCTGCCTGCATGCAGAAGACCCACGTTCGATCCCTGGATCTGGACGATCCCCTGGAGGAGGGCATGGCAACCCACTCCAGTATTCTTGCCTGGAGAATCCCAAGGACAGAGGAACCCAGCGGGCTGCAGTCCATGGGGCCTCTATGAGTCAGACACAACTGAGTTGCTAATAACCATGAAGCAGAAGAAAAACCATCAAGGACTCTATTTCCGACATCACTTTCTCTAGAGGTCAAGGGGCTCATAGCACAGGGGCACCTGTCTTTGATTTTCATAATCTCACCTCCCTAAAAAGATAGCATCTGCCCCTAACCTTGAAAAGTATTTACAATATCATGTGTTCTCAAGGAGTCAGAACATATTTCAATCAAGATTAAGCATTCCAAAACCTGATTTCATAAAAGAAGTGAGTGATGAGGAGCAGAAAATCTTCAGGACTTCATTGAAAGTGCCATTTCCAAGAAATCATCACAATGTTGCAATCATTCACCCTGGAGAAGGGCATGACAACCTACTCCAGTGTTCTTGCCTGGAGAATCCCACAGAAGGGGAGCCTGGCAGGCTACAGTCCGTGGGGTCGCAAAGAGTCAGACATGACTGAGTGACTAACAGATAAAAATAAGATGTAAAAAATAAAACAAATGTTGTTATAGTTTGTGGTAGGTAACAAAGAGACTCATCTATACATATACCTGTATCTCTTGTGGCTATATAATATTTTGAATTAAAATGTAGGTATATCTTTAATTAATATAAACATAAATATTTTGCTTAAAGTTGTTTTTTAAAAAAATATTCCCCTTCCAGAGTGTGCGTGTGTGCTGTCAATTCAGTCGAGTCCAACTCTTTGCCATCCCCTGGACTACAGCCCGCCAGGTTCCTCTGTCCCTGGGATTCTCCAGGCAAGAATACTGGAATGGATTGCCATTTCCTACTCCAGGGGATCTTCCCGACCCAGGAATCGAACCTGGGTCTCCTGCATTGCAGGCAGATTCTTTACCGACGAAGCTATGAGGGAAGCCATACGGCCATGTAATTCTTTCCAAATATTTCAAGTCTGAATGCTTTCAGTTTTGTTTTCTCACCTGAAAACCCGGGGGACCCCCTGAATTTAATTTAGGGCTCTCTGCCGTGTCTTTTGTTATATCCAAATGTGTCAAACATTTATCACGGTGATGTGTATCTGAAACAGACAGCATTCTAAACAGATGTGTGCGGAGCATGTGTACGTCATGGGTGCTATGGATGGCTTTTCCTCTCCAGTGAAAAGAACACACGTGGAGGTTCCGTGTCCTCACTGATGGTATGCAAGGCAGAGAATGACGCTGCGTGTTGTAGAACACCCTTGCTGTGGTGTTGGAGAGGACTCTCGAGAGTCCCTTGGACTGCAAGGAAATCCAACCAGTCAATCCTGAGGGAAATCAGTCCTGAATATTCACTGGAAGGACTGATGCTGAAACTGAAACTCCAATACTTTGGCCACCTGATGCAAAGAGCCAACTCATTGGAAAAGACCCTGTTGCTGGGAAAGATTGAAGGCAGGAGGAGAGAGGGACGACATAAGATGAGATGGTTGGATGGCGTCACCTACACAATGGACTTGAGTTTGCGCAAACTCCAGGAGACGGTGAAGGACAGGGAAGCCTGGCATGCTGCAGTCCAGGGGGCCACAAAGAGTCAGACCTGTCTCAACGACTGCACAAGACACCTTTTCTGAGTCTTCGAAGCCAAGGAAGTCACAGAGCGGAGGGTATTTTGCTTTAAAATGTTTCTTCCAGGAGCTGTCAAGCCCCTGACTTGTCTCACTGCTGATGTGGCCATGACTGACCTCTCCCCACCCCAATCACTTGAATCAAGGAAATGACCTTTCAGCCATGTCCCTGGACGACTTAGCAATCCCAGCTTCCAAATGATGCTTCCGAGGGGACCTTTCTTGCTGAATGTACCTAGCACTTGTCTCAAATTGTTCCTGACATGCGTATTGGAATGATCTCTGGGAGACAGAGGTGAGTGGAGAGAGTGATTCGAGCACTGAATTCTTTCAACCGTTATATTTAGAACAGTCTGCCTCCCCAGCTGCCAGAATCCTTGCCAAGGCGGTCAGGTTTCCACTTTTCTGGGCTGGCATTGGTTTACTCGGCTTCCCTGGTGTTTCAGCTGGTAAACGACCTGCCTGCCAATGCAGGTGACTGGAGAGACATGGGTTTGATCCCTGGCCCAGGAAGATCTCCTGGAGGAGGGCATGGCAACCCACTCCAGTACTCTTGCCTGGAGAATCCCATGGACAGAGGAGCCTGGTGCAGGCTGCAATCCGTGGGGCCTCAATGAGTTGGACAGGATTGAGCTCGCAGGCATGCATTGGTTTACTATCTAAGATATAAAAAGCCAGTGCGGTTTTTCTATTCATTTTGACTGTTGGGGAGGGAACCTGGGGCAGAGCGAGTGTCTTCTCATTTCCATGTTGTCTTTAGTTTATTGCCATGACAAGAACTGTCTTTTAAGTTATGGATATGTCCAGAAGCCACTGGGAACAGATTTACTTCAGTGAAGTGAAGGAAAGATTAAAATGGAATAGGGAACCTGAAAAGCTTATTTGCAGGCAACACAAACGAGTGAATTAGAACTATCTGTGAGCGTGGGACGTACATCCCGCAGATGAGGAAATGGTATGCAGGAAGGGAGCTGTTGGCCACTCATCTTGTAGATTGGGAGACAATCTGAAGAAGAAGGTATTTTAGGAGGAAGTCATCCCGTCTTCCACTGGAGACACTTTCCAAAGTGTTGCAGATCTGTGACTAACTGGGGCTTTGAAACCTTCTGTGTCTTCACCATAGATAACCTTTCAAGGTTCCCTGTCCATTTCCCATTATCCACCAGCCACCTAGCACCCAGCATGTGAGTCCTTTCATCAGCTCCCAAGCCCTCATCTGTGCTCCTGCAGCACTGTCCTGTCAGACTTGGTCAAGAGGTCAGGGTATCCAAGTTCACACTTCAGCAGGAGAACAAACCAGTCCATCCTAGAGGAACTCAAACCTGAAGATTCATTGGAAGGACGGATGCCGAAGCTGAAACTCCAACACTTTGGCTGCCTGATGGAAAGAGTCCATTCTTTGGAAAAGACCGTGATGCTGGGAAAGATTGAAGGCAGGAGGAGAAGTGGACGACAGAGGACGAGATGGTTGGATGGCATCACTGACTCAATGGACATGAGTTTGAGCAAACTCTGGGAGATAGGGAAGGACAGGGAAGCCTGGTGTGCTGCAGTCCATGGGGTCACAGTCAGACACAACTGAGCAGCTGAACAGAACAACAAACTGAGTGCAGGGTGATGTCTCCCGTCCTTGGGAAAGGCTGTACATTAATTGTGTATTGCTGCATATAAGTCCTTCCCTAATCCAGTGATTAAAACAGTCATAAACATTTATTACATGTCAGAGTTCCTTTGGATCAGGAATCCAGACAGGGCACAGAAGGGACAGCTTGTCCTGAATTCACAGTGTTTGGCCTTCTGCAGGAAGACTTAGAGACTGGAGACCACAGTATCTAAAACGTGGAGGCTGGAGGGGCCCCTCCATACAGGGTCTCAGTTCCTCTCCGTGTGATGTCCTCACAGTCCCTCTGCACAGGACAGCTTGAGCTTCCTCACATGGCAGCTGTCTCCCCTAGAGTGAGGGACCCAAGACTCCAAAGAGGACCCCAAAAGGACAGCTGGAGTTTCCTCACAACATGGCAGCTGGCTCCCCTAGAGTGAGCAACCCAAGACTCCAAAGAGGACCCTGGAATGTTTGTCGTGACCCAGCCCTCCAAAGTCACACACCATCGCTTTCTCAGTATTCTGTTGGCCATGGAGGGCAGCCATATCAACAAGGGAAGACGTGAGGCAAGGGTGTGAACTCCAGGAGGCGAGGATCATCAGAGACTATCCTGAGTCTTGCTCCCGCAGGCAGCATAGGACTGCAGACAGCAGGGTGCAGTGGCAGGGTGTGGTGGGCACACGACAGGGCTGGGGCACAGGTGGGTCACGTAGGCTCTTGGGCCACACCATTGGGGTTCGTGTCCCAACCTGCCACTCTCTGGTCTTATGCAAATTGATTAATCCCTTTGTGATTCCCAAGCAGAGAGGAGCCTGGCAGCTCCAGTCCATGGGGTGGCAAAGAGTCGGACATGACTCAGTAAATAACAGGTTCATTTTGGGGGGCTCCCCTGGTGGCTCAGATGGTAAAGAATACACCTGCCAAGGCAAGAGTCACAGGAGATGTGAGTTCAATCCCTGAATCAGGAAGACACCCCTTGGAGAAGGAAATGGCAACCCACTCCAGTATTCCTGCCTGGAGAATCCCATGGACAGAGAGGAGCCTGGCGGGCTACAATCCATGGGGTCACAGAGAATCAGACACGAGTGGGCACGCATGCACACACAATAGTGGGAAAATGCCGCCTCCGCTTCACCTCCTCCCACCTGCCTGGGAATCTGTGATTTGTTATTTCTGTTTGTTTATTTTGAACCTTTACTGGAGTCAAGGGCTCCCTTTTGCCTCCCACCAGAGGAATGAGTCACGGGGAACAGTTCCGAAGAGGGATGAAGGGATGGGGCAGGTTGCCACAGGCTGGCAGGTGGGGGAGAGCTGCTGAAAACGCAGGACAGTTTCTTTGAAGCTGGTGGAGCCCTGAGGCAAGCTGGGCTCTTTATGAACACAGAGGTCCCTTTCATATGACTGCCAGGCCCTCCACCTAAGTACAGGGCCAGATATCTCTACCTCGGCGTGCAGGTGGTCATCACTGATGCCGCAGACACCATCAGAACAGCCCAGGGGGAACAAGGTGCAAAGCCTGGAAACACAGGGAGCCTCTGACCTCACTCTCAGGATGGACAGCACAGGTGGGAGGCTTTAGGGGAGGCTTAGAGAGGGAAGAGAGAAAGATACGGCAAGAGGAAAAGAGGATAAGACTTCAGTGCGGAAGAGGGACTTCTCTGATGGTCCCGTTGCTAAGATGCCACACTCCCAATGCAGGGGGTCTGAGTTCGATCCCCGGTCAGAGAACTAGATCCCACATGTAACAGCTAAAAGAGCCTGCATGCTGCAATGAAGATTGGGAAGGCCACAGCTGAGACCTGGAGCAGCCAAATAAATAAATAAGTTCAAAAAAAAAAAAAAAACAAGATTAGGTGGAAAAGAGATTGGGTCAGAAGAAAAAGGAGACAGAAGAAGCTCGGGAGAGTTAAAAATAAAGGAATCACTCCAGTGGGGAGAAAGGATAACAGGGGAAGTGGGGAGGGTTAGGGTGGACTGTGTTTGGAATCCAGAGGACAAAAAGCATAAATGTGTAGAGATCAGATGAAATTTTGATTCCTACAAACTTTCTCAAGTAGTCCTGAAAGGGGGAGGGGGGGAAAAAATAATAGAGACAGCATTGAACCTCAATGTTCATGTGGAAATTGGCATGTTCCCATGGGTCTCAGGCATGGGAATTGGCCTTTGTGAGCTCTTCCTGGAGTATCTGCCTGACTTCTGAACCTGAAGAACAAAAGACCTAGGTTTTAGAAGGGGATCGGGGGTGAATCTTAATGAGGCCGATTGTATCAGCCTGGGTTCTTGGTTGTGAACCACAGGCCTTCACTCTGGCTAGTTTAAACAGAAAATGAATTTATTAGGGAATAGTAAGTAGTTCACAGACTCTCCAAGAGGGTGCCCCAGACGTGGAGCTGACAAGATCAGAAGTAGTGGCAAAACATCACACAACAGCTCCCATCAAGACTAGAGGGGTGTCAGACCTGGAAATAATAGCACCACGGCTGGACCTTGAATAAGAAAGGAAGGGTTGGACTTCCCTGGATGTCCACAGTGTTGAAGAATCCACCTGCCAGTGCAGCGGACACTGGTTTCATCCCTGGTCCAGGAAGATCCCACACGCCGCAGGCCAGCTAAGCCTGTGCACCACAGCTACTGAGCCTACGTGCCCTGGAGCCGATGCTCCAAAACAAGAGAAGCCGCCTCGATGACAAGCCTGGGCCCCACAGCTAGAGGCAGCCCCCACTTTCGGCAACTTTGTCACACAGCAACGAAGACCCAGCTCAGCCAAAAAATAATAAATAATTATTTCAAAGGAGAGTTTGCCTGGATACAGGGAAGGAACCCATTTTTCAGGCAAGGGATGGTGCCTTTGAGCTGCGTGTCAAACTCCATCCTCACTTCCTTCTGCAGTGGAGTTCTCAGCCTGGGTGATTTTACCCACTGGGGACATCGGGCCCTGTCTGGAGACATTTTTACTCGTCACGATGCAGGGAGCGGATGCCACTGGCACCTGGCACACAGCTCTGGGAGCCAGAGTATAAATACCCCAGCTCCCTCCTCCTGTACAAGGAGAGCTTCTGAGGTACAGAGCTATACCAGCTCCCTCAGGGCCCCAGGGAGGTGGGGCTTCCTCTGCCCACGGCGCTCACACTCATGGGCTGGGCGAGGCTCCCTTCATCGTCTGCCTTCACTTCCCTTTCTCATTTCCTCAGTCTGCCAAGCTGCCTCCCAGATTTGCTCACACATCAGCCTGTTGCCTGAACTCAGACCCTGTCTTGGGGTCTGCTTTGCAGAAACCCAGATCTAGAAAGTTATCCGACTTGGAGCCCAACTGTAGTCATGAAGAGGACTTTTCGTTGTTGTTCAGTTGCTAAGTTTTGTTCCAGTCTTTGAGACCTCATGGACTGCAGCACACCAGGCCTCCCTGTCTTTCACCATCTCCAGAAGCTTCCTCAAACTCATGTCCATTGTTTCAGTGATGACATCCAACCATCTCATCCTCTGTCGTCCCCTTCTCCTGCCTTCAATCTTTTCCAGCATCAGGGTCTTTTACAATGAGTAGGCTCTTTGCATCAGGTGGCCAAAGTATTGGAACTTCAGCTTTAGCATCCGTCCTTCCAATGAATAGTCATTGTTGACCTCCTTTAGGATTGACTGGTTTGATTTCCTTGCTGTCAAAGAGACTCTCAAGAGTCTTCTCTAGCACCACAGTTTGAAAGCATCAATTCTTCAGCTCTCGACCTTCTTTATGGTCCAATTCTCACATCTGTATGTAACTACTGGAAAACTATAGACAAAGACCTGGATCAACTAAAATTTTTAAATAACAACAATGCGGCCAGACAGAGCTTGGACTTTGTAGCTGGAGGTCATGGGAGTTCACAGACTATTGTTGGCCATGGTCTAAAGAGAAGGTGCAGGTCTGACAAGCACCAAGGACCCTCGATGGTGAAATTCAGGCCCCAAAGTAGATAAAATTCAGTTCAGTTCAGTCGTTCAGTCATGTCTGACTCTTTGTGACCCTGTGGACTGCAGGACACCAGGCTTCCCTGTCCATCACCAACTCCAGGAGCTTGCTCAAACTCATGTCCATCAAGTCCATGATGCCATCCAACCATCTCATCCTCTGTCATCCCCCGTGAAAAGGCAAAAAAAGATATAACTAACGTTTTGTGTTATTTTTTTTGATTCATAAGTGCAACATGTGAAAGCTAAATCAATTGCTCTACAACTCAGAAATCCGACCCTTCAGAAAATAATACCTTTGTGGAAAAAAAGAGCGATGAAAATAGGGAACTCAGAGGACACCACATCACAGTCTCAATTACCTGACTAACTGGATCAGACTTCTCAAGCAGAAAAGATTAAATATTGATTCTCAGTGGGTTATCTTAATTTCTCCTTCTCTGTTCCTGTGTCTGCATCATTGCCCCTGTGGAGAAGGAATATTCATGCCCTGCTACATGAGTATCCATTACAGCTTTTTTAGGACAAATTATTTTTGGAAGAACCATTTTACCTGTTAATCGTCACTGGAAAAAAAACGTTGCCTTGCCCCCGAAGAGAAAATATCTTTCTGTAAGTACAAGTGAAATTTGAATGTCAGATTACTGTTGTTCAGTCGCTCAGTCGTGTCCGACTCTTTGTGACCCCATGGACTGCAGTGCTCCAGGCTTCGCTGTCTTTCACCATCTCCCAGAGCGTGCTCAAACCCACGTCCATTGAGTCGGTGATGCCATCCAACCATCTCATCCTCCGTCGTCCCCTTCTCCTCCCGCCTTCAATCTTTCCCAGCATCAGGGTTTTTCCAAAGAGTCAGCTCTTCCCATCAGGTGACCAAAGGATTGGAGTTTCAGTTTCAACATCAGTCCTTCCAATGAATATTCAGGACTGAGTTCCTTTAGGATGGACTGGTTGGATCTCCTTGGAGTCCAAGGGACTCTCAAGAGTCTTCTCCAACACCACAATTCCAACACCATCAATTCTTCGGTACTCAGCTTTCTTTATGGTCCAACTCTCATATCCATACATGACCACTGGAAAAACCATAGCCTTGACTAGATGGACCTTTGTTGGCAAAGTAATGTCTCTGCTTTTTAATATGCTGTCTAGGTTGGTCGTAGCTTTTCTTCCAAGGAGTAAGATTCTTAGCTGTTGGCATTAAAACTTAATACACATGTGCAAGGTTGAAATGACTCTGTTACTATTTCTCCTGGTCTTGGATAGATTTCTATTTTAACATAATTTGCTTCTGCTTAATAGATAGGAAAGTCAGTATTACATATAATAGGTAAATTGTAGGATAAAGTCAGTATTACATATAATAGGTAAATAATAAAAAGAAACCAACTAGATGTTAAAAGATGCTTACATCTGCTTCTAATTGTCCTTTTCTTCTAAGCATTCAGTAGATAGTTTCTGTTTTTAACAAGGAAACATCACAGTTTCCTTCTTACTGTGACTCCTTAAAACCTGAAATCCGCAATGATGGTTCATCTCAACCATTTTAATCTATGTGTTCTTCTTGGTTATGTGATGATCAAACCAGAATCCACCAAAAAAAATGCACAGTGGATTGCTCTTTTTCTGTTGTAGCGTTGTCTTAAGCTTCCTGCAGCCCTGTTTGGAAAAGAGCATGACGCTGGGAAAGATTGAAGGCGGGAGGAGAAGGGGATGACAGAGGTTGAGATGGTCGGATGGCATCACCGACTCAATGGATATGAACTTGGGCAAACTCCGGGCGATGGTGAAGGACGGGGAAGCCTTGCGTGCTGCAGTCCATGGGGTTGCAAAGAGTCGGAGACAGCCTGGTGACTAAACAGCATTCCTGTTAGCTTTGGGCTTGTATCTTCTTTGAAAATCTTGCATATTTTCAAAAATACATCAAGCCTGCCTTTCTGCTACTTTAGTGCCGGGGAGGACAAACCAGCTAGCTTTTACTGTCAGGAGGATCTCCAGCCCTCCCCCACAGAAGAAGCAAACTGAGAAGGGAGCCCTTTTCAAGATGGGAAGTGTGGGGCTGTGGAAGACAGTGGAATGGACTCGCTTCTGCCAGTTGGTCCTGCCTGTCTTGGATCCCCACAACCTTAGCCCTTCTTCAGATATTACAACTGCTGATGGCATGCGTGGCTAACTTGGTCTTTACAAGCAGGAAGATAACCGCTCCGCACCGCTGAGCCCAGCAAGGCCAGAAGAAGCACCTGCCTGAGCCCAGTGCAGATTGCTGGCCCAAGAACCGTGAGCAAGATTAACAGTGTCTTTTTTAAGCCATTAAATTTCACAGCCGTTGATCAAAACAGCAAAAGCTAACATACAAATACCTCAAAGGGTGTTTTTTTTCAAACTCTAATGAGCATTCAAGAGTGAGGGTCTAAAAATTATTCAAATACAGCAATATTTTCAATGGTGGGGAAAAAAATCTCATCTTTAAGCATCATTTTTTTTAAATTAAATGACTGCAGAGTAGAAAGCAAAGAATGCCACCAAATACCACCACCTAAAATATGGCCACATATCCTGTGCGATTAAATTGTTCCATAGTGAAAGTGTTGGTCACTCAGCCCTATCTTACTCTTTGTGACCCTATGGACTGTAGCCCACCAGGCTTCTCTGTCCATGGGATTCTCCAGGCAAAAAAATACTAGAGTGGAATGCCATCCCCTTCTCCAAGGGATCTGCCCGACCCAGGGATCAAACCCAGGTCTCCCACAGTGCAGGCAGATTTCTTTACCATCTGAGCCACCAAATTTGTTGGCTCAGGGAAGCCCCAAAATTGTTCCATGGACCTAACCATTAAAAAAAAAAACCAGGTGTTTACACACATCATCTTTTCTTAAGATTTTTTTTTTTAAGCTAGAGTGGGTCTTCCGTGCTGTGCGAGGCTTTCTCCAGTTGTGGTGAGTAGGGGATATTCTTTGTGATCTGTGGGCTTCTCATAGGAAGGGCTTCTCTTGTTGCGGAGAATGGGCTCTAGGGCTCCCAAGCTCCAGTTGTTCCAGCACGTGGGCTCCTGGGACCTGGAATCGACACGGTGTCCCTTGCATCACAAGGCAGATTGTTAACCACTGGACCACCAGGGAAGCTCCCCACCCCCCTGCATGTGTCATTTTTTTATTTACAAGCAGCAAGGTGACTTTTTTTTTACATTTTGAAGGTTGAAGTGTAGTTTTCACAGACTGACATGCATAAGTCTAAATGTTCTGTTTGATCAGTTTTGGTGATACTCATGCCTGTGTAACTCAAGCCACTATCAAAATATAAAAATTTCCATCATCAGGTAATTTCCTGTCACTCCTCCTAGTTAATCCTCTGTCTACCCAGAAGCAACCACTGATCTGCATTCTGTCACTAAAAATTAGATCTGTCTCTCATAGAACGTCCCAAATCATTTAGTACATACTCTTTCGTGACTGGCTTCTTTTCCTCAGCAAAATGTTTCGGAAATTTATCCTTATATGGTGTTGCATATATAGACCACTCTTTCCTATTTAGGGCTGAGTAGTATCCCATTCTATGGGTGTGTATGCGTGCTCAGTTGTGTCCGATTCTTTGCAACCCCATGGACTCTGTGCAACCCTGCCAGGCTCCTCTGTCCATGGGATTTCCCCAGGCAAGAATCCTGGAGTGGGTTGCCAGTTCCTCCTCCAGGGGATCTTCCCGGCCCAGGGATTGAACCCCTGTCTCCGGCATGTCCTGCAGTGGCAGGCAGCTTCTTTACCAATGAGGCCTTTGGGAGGCATTCTAAAGCAAGGTCATTGCTCATTTAGCTCTTTTCCTATTGAAAGATGCCTGGATTGTTTCCAATTTTTGGTGACTGTAAATAAATCATTCTTGCACAAGGCTGATGTAGACAGTCTGATTTCTCTTATGTAACTACCTGTGTGTGAAAATGCTGGACATAGAATGGATGGATGCTGAATTTCTTACAAACCTCTGATCAGTTTTCCAAAGCAGCTGAGTTATTTTCAATGCCCACCATCAGTGTGTGAGAATTCTGGTGGCTCCTCATCCTTGCCCTTCTTCCGTGTGGAAAATGACATGAACCATTCTACGATATGGTATTTCTTTCTTTCTATTTTCCAGCTATGCAGCGTGTGAGATCTTAGTTCCCCAAAAGAAAAAGTGAAAACATTAGTTCCTCAGTCACCTCCAACTCTTTGCGACCCCATGGACTGCAGCCCACCAGGCTCCTCCATCCATGGGATTTTCCAGGCAAGAGTACTGGAGTGGGGTGCCATTGCCTTTTCCGGGAGAAGCCCCTAGGACGCGGTATTTCATTGCAGGCCAAAAGACTTCTTTTTAAAAGTTTCCTTTGCATGGAAAGGTTGAACAACACTTGTTTCCCTGAACAATAACTGTTTTTGGATAACTAACTGGCATCATAGAGGCAGCTTGTTCAACATTGTGGAAAAAGAGTAAATCAAAAGCAACAGGAATCTGATTCTTAACAATCACCCATCTAGCAACATTGCAGTTTTAAGTGAAAGTGAAAACTGAAAGTCGCTCAGTCGTGTCTGACCCTTTGAGACCCCACAGACTAGACAGTCCGTGGAAATCTTCAGGCCAGAATACTGGAGTGGGTAGCCGTTCCCTTCTCCAGGGGATCTTCCCAGCCCAGGGATCAAACCAGGTATCCCCTACTGCAGGCCGATTCTTTACCAGCAGTTTTAAATGGTTATGTCTCGAACCAGAGCTCCTTACCTCAGTACAAATGGCTTCTAAGGACCCCATCGTAAGACTGAGAGCCACTGGGACACGTGAAGATAATGGGTACGTGGAAATAAGGATGCAGGGGAGGGGACTGAAGGCTAGAAACCAGTTCAGTGCTAACCAGGATTAAACGTGTGTCACGTCCATTAATCACCATTGTCAGTCTTGAGCTTGTCATGGGTGATGCTTGGAATTTAATGTGTTCAAATACCTAACTTTGTGCTGAGAACTGAGTGTAAGGTCATGAGCAGGACAGATGTTCCCCCTGCCTGCATGGAGAATACTATTAATATTTAGAGGGAAACTCGCCAAATAGAAAGGAACTTCCCTGATAGCTCAGCTGGTTAAGAATCTGCCTGCAAAGCAAGAGACCCCTGTTCGATTCCTAGGTCAGGAAGATCCCCTTGGAGAAGGGAAAGGCTACCCTACTCCAGTATTCTTGGGCTTCCCTGGTGGCTCAGCTGGTTAAGAATCTGCCCGCAATGCAGGAGACCTGGGTTCGATCCTTGGGTTGGGAAGATCCCCTGGAGAAGGGAACGGCTACCCACTCCAGTATTGTGGCCTGGAGAATTCCGGGTCTGTCTAGTCCATGGGGTTGCAAAGGGTTGGACACGACTGGGCGACTTGCACTTTCACGACAGTGCAGTGAGGGCTGTGATCTCAAAGCCCATCAGAGGCGTATGTCTAGGACTTGAGGGTTTTGTCGGGAAAGTCTGGGAGAGTGAACTGGTTAAACAAGTAAACAGACAGGAGGGCTCTAGTCAGAGACCTGAGCACAGAGGACAAGTGAGAGAGTGTCGTGGGAAGGCCCACGGTGAGCAGAGGACACCGTGTGTGAAGCAGAAGAGGGAGGCAGTGGGAAGTCATTCTTTGGGTTGATGAAGGAACATGAGTGGGCATGGAAAATGGTACAGCCACAGTGGGGAAGATGCTCATTCGTGGTGCCTCAGTCCCTTAAATTTACAATTCAATAACTTAAACATAAGATTCTCCAGACTTCCCAGTGGTTAACACTCTGCGTTTCCAAAGCAGGGTATGTGGGTTCGGTTCCCCGGTGGGTGCGGAGGGGGGTGCTTGGCCAAAAATTACATATTTATAAATTTGTCATGTCACCCAGCAATTCTCCTCCTGGGTATGTACCCAAAGAACTGAATATAGGTGCTCAAATACGTGCAGTTCAGCCTCTCAGTCGTGTCCGACTCTTTGCACCCCTATGAACCACAGCACGCCAGGCCTCTCTGTTTATCACCAACTCCCAACTCATGTCCATTGATTCGGTGATGCCATCCAACTTTCTCATCCTCTGTCATCCCCTTCTCCTCCTACCCTCAATCTTTCCCCTCATCAGGGTCTTTTCAAATGAGTCAGCTCTTCGCATCAGGTGGCCAAAGTATTGGAATTTCAGCTTCAAGATCAGTCCTTCCAATAAATATTCAGGACTAATTTCCTTTAGGGTGAACTGGTTGGATCTCCTTGCAGTCCAGAGGACTCTCAAGAGTCTTCTCCAACACCACAATTCAAAAGCATCAATTCTTCGGTGCTCAGCTTTCTTTATAGTCCAACTCTCACATGCATACATACCTACTGGAAAAATATGAATACGTGCACTTTGTACAATAGCCCCAAATTGGAAACAACCCAAAAGTCCCCACAGGTGAATGGATAAATAGAGTGTTGTATTAAAATGAAATATTGTGTGTGCCAAATCGCTTCAGTCATGTTCAACTCTGTGTGATCCTCTGGACTGTAGCCCGCCAGGCTCCTCTGTCCATGGAATTCTCCAGGCAAGAATACTGGACTGGGTTGCCATGCCCTGCTCCAGGGGATCTTCCCCACCCAGGGATTGAACCCTGGTCTCCTGCATTGCAGGCAGATCCTTTACCATCTGAGCTACAAGGGAAGCCCAATGAAATATTATTCCAGGGTAAAAAGAAGTGAAGGGGCTTCGCTGGCAGTCTAATGGCTAAGATTCCATGCTTCCAATGCACGGGGCCCGGGTTCGATCCCTCATCAGGAGACTAATATCCCCATGCCACATGCTGCAGCCAAAATATTTTTTTTAACAAATTAAAAAAAAATAGAAGTGAAGTACTGATGCATGCTGCAGCTTGGACGAAACCTTGAAAATAGTGTGCTAAGCCAAAGAAGCCAGCCACAAAACTATACCGTGTGATTCTGCTTACCTGAATGATCCAGATTTGGCAAACCCATGGAGACAGAAAGCAGGGAAGAGACACTGCTGAGTGGCCTCAGGGCTGCCTTTGAGGGTCATGGAAATGTTCTGGAAACAGAACTGAAAGGTGCACAGCATTGTAAATGAGTGTCGCCAGGAGCCAATGTGTATGTAATGCACGACTTATCACGACTTTTCTCAGAGGGCAGGCGGTACCTTGGGGTTTGTCTTCAGAAGATCGGTGTGACCGTGACTTTTCTCTTTTCCTATTGCTCATCTCTTCGCTTCTTTTGTTGCGGTGGTTGCTGTTCAGTCGCTCAGTCGTGTCCGACTCTTTGGGACCCCGTGGACTGCAGCACACCAGGCTTCCCTGTCCTTCACGACCTCCCGGAGTTTGCTCAAACTCATATCCATTGAGTCCGTGAGCCCATCCAACCGTCTCATCCTCTGCCGCCCGCTTTGGGGGCTTACTATGGGATCCCACTGGATAGTACGGATTCTGCACTGGAAATATTTCCTTTTTATATGCATAGCTCGGTTTGCTCCAAAGCAGGCTGGCTTTCTGCTGATATAGAAGGGGCCCAAGTGCCTATGGAGAGACAAGCACTGACCAGCTCAAAAAGCTAGCCTGCTCCTCCGGCATGCTCTAGGGCCATGCTGACAGAGGTGGAGCTTTCCCAGCTCTGCAAGTGGGGGAGATCGTAATTTCTGGTTCAAACGACAAGGACAGAGAAAATCGTAGTTTATGTGATAAACATCACTGAAAGATAAAGTCAATCTTGGGGAAACAGTCATTATAATGATCAAATCAATCAAAGAGCCCTGCTATTTACTACGTGCCAGGCACCATGACTCATGCTTTCCATCTATGAGTGTGTGTAGCCCACCCCTACCCACACCCTCTGTCTCCCACCCCCCATCAGCACCTTCCCGCCCAAGAGCCCAGGTTCTCATCTCAAATATTCAAGGCCCAGAGCCCAGTGAGGGATTTTCAGGGTTCTCGCTTCTTGTCTCTATTTCTCCCCGCCTCCCCTTAATAAGGTGAGAAGAAATCCTATTCAACCCCGAGTTTCCATAGGGCCGACAGCCCTAGCAAAATTGTCTTAAATTCAGGAGAGACAGGTGGCTTCAGTGGGGTTCTAAACCAGAGGTCAGCAAACTTTTTCTGCAAGGGGCCAGAGAATAAATTTGTGTAGACTTTGCTCTCCCTTAGGTCTCTGTCACAACCACTCAACTCTGCCGCTGAAGCCGAAAGTAGCCAGAGACTCCATGTTCGTGAACGGGAGTAGGTGTGTGCCAATAAAACTTTATTTGCAAAAATGGACGGTGGGCCGGATTGACCTGTGGGCTGTGGTTTGCCAGTCCTTGTGGTAAACCGAGGGTTTGGGGGCATATTTTGATTTTACTTACCTATAGTTGGCCTGGCATCACCAACTCAATGGAGATGCTGCTACTGCTGCTGCTGCTAAGTCGCTTCAGTCGTGTCCGACTCTGTGTGACCCCATTTGGATCAACTCCGGGAGTTGGTGATGGACAGGGAAGCCTGGTGTGCTGCAGTCCATGGGGTGGCAAAGAGTCAGACACAACTGAGCGACTGAACTGAACTGATAGTTGGCCTGATCCTCCCCAGGATGGATGAGTGGGCTGCCAGGAAAGGAACCATGGGCTTCGGTTGAAAGTCAAAATATCTGCTTTCTGCCCCCCTCCCCCCAGCAGGAATGTGATGGTGACTACACTTTCGCCATTACATGCTCAGATGTCGTTGAGATAATGGCCTAGTTAGAGGCCTCTCGGGGTTCTGTTCCACTCAGCGGTGCCTAGCCCTTCCTCCAAGCAAACAGGGAAAAAGAAAAGCCATGCAACTGATTCATTCTTGGGTCCCCAGCAATTATGAGACCAGGACTTGTGCATTATTTAAAAGGGAAGATTAATTATTCAATGAGGGTTCCCAGGATGCATCTCTGGCCTCGTAGTTGGAGACAGGAAAAGCATACCATGCTGCCACTTCAGAATTCAGATGCAATAGAACCAGCATCTGAACCAGCTGTGCAGGGGGTGGGGCAGTGGGGAGGGGGTCTGGAGGGAGCCACAGAGGCTGCCACAGGCCAGAGAGCGATCAGGCACCCGTGGGCCCCACAGTGAACCACGTGCTTCAAAAGAGAAAGGGGGTACACCTCAAACTTGGACACGCTCTTCAGGAGGACGTCCCTACCTGCTAGCCGACCAAGACTGACTGAATGAGCCTTCATCCTGTGTCTGGTTTGCGTTTTACTCTGCAGCAGTGGATTCTTGGGCGGGGGGTGGGGAATGGGATATTTTTTTAGACAAATGTACTTTAGACATTTGCGTCTATTAATATCGCCAGCTGTGTACTTGCGTGGAAGGACACGCCTTCCAATCCAGGTCAGCTTGTCACCAGGTGTATGAATGAACTAACCTAACAGAACCCCCTGAGGGTTTCCTGCGAGCCAGGATTTTTCCACCAAATAACGTGTGAAAGTGAAAATGAGAGTCGCTCAGTCCTGTTCAACCCTTTGCCACTCGGGGGACCGTTGCTCGCCAGGCTCTTCTGTCCAGGGAATTCCTCAGGCAAGAATACTGGAGTCGATAGCCCATGCCCTTCTCCTGGGGATCTTCCCGACCCAGGGTGTGAACTCAGATCTCCTCCGTTGCAGGCAGATTCTTTACTGTCTGAGCCCCCCCAAGGAAGCTGTGTATTTTGAACTAATGATCGACGCCCAAGAAGTTGCAAGAATAACACAGAGAGTCTCTTGTTTCCATTACCCATTTTTCCTGAAAAGCAGCATCTTACATAAGACCATAGCGCATGACCGAAGCCAGGACCGTGACAAAGGCACAGTCCAGTGAAATCGCCAACAGTCCTTACTTGCATCTCGCGTTTTTCTGTGCGTTCATGAAATAGATGTGTCATTGTGTGTAACGGTATGAAGCCGCACCACTTTTACATTTACGGAGCTCTGCCACTATTAAGACACAGCACTCTTCAATAGCCACAAGGGAAATCCCCTGTGTCACCTAATTACTGTCACATTCCCCATCCTTCCTTCCCCAGCCATAGGCAGCCAGGGGCCTGCTGAGGACTGGCATTGTACACTTTGCATAATTCCCTGAAAATTCATCCAGGTTGTGTATATCAATAAACAGTGTCTCTCCTTCCCTGGTGGCTCAGCTGGTAAGGAATCTGCCTGCAACGCAGGAGATCCCGGTTCGATTCCAGGGTCTGGAAGATCCCCTGGAGAAGGGAAAGGCTACCCACTCCAGTATTCTGGACTGGAGAATTCCATGGACTGTGTAGTCCATGGGGTCACAAACAGTCAGGCACGACTGTGTGACTTTCTTCACTGCACCTGAAGAGCATTCAGACTGACACCTGTTTGGTTATTGTTTAGTCACTAAGTCGTGTCCCACTCTTTTTCCTGGTGGACTATATAGCCCACCGGGCTCCTCTGTCCATGGGGTTTCCCAGGCAAGAATCTGCTTGCAATGCAGGTGACGTGGGTTCAGTTCTTGGGTTGGGAAGATCCCCTGGAGGAGGGCATGGCAACCACTCCAGTATTCTTGCCTGGAGAATCCCATGGACAGAGGACCCTGGTGGGTTAGAGTCCATGGGGTCGCAAAGAGTCGGACACACCTTAGCAAATAAACAGCAACAACAACATGTGATGAGGAGCTAGGAAAACAGAATTTCTCTGCAAACAAGTGGTTGTGTAACCCAGCAAGACCAGATGGGCCTTTTGTGGACAGACACACCCTCCCGTGTCCTCCGATCTAGCTTCTTTCTACAGTGCCTGACACACACTCCTGAGCTGTTCTACAGACGCTAAACCCCACCCCACCCCCACCAGACGAAAGAGCCAGCTAATTGCTGACCTTGAGCCCATAGCCCCTAGGCCTACCGCAGCGTAAGGATTGATAAGGTCGCTCCTGTGACCCCAACCTGTTACCTCACTATCAGCCAGTCAGAGCACTGTGCATGAGCTGATCACACACCCGACAACCTGCCTCCCTCACCTGGCCTTTAAAGATGCTTTTCTGAGACTCACAGACTTAGAGAACAAACTTATGGTTGCCCGGGGGAGGGTGGGGGGTGGGTAGGATGAGGGGGAAGGGATACTTAGGAAGTTTGGGATGGGTGTATACACCCTGTTGTAATTAAAGGGAATAACCAGCAAGGACCTGCTGGACAGCACAGGGAACTCTGCTCAATGTCATGTGGCAGGTTGGATGGGAGAGGAGTTTGGGGGAGAATGGATACATGGATATGCATGGCTGAGTCCCTTTGCTGTCCACCTGAAACTAAGAGCACTGTTCATCGTCTATACTCCAATACAAAGTAAAATCAATCAATAATCAAAGAAGAGCGCGTTTGTGAGACCCATCAGGGAGTTTGGATTTTTGAGCACCCGTTGCCCTGGCCTCCTTGCGCGGCGCTCTGCAGTGAACGCTACACGTTCCTCCACCACCAGCCCCGGGTCAGCAGGCTGCCTCCACTGCCCGCAGGCGAGCGGACTCAGCTTTGGTTCCGTAAGAGCTGGTGCTTTGAGAAAGCAAAAAAAAAAGTTTCCAAGAAGTGTCTGTCAGAGGCCCAAGAAGTCTAGGAAACACCGTGGGCTTTCATCCGGCAGGCTCACGTGGAACAAGATCTCCTCAGAGACGCGGATCGTATACAGCCCAATCCCGTGTGAACGTCGGCAGCACCTGCTGGAATTTCACGCTGCTCAAGAAAACCCACGTTTGTATGGCAAGCAGCGTTTCCTTTCCAGTCTCTCCACCTTGGACTTGAATCTGAGACCTGAGGCTTGGTGACGGGACGTCTGTCAAGACTGGCCAAACGGCTGGGCCCCAGCCCCCGTCTAATGATGTCATATTGACTTGGGTTGTTTTGAAACCAGCTCCTCATTTATGAAGAGTTGTTGTTGTTCAGTCACTCAGTCGTGTCTGACTCTTTGCGACCCCATGGACTGCAGCACGCCAGGCCTCCCTGTCCATCACCAACTCCCAGAGTCATGCCCATTGAGTCGGTGATGCCATCCAACCATCTCATCCTCTATCGTCCCCTTCTCCTCCTGCCCTCAAGCTTTCCCAGCATCAGGGTCTTTTCAAAAGAGTCAGCTCTTTGCATCAGGTGGCCAGAGTACTGGAGCTTCAGCTTCAGCATCAGCCCTTCCAATGAATATTCAGGACTGATTTCCTTTAGGATGGACTGGTTGGATCTCCTTGCAGTCCAAGGGACTCTCAAGAGCCTTCTCCAGCACCAGAGTTCAAAAGCATCAAATTCTTTGGCGCTCAGCCTTCTTTATGGTGCAACTCTCACATCCGTACATGACCGGTAAAGGAAAAAGCGAGCACTCCCCACAAGGTTAATTTTTCACTCCGTTTTCTTTGCCTTGTTGGTTTCCACTGCCCGCAGTAGAAACTTGAGCAGTGATTTTTATGCTCCAGGAGAAACACAACGGTGAGTAAGAAGTCAAGTTTCAATGACTCGCCAGGAGGAGAGAGCGTGTCCCATAACCCTGGAAGAGGAGGAAAAAGACCAGCGTCTCCCGCCCAGGTCTGCCAAAGGGGCAGTCTGGGCAACGCGGGGCGTGAGCCACACACCATATTCTCCACTCGCTCAGCTGAATGCACAGATGCACAGCGAGATCCCTGTTTCCAGAGCCCAACAAGCAAAATCTCATTCCTTTTCAAGGATGCAGAGAGCAAGGATGCTGTGTACACTGCCCCCACCTCTCTGACTGTCTGTTGTGCAATCTGAGATGTGCAAACACTTTCTCTGAAGATATAGCTGGCAGTGGGGGCGGGGTGGTGATGCCGTTAGGTAGAGAACAAGAGCTGCCTTGAACACGTTTTCTGGAGCTGAAAGCAGGAGAGAAAGGAGGCCCCTTTGTGTGTCCTTCCCATCACTCTATTTTGGGATCCAAACTGATTCCTGTTAAAATATGCATGCCGACGTTTTATTTTTAACAAGTGCCAGCCCGAGGAGGCATTTGCCTGGTCTCCTCCGTCCCTGAAACTCGTACCGGTGTCCTGAATCACTGGGTGATGATGGGGGGAAGGAAGATTTTGAGAAGGATGCAGAGACAGGAGGAGCTGAGCTGGAAACTGCTCCCAGGAGGGAGACGGGGAACTTGCTAGCTTCGTGGCCCCAGGGGGCAGACTCCCCAGTAGCCTTTGAGAAGATGACAGGACTGAGCAGAGGAGGTGGGGTGGTGGGGTGGGACTCACAGAGGATGCCCTTAAAACCACTGGCTTGGGAAACTCATGTGCAAGGAGAGAATATTTTTGAAACTTGCTTCTTTCTGTTATGAAGAAATTCATACCATAAAGCCTCAAATTCTGGTGACATTTCATTTCCTACAAGGAAGCTCAGCTGGTGAGGAATCTCTGTGTACTTGAAAAAAAAATCACTATTAAACTAAGTTCAGTTCAGTCGCTCAGTCATGTCTGACTCTTTGCTACCTCATGGACTGCAGCACGCCAGGCCTCCCTGTCCATCACCAACTCCTGGAGTTTGCTCAAACTCATGTCCATCGCGTCGGTGATGCCATCCAACAATCTCAGCCTCTGTTGTCCCATTCTCCTCCTGCCTTCAATCTTTCCCGGCACCAAGGTCTTTTCCGGTGAGTCAGTTCTTCGCATCAGGTGGCCAAAGGATTGGAGTTTCAGCTTCAGCATCAGTCCTTCAATGAATATTCAGGACTGATTTCCTTTAGGATGGACTGGTTGGATCTCCTTGCAGTCCAAGGGACTCTCAAGAGTCTTCCCCAACACCACAGTTCAAAAGCATCAAACGAGAGCTGGCGTGTAATTCAATAAAAAGGACTAAATGTCGATGCCCTACTCTTGTGTCTCCTCACACCCATGTCCTTCACCCCCAGGTAACAGCTTTCCATTCCTGTCTGTTTCTTCTAGAATTTCTCTCCATATTTCTATGCATGCGTGCTTGCTTGCTCAGAACCTTCAGTCATGTCTGACTCTGTGATGCTCGTGGACTGTAGCCCACCAGACGCCTCTGTCCATGCGATTCTCCAGGCAAGAACACTGGAGTAGATTGCTATTTCCTCCCCCAGGGCATCTTCCCAACCTCGGGATCAAACCCTCGTGTCTTGTGTCTCTGATTTGGTAGGCGGGGTCTTTCCTACTGGCGCCACCTGGGACATGCTGTTCTTTCCTGATTTGTTCATTTCAGTCATTTCATCCACTTCCATGCTGGTACCTGGGGGACTGGGCCGGTCTAACCACCCCAGCTCAATGCCCTCCAGCCCCTCAAATTAGATCCTACAGTTTTTGTTGATACAGTCTTTATATTGTTACGGCTTCCTGTGTTCTCCACTGATTCAAGTGGCAAGCTGTGATTGCGTTTCCTTTCTAGTTCAGCCCTGAGAATTTTCTGGAACTAATACCTGTCTCATGCTGTTGCTCAGCTTTCTAGGGTTGCAGGCCGTTTTTTTTTCCCCAGAGACTTTCTCTTGTCTGAAGATGCTCCCACCCGGCCGCCCGCCACCGCCAAGTGTTCAGAACCATAAATAGTCTAGCTTTCCAGGTTTTCCCCATGCATGCACCACCCCCTGCACCCACCTGCTCCGGAAGATGCCGGTTTGTGCTGAAACCCAGCACACAGCTCGTCCTGCAGCAGGCCAGCCTCTCACTTGGTTTGGCTCTCATCTCCCGGTCTCCTTGTCTGTTTCATTCCCGCTTTGTGTTTCAGAGACACATTTCTCCAGGAGTTCCCACAGAGAGCATCCACATGAGGTGTGGGACTGTATCCTCCCAGGAGGTGTCAACTACTCATGTCCCCGCCTTGGGTCTACCTGAGAGAGACATGGCTGGGTCGGAAACATCCTAAGAAAATTCTCTGCTTTCATCCCGGCTGCCTGCCCACTCCACCCTCCCACCCCTGCCCTGAGGAGCCGCCTGCTCTTAGAATCTTGTTCACCCTCATCAGAGATGCCTCTGCAGAACTTTTTTGCCCCTAGAAACAGAGCATGTGTCCCAAGTCAGTTCAGTTCAGTCACTCAGTCATATCCAATTCCTTGTGACCGCATGGACTGCAGCACGCCAGGCTTCCCTGTCCTTCAATACCTCCTAGAGCTTGCTCAAACTCATGTCCATTGAGTCAGTGATGCCATCCAACCATCTCATCCTCTGTCATCCCCTTCTCCTCCTGCCCTCAATCTTTCCCAGCATCAGGGTCTTTTCAAATGAGTCAGCTCTTCCCATCAGGTGGCCAAAGGATTGGAGTTTCAGCTTCAGCATCAGTCCTTCCAATGAACACCCAGGACTGATCTCCTTTAGGATGGACTGGTTGGATCTCTTGCAGTCCAAGGGAGTCTCAAGAGTCTTCTCCAACACCACAGTTCAAAAGCCTCAGTTCTTGGGTGCTCAGCCTTCTTTATGGTTCAACTCTCATATCCATACATGACTCCTGGAAAAGCCATAGCTTTGACTAGACAGACCTTTGTTGGCAAAATAATGTCTCTGCTTTTTAATATGCTGTCTATGTTGGTCATAGCTTTTCTTCCAAGGAGCAAGTGTCTTTTAATTTCATGGCTGCAGTGACCATCTGCAGTGATTTTGGAGCCCAAGAAAACAAAGTCTCTCACTGTTTCCATTGTTTCCCCATCTGTTTGCCATGAAGTGATGGGACCAGATGCCATGGTCTTAGTCGTTTGAATGTTGAGCTTTAACCCAACTTTTTCACCCTCCTCTTTCACTTTCATCAAGAGGCTCTTTAGTTCTTTGCTTTCTGCCATAACGGTGGTGTAATCTGCGTATCTGAGGTTATTGATATGTGCCCCAAGTTCGATGTTTAAAGGTAAAAAGGAAGAGGTGATTTAAAAGGTAAAAAGGAAGAGGTGAAATTAACTTTAAGAATATATTTTATTTATCTGGTATATCAAATATGCAGTGGTTTCTGCGACTTTCCCTGGTAGTCCAATGGTTAAGACTCTGCACTTCAAATACATCGAGTGCAGGTTTGATCCCTGCCTGGGGAACTAAGATCCCACATGCCATGCACCCCCCCGCAAAAAAAATGTCACGGTGTTAACCTGTGATCTATATAAAAATGGTCAACGGGAGGCTTTACCTTGGAGAGGTCTTTGAGGTCGGGCATGTGTATCACACGCTCAGCTCACTGGGTTCAGACCTGACGTGTCGTGAGCCCTGACACTCGCGTGTTTAGGTGAAGAAGAGGGTCTTTTGTGGTTGGAGAGCTGGCCCGCCTTCCTGGTGGGTGGCCATCACACAGCAAGTCACGTCCCTGCCATGGGGGTTTCTCCAAGCCTGTGCCAGAGGGCCCCCCCCGTTCAAAATACATTCTTCAAATCCTGCAACATTCTTCGGGTTTGCAACATTTTCTGTGAAAGGTCCAGAAGCTTCTGGAACAAGTGACTCTTCGGTCCTTACTGGGAAAGTCGCTCAGTCGTGTCGGACTCTTCGCAACCCCATGGACCGCAGCCTGCCAAGGTTCTCCTCTGTCCATGGACTTCTGTAGGCGAGAATACCGGAGCGGGTTGCCATTTCTTTCTTCATCCGTCCTTACTGAGGGGTGGGCAAAAAGGAAACTGGGTGTGTGGTTGGCAGAGGGCCACCCCCTGCCCAGTGTGGTTCTCAGGCAGGGTGGGTCTCAGGTGGCAAAAAAATCACGTACATGGCGCTTGCCACTGTTGTGAGTGAAAGTGTCAGTCGCTCAGTCGTGTCCAACTCTTTGCGACCCCATGGACTATAATAGCCAGCAGGGCTCCTCTGTCTCTGGGGTTTCCCATGCAAGAATACCAAAGTGCATGACCATTCGCTTCCCCGGGGGATCTTCCCCACCCAGGAATTGAACCCGGGTCTCCTGCCTTGGCAGGCGGACTCTTCACTGTCTGAGCCTGCAGGGAAGCCCATTCGTTCTCCTAACAACCCTGCCCCCATTCTACAGATGAGAGCACTGCCACCCAGAGAGGGTCAGTGGAGAGCCCCAGCTGGGTCCCCAGGCAGTGGCTCCACACTCCGCGCTCTTGGGCACTCCTGGTGGTCACCTGTCTCCCCACCACCACCCGGGGAGTCCCTGCACGGTCAGGTGGAGCAGTGGAACTGTTTGGGTGTTTCACCATAAAGTGATATGCTGTGAAATCGGAGCCCGTGGCTTTGAACTCAATTTTTGCAAAGTGGGTTTAAATCCAGAGCCCAGGCTGCAGTCAGAGCAAGTTCTGACCTTTAAATACTCCCTGGGGCTTCCGCCCTGACCCTTCCCCATTTCACCCTGATTCTGCTTCCCTCGCCCACCCTCACAGCTAGAGACAGAGGCCATAGTTCGCCAGCCCCGCCTGGAGGAGCTTAGAACAAGAAACTCCTGCTTAAGCACATTCCAACCAAATTAGACCCCACTCTGTTGCCAACTGTGAACGTTTAGTCTCTGCTCTCCTTTCTGCCTTATTCAACTTTTCTGCTGCTGGAGTTTCCAGCATGTTTGTGCCTCTCAAATCCCTTGGATGTGCCTTGCTAGGAACCAGCAGGCTCACAAGTAAAAAGATGAAAAAAATTTGGACTCTACTCATTTGCATCCCGTGATGGTTTTGACAGGAACTGGACCTGAGTGAACCTTCACTCCATGAAGGAAAGGCTGGCTAATCACTTTAATGGAGCAAACATTGCAGGGACTGGATTAATCTGGTTTTCATGTCACGGAGCTGAGATAGTTTACACATATGTAACAGCACATGCTGTTTCATGCATGTGTGCGTGTCTGCTAAGTCTGATTCTGCCACCCCATGGACTGTAGCCCACCAGGCTCATCTGTCCATGGGGATTCTCCAGGCAAGAATACTTTAGTGGGTTGCCATGCCCTCCTCCATCACAGCCTGGTACTCTCGGCCGCTGCCCCTGACCTCGGACATGGGGTAACTCCTCTTGGTCACCGCCCAAATAGATTTAAGGGACTAGATCTGGTAGATAAGAGTGCCTGATGAACTATGGATGGAGGTTCATGACATTGCACAGGAGACAGGGATCAAGACCAACCCCATGGAAAAGAAATGCAAAAAAGCAAAATGGCTGTCTGAGGTGGCCTTACAAATAGCTGTGAAAAGAAGAGAAGTGAAAAGCAAAGGAGAAAAGGAAACATATAAGCATCTGAATGCAGAGTTCCAAAGAATAGCAAGAAGAGATAAGAAAGCCTTCCTCAGTGATCAATGCAAAGAAATAGAGGAAAACAACAGAATGGGAAAGACTAGGGATCTCTTCGAGAAAACTAGAGATACCAAGGGAACATTTCATGCAAAGATGGGCTTGATAAAGGACAGAAATGGTATGGAGCTAACAGAAGCAGTAGATAGTAATAAAACGTGGCAGGAATACACAGAAGAACTGTACAAAAAAGATCTTCACGACCCAGATAATCACGATGGTGTGATCACTCACCTAGAGCCAGACATCCTGGAATGAGAAGTCAAGTGGGCCTTAGAAAGCATCACTATGAACAAAGCTAGTGGAGGTGATGGAATTCCAGTTGAGCTATTTCAAATCCTGAAAGGTGATGCTGTGAAAGTGCTGCACTCAATTTGCCAGCACATTTGGAAAACTCAGCAGTGGCCACAGGACTGGAAAAGATCAGTTTTCATTCCAATCCCAAACAAAGGCAATGCCAAAGAATGCTCAAACTACTGCACAATTGCACTCATCTCACATGCTAGTAAAGTAATGCTCAAAATTCTCCAAGCCAGGCTTTAGCAATACGTGAACCATGAACTTCCAGATGTTCAAGCTGGTTTTAGAAAAGGCAGAGGAATCAGAGATCAAATTGCCAACATCTGCTGGATCATGGAAAAAGCAAGAGAGTTCCAGAAAAACATCTATTTCTGCTTTATTGACCATGCCAAAGCCTTTGACTGTGTGGATTACAATAAACTGTGGAAAATTATGAAAGAGATGGGAATACCAGACCACCTGATCTGCCTCCTGAGAAATCTGTATCCAGGTGAGGAAGCAACAGTTAGAACAGAAGAACAGTTAGAACAGACTGGTTCCAAATAGGAAAAGGAGTACATCAAAGATGTATATTGTCACCCTGCTTATTTAACTTATATGCAGAGTTCATCATGAGAAACGCTGGACTGGAAGAAACACAGGCTGGAATCAAGATTGCTGGGAGAAATATCAATAACCTCAGATATGCAGATGACACCACCCTTATGGCAGAAAGTGAAGAGGAACTCAAAAGCCTCTTGATGAAAGTGAAAGTGGAGAGTGAAAAAGTTGGCCTAAAGCTCAACATTCAGAAAACGAAGATCATGGCATCTGGTCCCATCACTTCATGGGAAATAGATGGGGAAACAGTGGAAACAGTGTCAGACTATTTTTGGGGGGTCTCAAAATCACTGCAGATGGTGATTCAGCCATGAAATTAAAAGGCGCTTACTCCTTGGAAGAAAAGTTATGACCAACCTAGATAGCATATTCAAAAGCAGAGACATTACTTTGCCAACAAAGGTTCGTCTAGTCAAGGCTATGGTTTTTCCTGTGGTCATGTATGGATGTGAGAGTTGGACTGTGAAGAAAGCTGAGCGCCAAAGAATTGATGCTTTTGAATTGTGGTGTTGGAGAAGACTCCTGAGAGTCCCTTGGACTGCAAGGAGATCCAACCAGTCCATTCTGAAGGAGATCAGCCCTGGGATTTCTTTGGAAGGAATGATGCTAAAGCTGAAACACCAATACTTTGGCCACCTCATGTGAAGAGTTGACTCATTGGAAAAGACTCTGATGCTGGGAGGGATTGGGGGCAGGAGGAGAAGGGGACGACAGAGGATGAGATAGCTGGATGGCATCACTGACTCGGTGGATGTGAGTCTGGGTGAACTCCGGGAGTTGGTGATGGACAGGGCGGCCTGGCGTGCTGTGATTCACGGGGTCGCAAAGAGTCGGACACGACTGAGCGACTGAACTGAACTGATGCCCTCCTTCAGGGGATCTTTCCCACCCAGGGATTGAACCCATGTCTCTTACATCTCCTGCATTGGAAGGAGAGTTCTTTACCACTAGCGCCACCAGGGAAGCCCCATGCTATTTCATCAGCTCAGTTCAGTTGCTCAGTCGTGTCCAACTCTTTGGGACCCCATGAATCGCAGCACGCCAGGCCTCCCTGTCCATCACCAACTCCCAGAGTTTACCCCAACTCATGTCCATCGAGTCAGTGATGCCATCCAGCCATCTCATCCTCTGTCGTCCCCTTCTCCTCCTGCCCCCAATGCCTCCCAGCATCACGGTCTTTTCCAATGAGTCAACTCTTCCCATCAGGTGACCAAAGTATTGGAGTTTCAGCTTCAGCATCAGTCCTTCCCATGAACACCCAGGACTGATCTCCTTTAGGATGGACTGGTTGGACCTCCTTGCAGTCCAAGGGACTCTCAAGAGTCTTCTCCAACAGCACAGTTCAAAAGCATCAATTCTTCTGTAGCAATAATAGCTGATTTTTTTTTCAAGAGTGTTGGTTTAGCTATCACGTCCTTAGGTAGTACAAGTGTCTTTTTTTTTTTTTTTGTCTTTTTTGTTATATCTCTGTTTGCCCAGGTGTGGTTTCCCCTGAGCCTGTTGCAGCCGCCCGGACCTGGGAATGTATAATTATGATCGCATCTCTTCAAAATCCTACGCGTCTTGCACTTCAACAGTTCTGAGATGTTGGAGCTCTTATGTAACAAGCCAACCCTAGGTGGAGAGCTTCCTAAAAGAGAAAAAAAGCTTTTCTGAATCAACAAGCAAAACTGGACTGTAAATTCCCTAAAGATAACACTGAGAGGATAAATAAATATTCCACATTTGGAAACAGACACACGTGAGATAAAGCCTCCAGTTTGGGGAGACAGTGAACAGTCAGGGACATATATTCCAGTCTGAGAAAAAGAAGTGGAAATTGCAGATCTGTGCGTAAGCTGTAAGGAGTCCGCTTGCTGGTGGCAACGCAATTACCTTTGAGTTAATCGTTGGGAAGATGAAAGAATACAAGAGTGTGACTTTTGACTTTTAATATGATTTTTCAGTAATAATTGTAGGAATAATTAACTAATTCAGGACAAGCGTCTTCCAAAGTCTATTAAGATATAGCTCTGGTAGATTAATTGGCACCGTTTCCTGCTGCTTCTCTCTTTAACAAAACGAATAAAAATATTTTTCATGCATGTCATAAATATTAGATAACTTGAAATTGGGTTTTCCCTTATTGCGGGGCTGGTATTTTTAGCACGCATCCAAAAAAATGTGGCATTGGCTCTTGCAGACCCTTTTCCTGGGTTCTAGCCTGGTAATTAGCCCTTAATTTCACTAGAATTATTTTCCCCAGGCTCCCCCAAAAAAGTGCACGCTAATTATGAATTATCCTCACTTGTTCATTAAAGCAAGCCCTCAAAGAGCTTCGTTGAGACGACAGTTTATTAGCCTGAAACAGGCTCTCCTACGTTCTTAAAATCATTAAGGCTTTCAAAATATTTTACATGCAGAGCGTTCCTGTGAATTTACAGCAACTTTGCATGTGAGCCGACTCCCGGTCATTTCCCGCTTTGTCCTGACCCATCCTTCCAGAGTGCGTACAGACAGTCCCGTCTATAACCTCCAGGCTCATGAGATGAACACCTCCCAGCGGGGGATGACAGCTGTCCTTTGTGGGGGTTCACCGCTCCCCCTGCCCCCAGATGGCTGAGACGTGGCCCACCTTGGCATACAACACACGACGAGGCGTGGGCAAAGGTGGGGAGCATCATTTGCTGGATGACCCCCAACAAAATGCAGAGCATAAGCCCCTTAGAGTGGGGTCCATCTGTCTTCCCTGGAGGATCCACACGGCTGCCCCTCCCAGCCTTCCCTTGGTCCCCATGTTGAAATGAAGGCTCCTCCTGTTTGATAGGTTTTCAGAAGTAGATCTCTGTTGGTACACGCACGAGCATACACACTCAGTGGAATACTACTCAGCCATGGAAAAGAATGAAACTTTGCCACTTGCAACGAGATGGACGGACTTGGAGGATATTACGCCAAGTGAAATAAGTCAGACTGTTTCATATCACTTACATGTGTAATAGAAAAAATAAATATATAAAGCCCATGCACTGCAACCAGAGAGTAGCAACCACTTGCCGCAAGCAGAGAAAGCCAAAGCGTAGCAACAGAGTCCCAGGCGATCCAAAAAATATATTAAAAAAAAATTTTTTTAAGAATTAAAAAACTGGTCCTCAGGGCCTGTGATTCTGTGACCTCACATGGCAGGAGGGACTCTGCTCAGCTCAGCTCAGCTCAGTTGCTCAGTCGTGTCCAGTTGTTTGCGATCCCATGGACTGCAGCACACCAGGCTTCCCTGTCCATCACCAACTCCCAGAGCCTATTCAAACTCATGTCCATTGAGTCAGTGATGCCATCCGACCATCTCATCCTCTGTCGTCCCCTTCTCCTCCTGCTTTCAATCTTTCCCAGCATCAGGGTCTTTTCCAGTGAGTCAGCTCTTTGCAACAGGTGGCCAAATTATTGGACCTTCAGCTTCAACATCAGCCCTTTCAATGGATATTCAGGACTGATTTCCTTTAGTATGGACTGGTTGGATCTCCTTGACGTCCAAGGGACTCTCAAGAGTCTTCTCCAACACCACACTTTAAAAGCATCAAATCCTCAGCCCTCAGCTTTCTTTACAGTCCAGCTCTCACATCCATACATGACCACTGGAAAAACCAAACTTTGACTAGACAGACCTTTGTTGGCAAAGTAATGTTTCTACTTTTTAATATGCTGTCTAGATCAGTCATAGCTTTTCTTCCAAGGAGTAAGCATCGTTTAATTTCATGGCTGCAATCACCATCTGCAGTGATTTTGGACCCTCCGAAAAATAAAGTCTCTCATTGTTTCTACTGTTTCCCCATCTATTTGCCATCAAGTGGTGGGACTGGATGCCATGATCTTAGTTTCCTGAATGTTGAGCTTTAAGCCAACTTTTTCACTCTCCTCTTTAGATGTCATCAATTACAGATCTGGAGATGGAGACCTTGTCCTGGGTGGTCTGAGCGGGCCCCCAGAATCCCAAGGATCCTTGTAAGAGGAAGGCAGGAAAGTCAGGAGCAGAAAAGCAGATGTGAGCCTGGAAGCAGAGGTGCGAGTCAGGATGGTGAAGCTGGTTCGCTGCTGGCTTTAAAGATGCAGAGAGGGGCCAGGAAAGCAGGCGCCTTCTAGAACCTGGAAGAGAAAGAATAACAAGAATGTCCCACCCACCCCCGCAACCCCGAGCCTGGAGAAGGACTCAGCCCTGCCAACAACCTGTTTCAGACCACTGACCTCTAGCCCGGTGACAGCTTCAGCGTATGCTGCTTTAAAGCTCTTCAGCTTGTGATAATGATAGCAGCCACGGGCGACCAATGCGGGGAGGATTCAGAACCAGCAATGGACAACTTGGGAAAGAAAGAACACCAAATGAGGAGTGGAGGTTGTTCCTGCCTTCTACGTACCACCTCTCTCCCCCGGGGGCCATTGGACCGAGGCAGGGCACTCAGGTCGGCGTGGAGTCCCAGGAGGGAGGGGGCTCATCGCTCCCTCAGGCCAGCCCTGGAAACCTGCCTGCTTGTAGCTCTCATCTCTTGGGGTTGGATGTGATAGAACTTCTCAGTCTCCACCCTCTCCTCTTTGGGAGGCAAATTCCAGAAGAGTGCTTGTCGCTCAGTCGAGTCCACTCTCTGAAGTTTCCTTGGGATTTTGCAGTGGGAGACAGGAAGCAGAAGGAGAAGATTGGATCTGAGACCTCTTACTGCTGGATAGGAGGGAACAACCTCGAGCCAACGGGGGAAATGCAAAGACCAGGAGATTCAATGCCAAGTGAGATGAATGTCAGCACTGCCACCAGCGATTCTTTGTTCATCCAGGTGGCTCTTAACGTTCCCGTCTATACTTAGCACGACTTCCGAGAGGCTCCTTGGGTCAGGTGTGCGATCATTCCCCCATCCGTAGGTGTGTGTGAAACAAGCGGTCTCTTGAAGGCTCTTAGAAATGCCGGGTTATCTGCGTGCTCCTAGTGTAATGACGAGGATGCTTAAACGCAGAAGAGGGAGGCAGGAAAGTTTTTGACCAGAGAAGATCTGAGTCTGAAAGAATGCTGAGAAAAGACACGGCATTGCCTCCAGACAGGACCTGGCTCCAGGTGTAGCAAGACACGCGGAGCTGAGCCAAGCCTGGTCAGCAGAGCTGAGTCAGGCCAGAGGCGAAACACAGCCCGAGTGCTTCGTGAGCAAGAAGTAGACGATGGCTGTAGCGGATACAGCTCGTACGGTGCAGCACAGGGTGGAGTGTGCAAGGACCAGCCTCCACTGCACGCTGCATGACAGGGAAGGTCTGGGAATGGATGTGAGAACCACAGGACCCATCGGGAACCACAATGCCCAAACACGGTGGAAAGAACCTAGAGAATTTATTTTCACGAGGAGCTATGGACCAGAGACTCCAATGCAGCAATGCAGGCTGAATGAGGAGGAGAATGGACTGTGGAGAGGACTCTGCCCAGGACAGCAGGGTGCTGACATGTGGGTCCGTTTCAGCAGAAACTCGGACATACAAGGACGCCCCTGCTTTGACTTGTGAGGGTTTGCAGTACACCAAGGGCAATGCCCAAGGGAAAGACTAGGACCCCGGTGCCTTGAAGGGCACTGGGGTGACCCCAGGAAGCTTATCCTTTACGAAGCTGGCTTTTCTCAACCCGCTGTACATTCCTTCATGTCAGGAATCCAGCCTTACAACACTCTGGAGATTGCAGTAAGGGGCACTGCCGTAAGAATGTGCACTGGTCAATGTGTCCAGCTGTGGGTGTGCCCCTCTCCCCACACCAAGAGTTGTAAGGAAGACAGGAAATACAGAGGCAGGGATAATCAAGGCCTTTACCTGCCAAGCTCAGGTACCTGTCACCTTGTTGGATTCTCTACAAAGTTTATGCTGGATCGAAACAACAACAACAACAAAAATGGATTTTCTCATTTTTCTCAGTGGCAGTCTGACCTCAATCTTCACTTGTTCTATAAGATGAAATCTTGCTCAGGAATTAGACTTTCTAATATTGTAAATTAGAATCACACAGAGGGCACTTTCTTGGTGGTCTGGTGGATAAGACTCCCACTGCAGGGGGCAAGTGTTCATTTCCTGATTTGGAAACTAATATCCTGCATGCTGTATGGTACAAAAAAAAAAAAAAAATTTTTTTTTTTAATTTTTAAAATAAAAAAAAAAAAAAAGAAAGAGAGAGTTCTCCACAGGAGGGGCACAGTGTCTTAAACAGGAAGACCTAGGTCAGCAGTCAAGGTAGCAGAGGCTTTGCTAGGGAAGCAAGACTAGGCTAGTGGGTGACCCAACCAGAGTGGACAGAGGGCATTCTAAGGTGGGGGAATGGGTGTGAACAGTTCCTGAGAGGAGATGGAGAAAGGTCCCCTGCCCCAGGGGAGAAAAGGACTCATGAGGCCACTTTGTCATGACACCTGCACTGTCCCCTCCAAGAGGTGATGGGGAAAGTAAGCGCTGTGCTTAGAATCCAAAAATTATCCTGGGCTAGTGGCACATTGTAGCTTTGAAAATGAGTGTGGCCTGGATCCTGCCCCTAGTGAAGTCAATTTAATTCATTGCTGTGTGGCGTGGCCTGGGTTATGGGACTTTTAAAAGCTTGTCTAGTATTTTTAATACGCAGCCCAGATTGAGACTTGCTGATCCAAAGCAGTGATTCCCCAACTTCGGCATGCACCAGAGATTTGTTAAAACATATTTCTTCTCTTTTCTTTTTTTAAAAATCTTCTGGCTGCACCGCACAGCATGTGGGATCTTAGTTCCCCGACCAGGGATTGAACCCACACTGCCTTGCTGGCAGAGTGGAGTCTTAACCACTGGACCGCTAAGGAAGTGCCCTAAACACAGATTTCTTGGCCCCACCCCTGGAATTCTCAAGTCAGGAGGTGTGAATGAGGTTGGGTCATTTGTACTTCTCATAATCTACCAAATGATGCTGATATTGCTGGGCCTTCCCCATAGCTCAGCAGTATAGAACCTGCCTGCCGACACAGGAGATGCAGGATGAGGGTTCGATCCCTGGATAAGGACGATCTCCTGAAGAAGGAAATAGCTACTCACTCCAGTATTCTTGCTAGGGAAATCCCATGGACAGAGGAGCCTGGTGGTCTATACAGTCCATAGGGTTGCAAAGAGTCGGACATGACTGAGCAACTGAGGATACATGGATGCTGATGTTGTTGATCCCGGGACCACAGTTTGAGGACCACTAAGTGAAGTGAAATTCACTCAGTGGTGTTCGACTCTTTGTGACCCCATGGACTATACAATCCATGGAATTCTCCAGGCCAGAATACTGGAGTGGGTAGTCTTTCCCTTCTCCAGGGGATCTTCCCAACCCAGGCATTGAACCCAGGTCTCCTGCATTGCAGGCGGATTCTTTACCAGCTAAGCCACAGAGAAGTGGACTAGCCTGGGTGGGCCTCACCTAAGCAGTCCTCTCAATAAAATGGCAGACTAGTCTGGGTGGTCCTGGCCTCTTTCGTGGTCTCAGTCGAAAGGCAGGCTAGTCTGGGTGGGCCTGGCCTAATCCATGGTGCCAACCAAAAGGCAGACTAGCCTGGGTGAGCCTGGCCTAATCTGTCGTATCAGTCAAATGGCCAACTAGCCTGGGTGGGCCTGGCCTAATCCGTGGTCCCAATCAAATGACAGACTCGCCTGTTGGTATTGGCCTAATATGTGGTCTCAATCAAAAGACAGACCTACCTGGGTGGTACAGGCCTAATCCGTGGTCTCAATCAAAAGCCAGACTACCCGGCATGGACCTGGCCTAAGCAGTGCTCTCAATCAAATGGCACACTAGCCTGGGTGGGCCTGGCCTAATCCGTGGTCTTAGTCAAATGACAGATGAGCCTATTGGTACTGGCCTAATCTGTAGTCTCAGTCGAAAGGCAGACTCGCCTGGGTGGGCCTGGCCTAATCTGTGGCTCAGTCAAATGGCAGACTAACTTGGGTGGGCCTGGCCTAATTCATGGTCTCAGTTAAATGACAGACTAACCTGTTGGTACTGGCCTAATCTGTGGTTTCAGTCAAAAGGCAGACTAGCCTGGGTGGGCCTGGCCTAATCAGTGATGTCAAATGAAATGCAGACTAGCCTCGGTGGGCATGGGCCAATCAGGGATGTCAATCAAATGGCAGATTAGCCTTGGTGGGCCTAGCCTATTCCGTGGTGTCAATTGAAAGGAAGACTAGCCTGGGTGGGCCTGGTCTAATCAGGGGTCTCAGTCGAATGACAGACTAGCTTGAGTTGGCCTAGCCTAATCAGTGGTGTCAATATAAAGGCAGACTAGCCTGGGTGGGCCTGGACTAAGCAGTGCTCTCAATCAAAGGCAGACTAGCCTGGGTGGACCTCTATTAATCCGTGATCCTAATCAAAAGGCAGACTAGCATGGGTCAGCCTGGCCTAATCAAGGGTGTCAATCGAAAGGCAGACTAGACTGTTGGTACTGTGCAAATCCATGGTCTCAGTCAAATAACAGATTAGCCTGCTGGTACTGGCCTAATATGTGGTCTCAATCAAAAGGCAGACTAGCCTGGGTGGGCCTGGCCTAATCAGTCGTGTCAATGAAATAGCAGACTAGCCTGGGTGGGCCTGGCCTAATCAGTCGTGTAAATGAAATAGCAGACCAGCCTGGGTGGGCCTAGCCTAATCAGTGTGTTAATGGAAAGGAAGACTAGCATGGGTGGTCCTGGCCTTTTCCATAGTCTCAGTTAAATGGCAACTAGCCTGTTGGTGTTGGCCTAATCCATGGTTTCAATCAAAATGCAGACCAGCCTGTGTGGGCCTGGCCTAATCAATGGCATCAATCAAAAGGAAGACTAGGCTGAGTGGACCTGGTCTAATCAGTGGTGTCCATCGAAAGGCAGACTAGCCTGCTGATACTGGCCTAATCCGTGTTCTCAGTCAAAAGACAGACTAGCCTGGGTGGGCCTGGCCTAATCAGTGGTGTCCATCGAAAGGCAGACTAGCCTGCTGATACTGGCCTAATCCGTGTTCTCAGTCAAAAGACAGACTAGCCTGGGTGGGCCTGGCCTAATCAGTGGTGTCAATTGAAATGAAGACTAGCCTAAGCGGGCCTGGCCTAGTCAGTGGTGTCAGTTGAAAGGCAGACAAACCTGGGTGGGCATGGGCGAATCAGGGACGGCAATCAAATGGGAGACTAGCCTGGGTGGGCTTAGCCGCTTCCGTGGTCTCAATCGAAAGGAAGAGTAGCTTGGATGGGCCTGTCTAATCAGTGTGTCAATGGAAAGGCAGACTAACCTTGGTGGGCCTTGCCTAAGGACTCCTCTCAATCATATGGCAGACTAGCCTGGGCGGTCCTGATCTCTTCCATTATCTCAGTCAAATGACAGACTAGCCTCTTGGTACTGGGCTAATCCGTGGTCTCAATAAAAAGGCTGACTATCCTGTGTGGGCCTGGCCCAATCAGGGGTGGCAATTTAAAGCAAGTCTAGCCTGGGTGGGACTGGTCTATTCAGGGGTATCAATCAAAAGGCAGACTAGCCTTGGTGGGCCTGGCCTAATCAATGGTGTTCATCGAAAGGCACACTAGCCTGGGTGGGCCTCACCTAAGCAATCCTCTCAATCAAATGGCAGAGTAACCTGGGTGGTCCTGGCCTCTTCTGTGGTCTCTCTTAAATGACCTACTAGCCTGTTGGTACTGGCCTAATCCGTGGTCTCAATCAAAAGGTAGACTAGCCTAGGTGGGCGTGGCCTAATCAGTGGGGTCAATCGAAAGGAAGACTAGCCTGGGTGGGCCTGGTCTAATCAGGGGTGTCAATTAAATGGCAGAGTAGCCAAGGTTCAGTTCAGTTCAGTTCAGTCGTTCAGTCGTGTCCGACTCTTTGTGACCCCATGAATCGCAGCATGCCAGGCCTCCCAGTCCATCACCAACTCCTGGAGTTCACTTAAATTCATGTCCATAGAGTCAGTGGTGCCATCCAGCCATCTCATCCTCTGTCATCCCCTTCTCCTCCTGCCCCCAATCCCTCCCAGCATCAGAGTCTTTTCCAATGAGTTAACTCTTCACATGAGGTGGCCAAAGTACTGGAGTTTCAGCTTTAGCCTCATTCCTTCCAAAGAACACCCAAGGCTGATCTCCTTTAGAATGGACTCGTTGGATCTCCTTGCAGTCCAAGGGACTCTCAAGAGTCTTCTCCAACACCACAGTTCAAAAGTATCAATTTTTCAGTGCTCAGCTTTCTTCACAGTCCAACTCACATCCATACATGATCAATGGAAAAACCACAGCCTTGACTAGACGGACCTTTGTTGGCAAAGTAATGTCTCTGCTTTTGAATATGCTATATAGATTGGTCATAACTTTCCTTCCAAGGAGTTAGTGTCTTTTAATTTCATGGCTGCAGTCACCATCTGCAGTAATTTTGGGTAGCCAGGGTGGGCCTCGCCTAATCAGTGGTGTCTATCAAGTGGAAGACTAGCTTGGTTGGGCCTGACCTAATCAGTAGCGTCAATCGAAAGGAAGACTACTCTGGGTGGGCCTGTTCTAACTAGGAGTGTCAATCAAACGGCAGACTAGCCTGGTTGGGCCTAGTCAAATCCATGGTGTCAATCGAAAGGAAAACTGTCCTGGGTGGGCCTGGCCTAATCAGTGGTGTCAATAGAAATGCAGACTAGCCTAGGTGCGTCTAGCCTAATCAGTGTGATCATGAAAGGAAGAATAGCCTATGTGAGCGTGGTCTAATCAGAGATGTCAATCAAATGGCAGACTAGCTTGGATGGGCCTAGCATAATCACTGATGTCAATGGAAAGGGAGACTAGCCTGGGTGGACCTGGCCTAATCAGTGGTGTCAATGGAAAGCCGACTACCCTGGGTGGGCATGGGCTAAACAGGGTTTTGAGTAAACTGGCCGACTGGCCTGGGTGGGCCTGGACTAATGAGTGGTGTCAATCGAAAGGCAGACTAGCCTGGGTGGACCCACCTTAATCAGTGGCATCAATCGAATGGAAGACAAGCTTGGGTGGGCCTAGCCTAATCAGTGGAGTCAATTGAAAGGCAGACTGCTGCTGCCTCTGCTAAGTTGCTTCAGTCGTGTCTGACTCTATGCGACCCCATAGACAGCAACCCACCAGGCTCCCCCGTCCCTGAGATTCTCCAGGCAAGAACACTGGAGTGCCTTTTACTACTGGCATAATCCGTGGTCTCAGTCAAATAACAGACTAGCCTTCTTGTACTGGGCTAATCCATGGTCTCAATCAAAAGGCAGACGAGCCTGGGTGGACCTGGCCTAATCAGTGATGTCAATCGAAAAGATGACTAGCCTGAGTGGGTCTGCTAGAAACAGTGGTATCAATCAAAATACAGACAAACATGTTGGTACTGTCCTACTCTGTGGTCTCAGTCAAATAACAGACTAGCCTGCTGGTACTGGCTTAATCTGTGGTCTCAATCAAAAGTCAGATTAGACTGGGTGGGCCTGGGCTAATCAGTGGCATAGATCGAAATGAAGACTAGCCTGGGTGGGCCAGGCCTAATCAGTGGTGTCAATCGAAAGGCAGACCAGCCTGTTGGTACTGGCCTAATCCGTGGTCTCAATCAAAAGGCAAACTAGCCTGGGTGGGCCTGGCCTAATCAGTGGCTTAAATTGAAAGGAAGACTAGCCTGCATGGGCCTGGTCTAATCAGTGATGTGATTCCAAATGCAGACTAGCCTGGGAGAGTCCTGACCTAATCAGTGGTGTGAATCTAAAGGCTGACTAGCCTGTTGGTACTGGCCTAATCCCTGGTTTCAGTCAAATAAACTAGCCTGCTGGTATTGGACAAATCCGTGGTCTAAATCAATAGGTAGACTAGCCTGGGTGGGCCTGGCCTAATCAGTGGCATCAATCGAAGGGAAGACTAGCCTTGATGGGCCTGGGCTACTCAGTGGCGTCAATCGACTGGAAGACTAGCCTGTTGGTACTGGCCTTATCCGTGGTCTCAGTCAAATAACAGACTAGGCTCCTGGTACTGACCTAATATGTGGTATCAATCAAAAGGCAGACTAGCCTGGGTGGGCCTGGCCTAATCAGTTGTGTCAATCAAAATGCCGATGAGCCTGGGTGAGCCTGGCCTAATCAGTGGTGTCAATGGAAAGGCAGACTAGCCTGTTGGTACTGGCCTCTCCCGTGGTCTCAGTGAAATAACAGACTAGCCTGCTGGTACTGGCCTAATCCGTGGTCTCAGTCAAAAGGCAGTTTAGCCTGGGTGGGCCTGGCCTAATCAGTGGCGTCAATTAAAAGGCAAACTACCCTGTTAGTTCATCTAGTCAAGGCTATGGTTTTTCCTGTGGTCATGTATGGATGTGAGAGTTGGACTGTGAAGAAGGCTGAGTGCCGAAGAATTGATGCTTTTGAACTGGGGTGTTGAAGAAGACTCCTTGGACTGCAAGGAGATCCAACCAGTCCATTCTGAAGGAGATCAGCCCTGGGATTTCTTTGGAAGGAATGATGCTAAAGCTGAAACTCCAGTACTTTGGCCACCTCACGTGAAGAGTTGACTCATTGGAAAAGACTCTGATGCTGGGAGGGATTGGGGGCAGGAGGAGAAGGGGATGACAGAGGATGCGACGGCTGGATGGCATCACTGACTTGATGGACGTGAGTCTGGGTGAACTCCGGGTGTTGGTGATGGACAGGGAGGCCTGGCATGCTGCGATTCATGGGGTCGCAAAGAGTCAGACACGACTGAGCGACTGAACTGAACTGAACTGAAACTGTTAGTACTGGCCTCTTCCATGGTTTCAATCAAAAGGCAGACTAGCCTTGGTGGGCCTTGCCTAATCAGCAGTGTCAATCGAAAGGCAAATTAGCCTGTTCGTACTGGCCTAATGCATCGTCTCAGTCAAATAACAGACTAGTCTACTGGTACAGGCATAATCCGTGGTCTAAATTAAAAGGCAGACTAGCCTTGGTGAGCTTGGCTTAATCATTGGTGTCAATCAAAAGGCAAACTCTCCAATTGGTACTAGCCTAATCCATGGTCTCATTCAAATAAGAGACCAGCCTACTTGTACTGGCCTAATCCCTGTTCTCAATCAACAGGCAGACCAGCCTGGGTAGTCCTGGCCTAATCAGTGGGGTTGATTGAAATGAAGATTAGGCTGGTTGGTATTGGCCTAATCCGTGTTTTCAATCAAAAAACAGACTAGCCTGGGTGGGCTTCACCTATTCAGTGCTGTCAATGGAAGTGAAGACTAGCCTGGGTGGGCCTGGCTTAATCAGGGCTGTCAATCGAAAGGCAGACTAGCCTGTTGGTACTGGCCTCTTCCATGGTCTCAGTCAAATAATAGACTAGCCTTCTGGTACTGGCCTAATCTGTGGTCTCAATCAAAAGGCAGACTATCCTGGGAGGCCCTGGCCTAATCAGTGGCATCAATCGAAATGAAGACGTGCCTGGGTGGGCCTAGCCTCATGAATAGTGTCAATCGAAAGGCAGACTACCCAGTTGGTCCTGGCCTAATCCATGGTCTCAGTCAAATAACAGACTAGCCTTCTGGTACTGGCCTAATCTGTGGTCTCAATCAAAAGGCAAACTAGCCTGGGTGGGCCTGGCCTAATCAGTGCTATCAGTCTAATGCAGACAATCCTGGGTGGGCATGGCTAATCAGAAATGTGAATCAAATGGGAGACTAGCCTGGGTGGCCCTAGCCTCTTCCGTGGTCTCAGTCAAAAGGAAGACTACCCTGTGTGGGCCTAGCCTAATCAGTGGTGTCAATCGAAAGGCAGACTAGCCTGTTGGTACTAGCCTAATCCGTGGTCTCAGTCAAATAACAGACTAGTCTTCTGGTACTGGCCTAATCCGTGGTCTCAATCAAACGGCAGACTATCCTGGGAGGCCCTGGCCTAATCAGTGGCATCAATCGAAATGAAGACGTGCCTGGGTGGGCCTAGCCTCATGAATAGTGTCAATCGAAAGGCAGACTACCCAGTTGGTCCTGGCCTAATCCATGGTCTCAGTCAAATAACAGACTACCTGCGGGTACTGGCCTAATCTGTGGTCTCACTCAAAAGGCAGACTAGACTGGGTGGGCCTGGCCTAATCAGTGGCATCAACTGAAATGAAGACTAGCTAGTTGGTACTGGCCTAATCCTTGGCCTCACTCAAATAACAAACTAGTCTTCTGGTACTGTCTAACCTGTGGTCTCAATCAAAAGGCAGACTAGCCTGGGTGGGCCTGGCCTAATCAGTGGCATCAATGGAAATGCAGACTAGGCTGAGTGGGCCTGGCCTAAACAGTGGTGTCAATGGAAATGAAGACTAGCCTGGATGGACCTGGCCCAATGAGTGGTGTCAGCAGAAAGGCAGAATAGCCTGGGAAGGATGGTCTGGTTTGATCATGGAATGGACTGGTTTGATCTCAAGGGACACTCAAGAGTCTTCTCCAACACCACAGTTCAAAAGCATCAATTCTTCGGCATTCAGCTTTATTCACAGTCCAACACTCACATCCATACATGAGCACTGGAGAAACCATAGCCTTGACTAGACAGACCTTTTTGGCAATGTCTCTGCTTTTGAAAATGCTATCCAAGTTGGTCATAACTTTTCTTCCAAGGAGTAAGCGTCTTTTAATTTCATGGCTTCAGGCATCATTTGCAGTGATTTTGGAGCCCCCCAAAATAAAATCTGACACTGTTTCCACTGTTTCCCCATCTACTTCCCATGAAGCAATGGGACCAGATGCCATAATCATAGTTTTCTGAAGTTGAGCTTTAAGCCAACTTTTTCACTCTCCACTTTCACTTCCATCAAGAGGCTCTTTAATTCCTCTTGGTGGTGTCATCTGCATATCTGAGGTTACTGATATTTCTCCCGACAATCTTGATTCCAGCTTGTGCTTCTTCCAGCCCAGCGTTTCTCATGGTGTACTCTGCATAGAAGTTAAATAAGCAGGGTGACAATATACAGCTTTGACATACTCCTTTTCCTATTTGGAACCAGTCTGTTGTTCCATGTCCAGTTCTAACTGTTGCTTCCTGACCTGCATATAGGTTTCTCAAGAGGCAGATCAGGTGGTCTGGTATTCCCATCTCTTTCAGAATTGTCCACAGTTTATTGTGATCCACAGGGTCAAAGGCTTTGGCATAGTCAATAGAGCAGAAATAGATGTTTTTCTGGAACTCTCTTGCTTTTTCCATGATCCAGCAGATGTTGGCAATTTGATCCCTGGTTCCTCTGCCTTTCCTAAAACCAGCTTGAACATTTGGAAGTTCATGGTTCACATGTTGCTGAAGCCTGGCTTGGAGAATTTTGAGCATTACTTTACTAGCATGTGAGATGAGTGCAACTGTGCACTAGCCTATTGGTACTGGCCGAATCTGTGGTCTGAGTCAAAGAACAGATTAGCCTGCTGATACTGGCCTAATCCGTGGTCTCAATCAAAAGGCAGACTATCCTGGGTGGGCCTGGCCTAATCAGTGGCATAATCGAAAAGAAGACTAACCTGGGTGGGCCTGGCCTAATCCATGGTCTGAGGCAAATAACAGAGTAGCCTGCTGGTACTGTCCTAATCCATGGTCTCAATCAAAAGGAAGACTAGCCTGGGTGGGTGTGACCTAATCAGTGGCGTCAATCGAAATGCAGACTAGCCTGTTGGTATTGGCCTAGTACGTGGTCACAATCAAAAGCAGACTAGCCTGGGTGGGCCTGGCCTGATCAATGGAGTCAATTGAAAAGAAGACTAGCTTGTGTGGGACTGACCTAAAGTAGCCTGAGAGGTCTGACCTCATCAGTGGTATCAATCGAAATGCACTTAGCCTGGTCAGTCTGGCCTAATCAGTGGTGTCCATCAAAAGGCAGACTAGCCTGGGTGGCGCTGGCCTAATCAGTGGTGTGAATTGAAATGCAGACTAGCCTGTGTGGACCTGGCCTAATCAGTGGTGTCAATCAAAAGGCAGACTAGGCATGGTTGCCCTGGCCTAATCAGAGATGTGAATCAAAATGCAGACTAGCCTGTGTGGACCTGGTCTAACAAGGGGTGTCAATCAAAAGGCAGACTAGACTTGTGGGACCTGGCCTAATCAGTGGCGTCAATTAAAAGGGAGACTAGCCATAGTGGGCCTGGTCTAATCAGCTGTGTTAATCAAAAGGCAGACTAGCCTGTTGGATGTGGACTAATCGGTGATCTAAGTCAAATAACAGACTAGCCTGCTGGTACTGGCCTAGTCCTGGTCTCAATCAAAAGGCAGAATAACCTGGGAGGCCTGGCCTAGTCAGTGGCATCAATTGAAAAGAAGACTAGCCTGTGTGGATCTAGCCTACACTAGCCTGTGTGGACCTGGCCTTATCAGTGGTGTCAATCGAAAGGCAGACTAGCCTGCTGGTACTGGCCTCATCCATGGTCTCAATCAAAAGGCAGCCTAGCCTAGGTGGGCCTGCCTAATCAGTGGTGTCAATGGAAATGCAGATGAGCCTGGGTGGGCCTAGCCTAATCAGTGGTCTCACTCAAAAGGCAGACTAGACTGGGTAGGGCTAGCCTAATCAGTGGCATCAACCGAAATTAAGACTAGCCAGTTGGTACTGGCCTAATCTGTGTTCTCAATCTAAAGGCAGACTAGCCTCTGTGGGCCTGGCCTAATCAGTGGTGTCAGTCTAAATGCTGACAAGCCTGGGTGGGCATGGCTAATCAGAGATGTGATTCAAATGGGAGACTAGCCTTGGTGGGCCTAGCCTAAAGTGGTGTCAATCGAAAGGCAGCCTAGCCAGTTGGTACTGCCCTAATCCGTGGTCTCACTCAAATAACAAACTAGTCTGCTGATACTGTCTAATCTGTGGTCTCAATCAAAAGGCAGACTAGCCTGGGTGGGTCTGGCCTAAACAGTAGCGTCAATGGAAATGAAGACTAGCCTGGGTGGGCCTGGCTTAATCAGTGGCGTCAAAGGAAATACAGACTAGCCTGGATGGACCTAGCCCAATGAGTGGTGTCAACAGAAAGGCAGACTAGCCTAGGAAAGATGGTCTGGTTTGATCATGGAATGGACTGGTTTGATCTCATTGCAGTCCAAGGGACTCTCAAGAGTCTTCACACCACAGTTCAAAAGCATCAATTCTTCGGCATTCAGCTTTCTTCACAGTCCAACTCTCACATCCATACGTGACCACTGGAAAAACCATAGCCTTGACTAGACAGACCTTTTTTGGCAAAGTAATGTCTCTGCTTTTGAATATGCTATCTAGGTTGTTCATAACTTTCCTTCCAAGGAGCAAGTGTCTTTTAATTTCATGGCTGAAGTCACCATTTGCAGTGATTTTGGAGCCCAGAAAAATAAAGTCTGACACTGTTTCCACTGTTTTCCCATCTATTTGCCATGAAGTGATGGGACCAGATGTCATAATCTTAGTTTTCTGAATATTGAGCTTTAAGCCAACTTTTTCACTCTCCACTTTCACTTCCATCAAGAGGCTTTTTAGTTCCTCTTGGTAGTGTCATCTGCATATCTGAGGTTATTGATATTTCTCCCAGCAATCTTGATTCCAGCTTGTGCTTCTTCCAGCCCAGTGTTTCTCATGGTGTATTCTGCATAGAAGTTAAATAAGCAGGGTGACAATATACAGCCTTGACGTACTCTTTTTCTTATTTGGAACAGTCTCTTGTTCCACATCCAGTTCTAACTGTTGCTTCTGACCTGCATATAGGTTTCTCAAGAGGCAGGTCAGGTGGTCTGGTATTCCCATCTCTTTCAGAATTGTCCACAGTTTATTGTGATCCACACAGTCAAATGCTTTGGCATAGTCAATAAAGCAGAAATAGATGTTTTTCTGGAACTCTTTTGCTTTTTCTATGATCCAGCAGATGTTGGCAATTTGATCTCTGGTTCCTCTGCCTTTCCTAAAACCAGCTTGAACATTTGGAAGTTCATGGTTCACGTGTTGCTGAAGCCTGGCTTGGAGAATTTTGAACATTACTTTACTAGCATGTGAAATGAGTGCAATTGTGTACTAGCCTATTGGTACTGGTTGAATCCGTGGTCTGAGTCAAAGAACAGACTAGCCTGCTGATACTGGCCTAATCCGTGGTCTCAATCAAAAGGCAGACTATCCTGGGTGCGCATGGCCTAATCAGTGGTGTTAATCAAAAGGCAGACTAGCCTGGGTGGGCCTGGCCTAATCAGTGGTGTCAATCAAAATGCAGACTAGCCTGCTGATATTGGCCTAGTACATGGTCACAATCAAAAGCAGACTAGCCTGGGTAGGCCTGGCCTAATTAGTGGCGTAAATAGAAAAGAAGACTAGCCTGCGTGGGTCTTGCCTATACTAACCTGGATGGATCTGGCCTTATCAGCGGTGTCAATCAATAGGCAGACTAGCCAGGGTGGGCCTTGCCTAATCAGTGGTGTGAATCAAAATGCACATTAGCCTGTGTGGCCCTGGCGTAATCAGTGGTTTCAATCAAAAGGCAGACTAGCCTGTGTGGACCTGGCCTAATCAGTGGTGTCAATCAAAAGGCAGACTAGGCTTGGTGGGCCTGGCCTAATCAGAGATGTGAATTGAAATGCAGACTAGCCTGTGTGAACCTGGCCTAATAAGGGGTGTCAATCAAAAGGCAGACTAGCATGGTGGGCCTGGCCTAATCAGTGGTGTGAATCGAAATCAAGACCAGCTTGTATGAACCTGGCCTAATCAGTGCTGTCAATCAAAAGGCAGGCTAGACTTGTGGGATCTGGCCTAATCAGTGGTGTCAATCGAAATGCAGACTAGCCTGTTGCTACTCGCCTAGTCCATGGTCTCAGTCAAAAGGCACAGTAGCCTGAGTGGGCCTAGCCTAATCAATGTTGTCAATCGAAGGAAGACTAGACTGGTTGGGCCTGGCCTAGTCAGTGGTGTCAGTCGAAAGGCAGACTAACCTATTGGTACCGGCCTAATCTGTGGTCTGAGTCAAATAACAGAGTAGCCTGCTGGTACTGGCCTAATCCATGGTCTCAATCAAAAGGCAGACTAACCTGGTGGGCATAGTCTAATTAGTGGTGAAAATCGAAAGGAATACTATCCTGCATGGGCCTGGCCTAATCAGTAGTGTCAATCGAAAGGCAGACTAGCCTGTTGGTACTGGCCTAGTCTGTGGTCTCAATCAAAAAGCAGAATAGCCTGGGTGGGCCTGGCCTAGTCAGTGGTGTCAACTGAAAGGAAGACAAGCCTGTGTGGACCTGGCCTAATCAGTGCTGTCAATCAAAAGTCAGACCAGTCAGGGTGGGCCTGCCCTAATCAGTGGTGTGAAGTGAAATGCAGACTAGCCTGTGTGGACCTGGCCTAATCCATGATGTCAATCAAAAAGCAGATTAACCTGGGAGAGCCTGGCCTAATCAGTTCTGTCAATCGAAAGGAAAACTAGCCAGAGTGGGCCTGGCCTAATCAGTGGTGTCAACTGAAATGCAGACTATACTTGGTGGGTCTGTCCTAATCAGTGGCATCAACCAAAAGGAAGACTAGCATGAGTGGCCTGGCCTAATCAGTGGTGTCAATTGAAAGACAGAAAAGCCAGTTGGTACTGTCCTACTCGTGGTCTCAGTCAAATAAAAGACTAGCCTGCTGGTACCAGCTCATCCTGGTCTAAATCAAAAGGTAGACTAGTCTGGGTGTGGAGAAGGCAATGGCACCCCACTCCAGTACTTTTGCCTGGAAACTCCCATGGACAGAAGAGCCTGGTGGGCTGCAGTCCATGGGGTCACTAAGAGTCTGACATGACTGAGCAACTTCACTTTCACTTTTCACTTTCATGCATTGGAGAAGGAAATGGCAACCCACTCCAGTGTTCTTGCCTGGAGAATCCCAGGGACGGGGAAGCCTGGTGGGCTGCCATCTATGGGGTTGCACTGATTCAGACACGACTGAAGTGGCTTAGCAGCAGCAGCAGCAGCAGCCTGGGTGAGCCTGGCCTAATCGGTGGTGTCAATCAAAAGACAGACTAGACTGGCTGGGCCTGGCTCAATCATTGGCATCAATCAAAAGGAAGACTAGCTTGGGTGGGCCTGGCCTAATCAGTGGTGTGAATCAAAATGCAGACTACCCTAGGTGGGCCTGGCCAAATCAGTGGTGTCAATGAAAAGGCAGACTTACCCAGGGTGGGACTGGCTCTATCAGTGGCATCAGTTGAAGGAAGACTAGACTGATTGGGCCTGGTCTAATCTGTGTTCTCAGTCAAAAGGCAGACTAGCCTGGGTGGGCCTGGCTGAATCAGTAGCATCAATAGAAAAGAAGACTAGCCTGTGTGGGTCTGGCCTAAACTAGCCTTGGTGAGTCTGGCCTAATCAGCGGTGTCAATCGAAAGGGAGACTAGCCTTAGTGGGCCTGGCCTAATCAGTGGTGTTAATCAAAAGGCAGACTAGCCTGTTGGTTGTGGCCTAATCCCTGGTCTCAGTCAAATAGCAGACTAGTCTGCTGGTAATGGCCTAATCCACAATCTCAATCAAAAGGCAGACTGGCTGGGTGGGCCTGGCCTAATCAGTAGCGTCAATTGAAATGAAGACACCCTGGGTGTGTCTGGCCTAATCAGTGGTGTCAATCAATAAGCAGACTAGCCTGGGTGGCCCTGGCTTAATAAGTGGTGTCAATCGAAATGCAGACTAGCTTGAGTGGGCCTAACGTAATCAGTGGTGTCAATCAAAAGGCAGACTAACTTGTTGGTACTGGCCTCTTCCGTGGTCTCAATCAAAAGACAGACTAGCCTCGGTGGGCCTGGCCTAATCAGTGGCGTCAATTGAAATAAAGACTAACCTGGGTGGGCCTGGCCTAATCAGTTGTGTCAATCTAAATGCAGACAAGCCTGGGAGGGCATGGCTAATCAGAGATGTGAATCAAATGGGAGACTAGCCTGGGTGGGCCTAGCCTCTTCCATGGTCTCAATCGAAAGGAAGACTACCCTGTGTGGGCCTAATCTAAACAGTGGTGTCAATCAAAAGGCAGACTAGCCCAGGTGGACCTGGCCTAATCAGTGGTGTAAACAGAAAGGCACACTAGCCTGGGAGGGCCAGGCCTAATCAGTGGTGTCAGTCAAAAGACTGACGAGCCAGGGTGGGTCTGGCCTAATCAGTGGTGTCAATCGAAAGGAAAACCAGCCTGTTGGTTCTGGCCTAATCCATGGTCTCAGTCAAATAACAGACTAGCTGGTTGGTACTGGCCTAATCAGTGGCGTCAATCGAAATAAAGACTAGCCTGGCTGGGCCTGGCCTAATCAGTTTTGTCAATCGAAAGGCAGACTAACCAGGTGGTACTGGTGTCTTCCAAGGTCTCAATCAAAGAGCAGACTAGCCTGGGTGGGTCTGGCCTAATCAGTGGTGGCAATCGAAATGCAGACTAGCCTGGGTGGGCCCGGCCTAATCAGTGGTGTCAATCGAAATTCAGACTAGCCTGGGTGGGCCTGGCCTAATCAGTGGTATCAATCAAAAGGCAGACTAGCCTGTGTGGGCCAGGCTAATCAGTGGTGTGAATCGAAATGCAGGCTTGCCTGGGTGGACCTGACCTAATCAGTAGTGTCAATCAAAAGGAAGACTGGACTTGGTTGTCCTCACCTAATCAGTTGCATCAGTCGAAATAAAGACTAGCCTGGCTGGGTCTGGCCTAATCACAGGTGTCAAACGAAATTCAGAGACTAGCCCTGGCCTAATCAGTGGCGTCAATCAAAAGGCAGGCTATCCTGTTGGTACTGTCCTACTCCGTGGTTTCAGGCAAATAACAGATTAGCCCGCTGGTACTGGCCTCATCCATGGTCTAAATCAAAAGGAAGACTAGCCTGGGTGGGCCTGGCATCATCAGTGGCGTCAATCGAAAAGCAGACTAGCCTGTTGGTACTGGCTGCTTTCGTGGTCTGAGTCAAATAACAGACTATCCTGCTGGTACTGGGCTTATCCGTTGTCTCAAAAAAAGGCAGACTAGACTGGGTGGGTCTGGCCTAATCAGTGGCGTCAATTGAAAGAAAGACCAGCCCTGGGTGGGCCTAGCCTAATCAGTGGTTCAAACGAAAGGAAGACTAGCCTGTTGGTACTGGCCTAATCCGTTTCTGAGTCAAATAACACACTAGCCTGCTGCTACTGGCCTAATCTGTGGTCTCAATCAAAAGGGAGACTAGCCTAAATGGGCCTGGCTTAATCAGTGGCATCAGTCGAAAGGAAGACTAGCCTTGATGGGGCTGGCCTAATCAGGGTGTGAATCGAAATGCAGACTAGCCTTGATGGGGCTGGCCTAATCAGTGGAGTCAATCAAAAGGCAGACTACCCTGTTGGTATGGCCCTACTCCGTATCTCAGTCAAATAACAGACTAGCCTGTTGGTACTGGCCTAATCAGTGGTGTCAATCAAAAGGAAGACTAGCCTGGGTGGGCCTTGCCTAATCAAAAGGTAAACTAGCCTGTGTGGGCCTGGCCTAATCAGTGGTTTCAATCAAAAACAGACTAGCCTGGGTGGGCCTGGCCTAACCAGTGGCGTCCATCAAAAGGAAGACTAGCCTGTTGGTGCTGGTCTAATCCATGATCTCAGTCAAATAACAGACTAGCTAGTTGATACTGGCCTAATCAGTGGTGTCAATCAAAATAAAGACTAGCCTGACTGGGCCTGGCCTAATCAGTGGTGTCAAATGAGATGCAGACTACCCTGGGTAGCCCTGGCCTAATCAGTGGCATCAATCGAAAGGCAGACTATCCTGTTGGTACCTGCCTACTCCATGGTCTCAGTCAAATAACAGACTAGCCTAATGGTACTGGCCTCATCCGTGGTCTCAGTCAAATAACAAACTATCCTGCTGGTTCTGCCCTATCCATGGTCTCACTCATAAGGCAGACTAAACTGGGTGGGCTTGGCCTAATCAGTGGCGTCAATCAACATGAAGACTAGCCGGGGTGGGCCTGACCTAATCAGTGGTGTCAATCAAAAGGCAGACAAGTCTGAGTGGGCATGGTCAATCAGAGATGTCATTCATATATGAGATTAGCCTGGGTGGGCCTGGCTTAATAAGTGGCCTCAATCGAAACATAGACTAGCCAGTTGGTACTGCCCTAATCCGTGGTCTCACTCATATAACAAACTAGTCTGTTGGTACTGTCAAATCCGTGGACTCAATAAAAAGGCAGACTAGCCTGGGTGGGCTTGGCCTAATCAGTGGCATCAATGGAAATGAAGACTAGCCTGGGTGGGCCTGGCCTAATCAGTGGCATCAATGGAAATGAAGACAAGCCTGGATGGACCTGGCCTAATGAGTGGTGTCAACAGAAAGACAGACTAGCCTGGGAAGGCTAGGCCTAATCAGTGGTGTCAATCAAAAGACAGACGAGCCTGAGTGGACTTGGCCTAATCAGTGGCGTCAATCAAAAGGAAGACTAGTTTTTTGTCACTGGCCTAATCCATGGTCTCAGTCAAATAACAGACTAGCCTGCTGGTACAGGCATAATCCATGGTCTAAATTAAAAGGCAGACTAGCCTGGGTGGGCCTGGCTTAATCTTTGGTGTCAATGGAAAGGCAAACTCTCCAATTGGTACTGGCCTAATCCGTGGTCTCAGTCAAAAAACAGACCAACCTTCTTGTCCTGGCCTAATCCATGGTTTCAATCAAAAGGCAGATTAGGCTGGGTGGGCATTGCCTAATTCGTGGTGTCAATCGAAAGGAAGACTAGCTTGGGTGGGCCTGGCCTAATCAGTGGTGTCAATCGAAAGGCAGATTTAGCCCATTGGTACTGGCCTAACCCATTGTCTCAGTCAAATAACAGACTACCCTGCTTGTACTGGACTAATCCATGTTTTCAATTAAATGGCAAATTAACCTGAGTGGGCCTGTCCTTATCAGTGGTGTGAATCAAAATGCAGATGAGCCTGGGTGGGCCTGGCCTAATCAGTGGTGTCAATTGAAAGGTGAATTAGCCCATTGGTACTGGCCTAATCCATTGTCTCAGTCAAATAACAGACCAGCCTTCTTGTCCTGGCCTAATCTCTGTTCTCAATCAACAGGCAGACTAGCCTGGGTGGGCCTGGCCTAATCAGTGGTGTCAATCAAAATCAAGACTAGCCTGGGTGGGCCTGGCCTAATCAGTGGTGTCAATTGAAAGGCAGACTACCTAGTTGGTACTGGCCTAATCCGTGGTCTCCATCAAAAAGCAGACTAGACAGGGTGGTCCTGGCCTCATCAGTGGCATCAATTGAAAGGCAGACTAGCCTGGGAGGGCCTGGCCTAATCAGTTCTGTCAATCGAAAGAAAGACTTGCCTGGGTGGGCCTGTCCTAATCAGTGGTGTGAATCGAAATGCAGACTAGCCTGGGTAGGCCTGGCCAAATCAGTGATGTCAATCAAAAAGCAGATTAGCCTTAGAGAACCTGGCCTAATCAGTGGTGTCAATTGAAAGGAAAACTAGCTGGAGTGGGCCTGGCCTAAACAGTGCTGTCAACTGAAACACAGACTATACTTGGTGGGCCTGGCCTAATCAGTGGCATCAATTGAAAGGAAGACTAGCGTGAGTGGGCGTGTCCTACTCAGTGGTGTCAACTGAAAGACAGACAAGCCAGTTGGTACTGTCTTACTCATGGTCTCAGTCAAATAACAGACTAGCCTGCTGGTACCGGCTCATGTGTGGTCTAAATCAAAAGGTAGACTAGCCTGGGTGAGCCTGGCCTAATCGGTAGTGTCAATCAAAAGACAGACTAGACTGGGTGGGCCTGGCTCAATCAGTGGCATCAATCGAAAGGAAGACTAGCCTGGGTGGGCCTGGCCTTATCAGTGGTGTGAATCAAAATGCAGACTAGCCTGGGTGGACCTGGCCTAGTCAGTGGTGTCAATCAAAATGCAGACTAGACTTGGAGGTTCTGGCTTAATCAGTAGTGTCAATCAAAAGGAAGACTAGCCTGAGTGGGCCTGGCCTAATCAGTGGTGTCAATTGAAAGCAGACTATCCTGTTCATACTGTCCTACACCGTAGAATCAGTCAAATAACAGACTAGTCTGCTGGTACCATCCTCATCCATGTTCTAAATCAAAAGTTAGACTAGTCTGGGTGGGCCTGGCCTAATCAGTGCTGTCAATCAAAAGACAAACTACCCTGGGTGGGCCTCGCCTAATCAGTGGCATCAAGCAAAAGGAAGGCTAGCCTGTTGGCACGGGCATCATCTGTGGTCTCAGCCAAATAACAGACTATGCTGCTAGTGCTGGCATAATCCATGGCATCAATCAAAAGGAATAGCTTGGGTGGGCCTAGCCTAATCAGTGGTGTCAATCGAAAGTAAGACTAGCCTGCTGTTACTGGCCTAATCTGTGGTCTCAGACAAATAGCAGACTAGCCTGATGGTACTGGCATAATCCATGGTCTCAATCAAAAGGCTGACTAGCCTGGGTGGGCCTGGCCTAATCAGTGACATCAATCAAAATGAAGACTAGCCTGGGCTGGCCTGGCCTAATCAGTGTTGTCAATCGAAAAGTAGACTAGCATGGGTTGGCCTGGCCTAATCAGTGGTGTCAATCAAAATTAAGACTAGCCTAGGTGGGCCTGGCCTAATTAGTGGTATCAATATAAAGGCAGACTAGCCTGCTGGTGTTGGCCTAATCCACGGTCTCAATCAAAAGGCAGACTAACCTGGGTGGGCCTAGCCTAATCAGTGGCGACAGTCAAAAGGAAGATTAGCCTTGGTGGGCAGGCTTAATCAGTGGCGTCAACTGAAAGGAAGACTAGCCTGGGTGCTCCTGGCCTAATCAGTGGCATCAACTGAAAGGAAGACTAGCCTAGGGGAGCCTGGCCTGGCCTAATATATGGTGTCAACGGAAAGGAAGACTACCCTGGGTAGGCCTAGCCTAATCGGTGCTGTCAATCGAAAGGCAACCTAGACTGTGTGTATTGGCCTAATCTGTGGTCTCCATCAAAAGGCAGAGTAGCCTGGGTGATCCTGGCCTAATCAGTGGCGTCAATGGAAATGAAGTCTAGCCTGTGTGCCCGGGCCTAATCAGTGGTGTCAATTTAAATGCAGACTACCCTGGGTGAGCTGGGCTTAATCAGTGGCGTCAATCGAAAAGAAGACAAGTCTGGTTGGGCCTGGCCTAAACAGTGGTGTCATTTGAAAGGAAGACTAGCCTGGGTGGGCCTGGCCTAATCAGTGATGTCAATAGAAAGGCAGCCTAGGCTGTTGGTACTGGCCTAATCCGTAGTCTCAGTCAAAAGGCAGACTAGCCTGGGTAGCCGTGGTCTAATCAGTGGCATCAATCGAAAGGAAGACTAGCCTGAGTGGGCCTGGACTAATCAGTGGTCTCAATAGAAGGCAGACTAGCCTGTTGGTACTGGCCTAATCATTGGTCTCAATCAAATAACAGGCTAGTGTCCTGGTACTTGCCTAATCCGTGGTCTCAATCAAAATGCAAGCTAGCCTGGGTGAGCCTGGCCTAATCAGTGGTGTCAATCGAAAGGATGACTAGCCTTAGTGGGCCTGGCCTAATCAGTGGCGTCAATCGAAAGGCAGACTAGCCTGTTGCTACTGGCCTAATCCATCATCTCAATCAAAAGGAAGAGTAGCCTGGATGGGCCTGGCCTAATCAGTGATGTCAATCAAACAGCACACTAGCCTGGGTGGACTAGTCTATTCAGTGGTATCAGTCGAAATACTGCCTAACCTCGGTGGGCATGGGCTAATCATGGGTGTCCATCAAACAGCAGACTAGCCTGCATGGTCCTACCCTAAGCAGTGGTTTCAATCAAAAGGCAGAGTAGCCAGGGTGGGCCTGGCCTAATCGGTGGTGTCAGTCGAAAGGTAGACTAGCCTGGATGAGCATGGGCTAATCAGTGATGTCAATCAAATAGCAGCCTAGCCTGAATGGACCTAGCTTTCCATACTCTCATTCGAAAGGAAGAATAGCCTGGGTGGGCCTGGCCTAAACAGTGGTGACAATGGGAATGAAGACTAGCCTGGATGGACCTGGCCCAATAAGTGGTGTCAACAGAAAGGCAGACTAGCCTGGGAAGGATGGTCTGGTTTGATCATGGAATGGATTGGTTTGATCTCGTTGCAGTCCAAGGGACCCTCAAGTGTCTTCTCCAATACCACAGTTCAAAAGCATCAATTCTTCAGCATTCAGCTTTCTTCACAGTCTAACTTACATCCATACATGACTACTGGAAAAACCATAGCCTTGACTAGACAGACCTTTTTTGGCAAAGTAATGTCTCTGCTTTTCAATATGCTGTCTAGGTTGGTCATAACTTTTCTTTCAAGGAGTAAGCGTCTTTTAATTTCATGGCTGCAGTCAACATTTGCAGTGATTTTGGAGCCAAAAAAAAAATAAAGTCTGACACTGTTTCTACTGTTTACCCATCTATTTCCCATGAAGCTATAGGACCAGATGCCATGATCTTAGTTTTCTGAATGTTGAGCTTTAAGCCAACTTTATCACTCTCCACTTTCACTTTCAAGAGGCTCTTTAGCTCCTCTTGGTGGTGTCATATGCATATCTGAGGTTACTGATATTTCTCCTGGCAATCTTGATTCCAGCTTGAGTTCTTCCAGCAGAGCGTTTCTCATGCTGCACTCTGCATATAAGTTAAATAAGCAGGGTGACAATATACAGCCTTGATGTACTCCTTTTCCTATTTGGAACCAGTCTGTTGTTCCACATCCAGTTCTAACTGTTGCTTTCTGACCTGCATATAGGTTTCTCAAGAGGCAGATCAGGTGGTCTGGTATTCCCATCTCTTTCAGAATTGTCCACAGTTTATTGTGATCCACACAGTCAAAGCCTTGGCATAGTCAATAAAGCAGAAATAGATGTTTTTCTGGAACTCTCTTGCTTTTTCCATGATCCAGCAGATGTTGGCAATTTGATCTCTGGTTCCTCTGCCTTTCCTAAAACCAGCTTGAACATTTGGAAGTTCATGGTTCACATGTTGCTGAAGCCTGGCTTGGAGAATTCTGAGCATTACTTTACTAGCATGTGAGATGAGTGCAACTGTGCACTAGCCTATTGGTACTGGCTGAATCTGTGGTCTGAGTCAAAGAACAGACTAGCCTGCTGATACTGGCCTAATCCATGCTCTCAATCAAAAGGCAGACTATCCTGGGTGGGCATGGCCTAATCAGTGGTGTCAACCAAAAGGCAGACTAGCCTGGGTAGGCCTGGCTTAATCAGTGGCATCAATGGAAAGAAGACTAGCCTGATTTGGTCTGGCCTAATCAGTGGTGTTAATCGAAAGGCAGACTCACCTGCTGGTACTGGCCTAATCTGTGGTCTCAATCAAAAGGCAGATCAGCCTGAGTGGGCCTGGCCTAATCCATGGTCTGAGTCAAATAACAGATAGCCTGCTGGTACTGGCCTAATCTGCGGTCACAATCAAAAGCAGACTAGCCTGGGTGGGCCTGGCCTAATCAGTGGAGTGAATCGAAAAGAAGACTAGCTGGTGTGGGTCTGGCGTAAACTAGCCTGAGTGGGTCTGGCCTCATCAGCGGTATCAATTGAAATGCACTTAGCCTGGTGGGTCTGGCCTAATCAGTGGCATCAATTGAAATGTACACTAGCCTAGGTGGGCCTGGCCTAATCAGTGATGTGATTCGAAATGCACATTAGCCTGTGTGGATCTGGCCTAATAAGGGGTGTCAATCAAAAGGCAGACTAGCCTGGGTGGCGCTGGCCTAATCAGTGGTGTGAACTGAAATGCAGACTAGCCTGTGTGGACCTGGCCTAATCAGGGGTGTCAATCAAAAGGCAGACTAGGCTTGGTAGGCCTGGCCTAATCAGAGGTGTGAATGGAAATGCAGACTAGCCTGTGTGGACCTGGCCTAATCAGTGGTGTCAATCAAAAGGCAGACTAGCCTTACTGGGCCTGGCCTAATCAGTGGCATCAATTGAAAAGAAGACTAGCCTTTGTGGGTCTGGCCTACACTAGGTTGGATGGATCTGGCCTAGTCAGTGGTGTCAATTGAAATGAGGACTAGCCTGGATGCATCTGGCCTAATCAGGAGTGTCAATCAATAGGCAGAACAGCCTGGGTGGGCCTCACCTAATCAGTGGTGTCAATCAAAAGGAAGACTAGCCTTAGTGGGCCTGGCATAATCAGTGGTGTCAATCGAAAGGCAGACTAGCCTGTTGGTACTGGCCTTCTCCGTGGTTTCAATCAAAAGGCACATTAGCCTGGGTGGGCCTGGCCTAATCGGTGTTGTCAATCAAAGGAAGACTAGACTGTTGGGCCTGGCCTAGTCAGTGGTGTCAATCAAAAGGCAGACTAGCCTATTGGTACCGGCCTAATCCTGGTCTCAGTCAAATAACAGAGCAGCCTGCTGGTACTGGCCTAATCTGTGGTCTCAATCAAAAGGCAGGCTAGCCTGGTAGGCATAGTCTAATCAGTGGCAAAAATCAAAAGGAAGACTAGCCTGGGTGGGTCTGGCCTAATCAGTGGTGTCAATCAAAAGGAAGACTATCCTGGGTGGGCCTAGCCTAATCAGTAGTGTCAATTGAAAGGCAGACTAGCCTGTTGGTACTGGCCTAGTCCATGGTCTCAATCAAAAGGCAGAATAGCCTGGGTGGGCCTGGCCTTATCAGTGGCATCAATCAAAAGGAAAACTAGCCTGGGTGGGACTGGCATAGTCAGGGGGTCAATTGAAAGGAAGACAAGCCTGTGTGGACCTGGCCTAATCAGTGCTGTCAATCAAAAGGCAGACCAGTCAAAGTGGGCCTGGCCTAAGCAGCAGTGAGAATCAAAATGCAGACTAGCCTGTGTGGACCTGGCCTAATCCGTGATGTCAATCAAAAGACAGACTAGACTTGTTGGGCCTGGCCTAATAAGTGACGTCAATCAAAGGGAAGACTAACCTGAGTGTGCCTGGCCTAATCAGCGGTGTCAACTGAAATGCAGACTAGCCTGGCTGGGTCTGGGTTAATCTGTGGTCTGAGTCAAATAACAGAGTAGCCTGCAGGTACTAAATCAAAAGGCAGACTGGCCTGGGTGGGCATAGTCTAATCAGTGCTGTCAATAAAAAGGAAGACTAGCCTGGGTAAGCCTGATCTTATCAGTGGTGTCAATCGAAAGGCAGACTAGCCAGTTGATACTGGCCTAATCTGTGGTCTCAATTCAAAGGCAGACTAGCCCTGGTGGACCTGGCCTAATTAGTGGTGTCAATCAAGACTGACAAGCCTGGGTGGGCCTGGCCTAATCAGTGGCGTCAATCAAAAGGAAGACTAGCCTGTTGGTACTGGCCTAACCTGTGGTCTCAGTCAAATAACAGACTGCCAGCTGGTACTGTACTAATCCGTGGTCTCAATCTAAAGGCAGACTAGCTTGGGTGGGCCTGGCTTAATCAGTGGTGTTAAACAAAATGCATACTAGCCTGGATGAGTCTGGTCTAATCAGTTGTGTCAATCGAAATGCAGACTACCTTGGGTGGGCCTGGCCTAATCAGTGGCATCAATCAAAAGGAAGACTAGCCTGGGTGGGCCTGTTCTAATCAGGGATGTCAATCAAAAGACAGACTAGCCTGAGTGGGCCTGGCCTAATCAGTGGTGTCGATTGAAATGCACACTAGCCTGCGTGGCCTAGCCTAATCAGTGTTGTCAGTTGACAGGCAGACTAGCCTGTTGGTACTGGCCTTTTCCATAGTCTCAGTCACATAACAGACTAGCCTGCTGGTGCTGGCCTAATCTGTGGTCTCAACAAGAAGGCAGACTAACCTGGGTTGGCCTGGCCTAATCAGTGGCATCAGTCGAAAGGCAAACTAGATTGTTGGTACTGGCCTAATCCGTGGTCTCTATCAAAAGGCAGACTAACCTGGGTGGGCCTGGCCTAATCAGTGGCGTCAATCAAAAGGAAGACTAGCCTGTTGGTACTGTCCTAATCTGTGTTATCAGTCAAATAGCAGACTAGCCTGCTGGCACTCACCTAATCCATGGTGTCAGTCAAATAACAGACTATCCTGCTGGTACTGGCATAATCCGTGATCGCAATCAAAATGCAGCCTAGCTTGGGTGGGCCTGTCCTAACCAGTGGTGTCAATCAAAAGACAGACTAGTCTGGGTGGGCCTGGCCTAACTGGTGTGGTCAATCTAAATGCAGACAAGCCTGGGTGTGCATGGCTAATCAGAGATGTGAATCAAATGGGAGACTAGCCTGGGTGGGCCTAGCCTCTTCCGTGGTCTCAATCAAAAGGAAGACTAGCCTGTGTGGGCCTAACCTAATCAGTGGTGTCAATCAAAAGGCAGACTAGCCAGTTGGTACTGGCCTAATCCGTGGTCTCAATCAAAAGGCAGACTAGCCTGAGTGGACTTGGCCTAATCAGTGGTGTAAACAGAAAGGCACACTAGCCTGGGAGGGCCAGGCCTAATCAGTGGTGTCAATTAAAAGACTGACGAGCCTAGGTGGGCCTGGCCTAATCAGTGGCGTCAATCGAAAGGAAGACCAGCCTGTTGGTACTGGCCTAATCTGTGGCCTCAATCGAAAGGAAAACTACCCTAGGTGGGCCTAGCCTAAGCAGTGGTGTCAGTCGAAAGTCAGAGTAGCCTGTTGCTACCTGCCTAATCCTTGGTCTCAGTCAAATAACAGACTAGCCTCCTGGTACTGGCGTAATCAGTGGTCTAAATCAAAAGGCAGACTAGTCTCGGTGGGCATGGCTTAATCATTGGTGTGAGTTGAAAGCCAAACTATCCAGTTGGTACTGGCCTAATTCGTGGTCTCAATGAAAAGGCAGTCTAGCCTGGGTGGGCCTGGCCTAATCAGTGGTATCAATGGAAATGAAGAATAGCTTGGGTGGGCCTTACCTACTCAGTGGTGTCAATCGAAATGTAGACCAGCCTGGGTGGGTCTGCCTAATCAGTGGTGTCAATCCAAAGGCAGACAGGCCTGGGTGGGCCTGGCCTAATCAGTGTTGTCAATCGAAAGGAAGACTAGCCTGTTGGTACTGGACTAATTCGTTTTCTGAGTCAAATAACAGACTATCCTGCTGCTACTGGCCTAATCCGTGGTCTCAATCAAAAGGGAGACTAGGCTAAACGGACCTGGTTTAATCAGTGGCATCAATCGAAAGGAAGACTAGCCTTGATGGGGCTGGCCTAATCAGGGTGTGAATTGAAATGCAGACTAGCCTTGATGGGGTTGGCCTAATCAGTGGTGTGAATTGAAATGCAGGCTAGCCTGTGTGGGCCTGGCCTAATCAGTGGTGTGAATTGAAATGCAGACAAGCCTGGGTGGGCTTGGCCAAATCAGTGGAGTCAATCGAAAGGCAGACTACCCTGTTGGTATGGCCCTACTCCGTGGTCCCAGTCAAATAACTGACTAGCCTGCTGGTACTGGTCTAATCAGTGGTGTCAATCAAAAGGAAGACTAACCTGGATGGGCCTTGCCTAATCAAAAGGTAGACTAGCCTGAGTGGGCCTGGCCTAATCAGTGGTTTTGATCAAAAACAGACTAGCCTGGGTGGGCCTGGCCTAACCAGTGGCGTCCATCGAAAGGAAAACTAGATTGTTGGTACTGGCCTAATCCATGGTCTCAGTCAAATAACAGACTAGCCAGTTAGTACTGGCCTAATTAGTGGCATCAATCAAAATAAAGACTAGCCTGACTGGGCCTGGCCTAATCAGTGGTGTCAATCGAAAGGCAGACTATCCTGTTGGTACCTTCCTACTCCGTGGTCTCAGTCATATAACAGACTAGCCTACTGGTACTGGCCTCATCCGTGGTCTAAATCAAAAGGTAGACTAGCCTGTGTGGGCCTGGCTTAATCAGTGGCATCAATCAAAAGCCAGACTAGCCTGTTGGTACCAGCCTCTTCCATGGTCTCAGTCAAATAACAGACTGTCCTGCTGGTTCTGGCCTAAACTGTGTTCTCAATCAAAACGCAGACCAGCCTGGGTGGGCCTGGCCTACTCAGTGGCATCAATGGAAATTAGGACTAGCCTGGGTGGGCCTGGCCTAATCAGTGGCGTCAATTGAAATGAAGACTAGCTGGGTGGGCCTGGCCTAATCAGTGGCGTCAATTGAAATGAAGACTAGCCTGGGTTGGCCCGGCCTAATCAGTGGTGTCAATTTAAATGCTGACAAGCCTGGGTGGGCATGGCTAATCAGAGATGTCATTCATATGGGAGAATAGCCTGGGTGGGCCTAGCCTAATCAGTGGCATCAATCAAATTGAAGAATAGCCTGGGTGGGCCTTACTTAATTAGTGGTGTCAATTGAAACATAGACTAGCCAGTTGGTACTGCCCTAATCTGTGGTCTCACTCATATAACAAACTAGTCTGCTGGTACTGTCAAATCCATGGTGTCAATCAAAAGGCAGACTAGCCTGGATGGGCCTGGCCTAATCAGTGGCGTCAATGGAAATAAAGACTAGCCTGGGTGGGCCTGGCCTAATCAGTGGCATCAATCAAAAGGAAGACTAGCCTTTTGTTACTGGCCTAATCCGTGGTCTCAGTCAAATAACAGACTAGCCTGCTGGCACTGGCCTAATCCATGGTCTCAGTCAAAAGGTAGACTACCCTGGGTATACCTGGCCTAATCAATTGCATCAATCGAATTGACAACTAGCCTGGGTGGGCCTGGCATAATCAGTGGTGTCAAACGAAATGCATACTAGCCTGGGTTGGTCTGGTCTAATCAGTTGTGTCAGTTGAAATGCACACTAGCCTGGTGGGCCTGGCCTAATCAGTGGTGTCAATCAAAAGGCAAACTAGACTGTTGGTACTGGCCTAATCCATGGTCTTCAATCAAAAGGCAGACTAGGCTGAGTGGGCCTGGCCTAATCAGTGGCATCAATAGAAAGGAAGACTAGCCTGGGTGGGCCTGGCCTAATCAGTGGTGTCTATCGAAAGGCAGACTATTCTTTTGGTATTGGCCTTATCCATGGTCTCAGTCAAATAACAGACTAGCCTGCTGGTGCTGGCCTAATCCATGGTCTTATCAAAAGGCAGACTAGCCTGGGTGGGCCTGGCCTAATCTGTGGTGTCAACGGAAAGGAAGACGAACACAGGTGGGCCTGGTCTAATCAGTGATGTCAATCAAATGTCACACTAGCCTGGGTGGACCTAGTCTATTCAGTGGTGTCAGTCGAAATACAGACTCACCTCAGTGGGCATGGGCAAATCACGGGTGTCCATCAAACAGCAGACTAGCCTGCGTGGTCCTACACTAAGCAGTGGTTTCAATCAAAAGGCAGAGTAGCCAGGGTGGGCCTGGCCTAATCAGTGGTGTCAATCGAAAGGTAGACCAGCCTGGATAAGCATGGGCTAATCAGCAGTGTCAATCAAATGGCAGACTAGCCTGAATGGACCTAGCTTTCAATGCTCTCATTTGAAAGGAAGAATAGCCTGGGTGGGCCTGGTCTAATGAGGGGTGTCAATAAAATGGCAGACTAGCTTATTGGTACAGGCCTACTCCCTAGTCTCAATCAAAAGGCAGACTACCCTGAGTCCACCTGGCCTAATCTGTGGCGTCTATCAAAAGGAAGACTAACATGGGTGGGCCTTGCCTAAGCTTAGTCCTCTCAATCAAATGGAAGACTAGCCTGGGTGGTCCTGGCCTGTTCTGTGGTCTCAGTCAAATAAGAGACTAGCCTGCTGGTACTGGCCTAATTTGTGTTGTCAATCAAAAGGCAGACTAGCATGGGTGGGCCTGGCCTAATCAGTGGCGTCAATTGAAAGGAAGACTAGCCTGGGTGCACCTCGCCTAATCACTGGCATCAGTATTAATGAGGACTAGCCTGGGTGGGCCTAGCTTAATCAGTGGTGTGAATCGAAAGGCAGACTAGCCTGCTGGTACTGGCCTAATCCATGTTCTCAATCAAAAGGCAGACTAGCCTGGGTGGGCCTGCCCTAATCAGTGGCGTAAATCGAAAGGCAGACTAGCCTGGGTGTGCCTGGTTTAATCACGGGTGTCAATCAAAAGGCAGGCTAGCCAGGGTGGGCCTGGCTTCATCAGGTGAGCTTTATAAAATAAACACTCCCCTGCTCATCTCAGGCACAAAACACAGCCACTTGTGAGCTGCCTGTGGACAGGAGTGGTCCCTAGGACCTGAGGGCCTGAGTTCTACCCCCATGAAGGGATGAAGGAGACGACACCAGCGAGCCTGAAGAGAAGACTCCTGAGCTTCAGGTGAAAAAGGCAGTGTCAGTCCACCTCGACTGCAGCCGGAGCAGAGGACCTACTTACGGTGTGTACACACGCCTGAACCAGGAAACAAGAGAGGACCACGCTGTGTCTCTACGTTAGGGGTAATCTGTGACACAGCGGTAGAGATCCAGACCACTGGGGATTATCTGTAGCCCCAGTCAGGCACCATGTCGCACTGCTTCTCTTGCTTTTTTAATTAATTAACTTTTTATTTATTTATTTATAAATAATGTACTTATATATTTATAAGTACATTATTTATAAATAAATATATTATTGATTTATAATTTATAAATAATTATATTTATTATAATTATTTATAATATAGTAAATATATTATATATATTTATAATATGTATTTATATATTTATAATATATTATTTTTATTTTATCATTTATTCAAAATATAATATATATTAAAATACAATATTTAATATTTAAATGCATTATATATATAATATATACTTTATATTTATTATTATATATTGTCTATTATTATTTTTTATTATATGTTATTTATTATTATACATTATTTTATGTATTTATATAATAAATTTTTAATACTTATAAATATACTTATATATTCATTAAAATATTATATATTTATAAGTATGTTTATATATTTATATAAATGAATATATTATATTTTTGTAAATATATTTATATAAGTGAATATATCATATATTTATTGTATATTTATATATATAAATGAATGTTATGTATTTTATATATTTATAGAAACAAATATGCTATATATTTATAGTATATTTATGTATTTATATAAATGAATATGTTATATATTTTAAATATATTCATATAAATGAATATTTATATGTATAATATATTCATATATTATAAATACATTTTGTATTTATATAAGTATATGTTTATAAATATATTTATATAAATACAAATATATTTTACTATATAAAATATATTAGAATTTATTATAGTATATAAACATAATAAATAATATAATAAATTTATATTTATTTATATATAATAAATATATATTTATAAATATATTTGTATAAATATTTATGTTTATAATATTTTTATAAAAATGAATATATTATATATTAATATATTTATGTGAATGAATGTTATATATTTATATATTTGTATAAATGAATATATTATTCATATGTTATATGTTATAAATGTTATAATGTTATAACATATAACAAAGATGTTATAATATAAATATATTTATAAATATATTTCTATGTTATATATTTATAAATATATATACTTGCATAAATAATTATGTTATATAGTTATAATATATTTATAAATTAATCATTTATAAATTAAGTGATCATTTTTGTGCATGCGGGGTCCCCGTCGCTGCGCAGCCTTTCTCTAGCCGGGGTGAGCAGGGGCTACTCCCTTGTTCCCGGCTTCCCGTTGAGTTGCCCCTCCTGCTGTAAAGCCGCCTCTAGAGTACAAACAGGCTCAGTCCTTGTGGCACTCGGGGCTCAGTGGCCCCACGGCCTGCGGGATCTTCCCGGTTCAGGGACTGAACCCTCGAATCCTGCATTGGGAGGATTCTCTACTACTGAGTCAGCAGGGAAGCCCTGGCACTTTTTTTTTAATGGCTGGGACGGAGTAGGGGCGAGGAGAAAATGAAGTAGCTTGCCCTTCGTTGTTTGTTCGCAGGACCTCAGGGAGGAATGGGGTGGTCGTGGAGAGACCAGCGAGTTTCCTTGCTAAGGCCTGCTAGAGTCTCCTTCAGGGGTAAATGGAGGCCTGTTTCCTTCTAACAGTGACAGCACCCTGTCTATGCTCTCGAAGTACCTGGATCTCCACCCCAGGCTTCCGGCAGGTCCCCGGACAGCAGGGTCCCTGCCCAGGACTCCCTGAGCCTCTCTGCAGGCCCCTGTTAAAGCACTCTCTTTTTGCTAGTGTGGGGTTGGCTTCCATGCTTCCCTTAACCTCTCGCTTTTCCAGGCAGGAATCTGTCTTCACTGTTTCAGGTTTTCCTGAGCACTTAACCAAACGTGCACTTGCGGTCTCCCGCATGCTGGGCACAGGCATGTTGTCATATCATGTGGCCAAAGTATTTGAGCTTTAATATTGGTCCTTCCAATAATTTTCCAGGATTAATTTCCTTTAGGATGGACTGGTTGGATCTCCTTGCAGTCCAAGGAGCTCTCAAGAGTCTTCCCCAACACCACAGTTCAAAAGCATCAATTCTTCGGCACTCAGCCTTCTTTATGGTCCAACCCTCATATCCGTACATGACCACTGGAAAAACCATCGCTTTGACTATACAGACCTTTCTTGAGAAACTGATGTCTCTGCTTTTTGATATGCCATCTAGGTTTGTCATAGCTTTCCTTCTAAGGAACAAGCGTCTTTAATTTCACGGCTGCAGTCACTGTCCACAGTGATTTTGGAACCCAAGAAAATAAGGTCTGTCACTGTTTCCATTTGCAGTCCTCCATATGCTGATTACACGCATGTTGCTATTCAGTTGCTGAGTCGTGTCCAACTTAGCATGGACTGCAGCACAGCAGGCTTCCCTGTCCTTCACTGTCTCCCGGAGCTTGCTCAAACTCACATCCATGGAGTCGATGATGCTGTCCAACCATCCCATCCTCTGTCACCCTCTTCTCCTCCTGCCCTCAGTGTTTCCCAGCATAAGGTCTTTTCCAATGAGCTAGTAATAACATCCCAGTGGCACGTTCCTGCAGCATAGAGGTTCTCAAAGTGTTCTTCTCAGGCCAGCCTCAGACTCTGCTCGGAACTCGTCTGAAATGCAGGTTCTTGGCTTTCCCCCAGACCTGCTGCATCGAAAACCCCAGGCCGGGGGCCCAGCCATCTAGGTTTGGTAAGTCTTCCCAGAGGTTCTGCTGCACTTTTCGTTTGAGAATCACTCTTCTAGCCTAATGTTTTGTGTTTTTTTCAGGCAATCGGTCTCTTAATAATTCCCAGGTCTCATTCCCCCAATTTTTTTTTTTTTTGGTAGTTGTTTTATTTGGGATTTTTGCACTGAAGTCCTTCAAGTCATATAGGTAATACTGTGTCTGCTCACATTGTAATTGTGTGACAGACATATTTCAGGGGAATCATCATACCTCCAGTGTGGTGAGCAATGACGGTGTGCTAATCATAGTGCTAAACGCAGAAATGCTCCTCTCAAATCAGTGTCAGGAGAAGACACAGCCTTGAGCCCACATTTCAGAGGCAAGAGCCTGGAGCGGAGCCCCAGAAATGACATGTGCACCACACCCCACAGCCAGCACCGACGGGACATTCAAATCGGTGCTTGTAACCCCAGACTAAATAGTTTCAGAACCTTAGACTCTGAAACGTTTAAAGTTTGTGCGTGTGTGCTCAGTTGCTCAGTCGTGTCTGACTCTTTGTGACCCCCTGGACTGTAACTCTCCAGGCTTCCCTGTCCATGGGATTCTCCAGGCAAGAACACTGGAGTGGGTTGCCATGCCCCCCTCCAGGGCATCTTCCCGACCTGGGGACTGAACCTGAGTCTCCCTGATCTTCTGCCTCGGCAGACGGCTTCTTTACCGCTAACTGTTTACTGTACCTACATAATTTGTCACCAAAGCCCCTTGATGGAGGCAAATTGAAGTGCCACCAGGGGAGGTTCGAGGGCATCAAACAGAAGGTCCCTGCCTTCCATGGTGTGGCTTAATCACGCACCCTGTTTGTCCCGGAGCCTATTTGACCAGCTCTTCTTTCTGTTCGGGAGACGAACTTCGCCTCTCTAAGGAGCAGAGTAGACCACGGCCAAGAGTCTTCTTTGTCAGCCCTGTGCCTGGTGCCTTTGGCGACCTGTGAAAGCCACTTGGCCCTTCGTTTCGACTCCAAACTCTGTGCTGCCTCCGGCTGGTCCTAGAATCAGCTTCCAGGGCTGCCCTCAATCCCCCTGTTACCCGGAACCCCTCCCCAGAGGCTGCTAGCTGCCCCACCCCCTCCACATCTGGCCTCTGCATCCTTTCAGGCATCTCTGCATCTGTTCAGGCATCTCTGCATCCTTTCAGGTGTCTATGCATCGTTTCCGACCATCTCTGCATCCTTTCAGGCATCTCTGCATCCTTTCAGGTCATCTCAGCATCCTTTCAGGCATCTCTGCATCCTTTCAGGCATCTCTGCATCCTTTCAGGTCATCTCAGCATCCTTTCAGGCATCTCTGCATCCTTTCAGGCATCTCTGCATCCTTTCAGTCCATCCCCACCTCCTTTCAGGCCATCGCCACCAGCCACCTCTGTGATGTTGAGTGTCTCAGCACTGTTATAAGGTGGAAAGGGAGAGTTCCTAAAGCAAAGCCCCCAGACAAAGCCTGGGAGTTCCCCCGTCCTGCGTCCTGGCCCTCGCATCCCTGCCGTTTTGTGGAGTGGTGGCTTAGCGCCATGACAACTGAGGAAAAGGTGATTCCCTCCCCCTGCACTGCCCCTGCCCCCACCGCCACCTTGCTTCCGCGTCCTCCCAGTTCTACACTCATGACAGAGTCCTTTGGGGCCTTAAAGCATTTCCATTTTCAGGACTCTCCTAATACAATGGAGAAGTAATGCTGTAAAACCTGGTCACAGTTTGTTTAGATGTTTCTGTGGTGCTAAAGGATAGCTCACAAAATCTACCACTTGAATCCTTTTTAAGCATTCAATTCAGTGACATTAAGTACACGCATGTAAGGTGCATACATGTCAGGCATCTAACAGTACTACCTGGGGGCTTCCCTGGTGATGAGTCAGTGGTCAAGAATCCACCTGCAACACAGGAGAGGCAGGTTCCACCCCTGAGTCTGGAGGATCCCCCTGGAGAAGCAAACGGCAACCCACTCCAGCATTCTTGCCTAGAGAATCCCATGGACAGAGGAGACTGGTTGGCCAAAGGCCATGGGGTCACAAGGAGCCGGACGCCCACTGAGCACACAGGCGCACACACATGCCCACCGTCCACATCCTGAACTTTTTTTTTTATCACCCCCAACAGAAACTGTTTCCTGTAAACAACGTCCCCATCCTTTGTCGCCCCCACCAGCCCCTGGCGATGACTATTTTTTCTGTTTCCATGATTTTGCCCATCCTGGGCAAGCCCCCTCTAAGTAGAATCATGTGAAATTTGCCCTTTGGTGCGTGCAACACATTATTTTTAGAACAAGGAAGATAATGAAAGGCGAAGAGGCAGCGGGTGCCTAGTGATGAACACGGAACGGGTCCATGTCCAGTCACAGTGCATCCTGTGGAGACAGAATAAAGCATAAGTCCTCGTGCGTTAGGCGTCTTTTGCTCCATCACACACTGCCGCAAGTTCGGTGGCTTTAGACAGCACATATTTGGGGAATTCCCTGGAGCTGCAGTGGTTAGAACTCCATGCTTTCACAGCTGAGGGCGTGGGTTCGATCCCTGGTCAGGGAAGTAAGATCTTCCTGCAGGCCTTGCAGGGCAGCAACGGTGGGGAGAGAGGGGGCGCGCAGGGACACACACAGAGACACATATTTAATTTAAGGTCACATTTCCAGGGGTCAGGAGTCCAGGCACAAGTTAGCCAGATCCTCTGCTCTGCTTCTCTGGGGGAGGGGGAGGGGTGGCTCACAGGCCTGCGGTCCAGGGGACAGCTGGGCTGAGTTCTCATCGGGAGGTTCAACCAAGGCACAGTCAGCTCCTGAAGTTCCCTCGGGTTGTTGGAAGAACTCATTTGCTTGCAACTGTAGGATGCAATTTCTTTTTGTCCTTGTGGAATATAGGACCCTGGCTTCTTCCCGCTTCCTCTTCTCTCCTGACATAGCACCTTCCCTCCTCAAGCCAGCCAGGAGGCCTCTCGGGCATCTAGCTCCAACTTGATCATGGGCATTACCACCCTCCCCTTTGCCACATTCCCCTTTCCCGCCCACGCTCCAGGGGATGGGAGACCACCAAGCCACAAGCACCAGTGGGGCTGCCTAGAGTTGTCCCGCACACCTTTGGGGTGTGGGGGAAGACTTATGGAAGAAATCGTCATGGAAAGCCAGCAAGAGGGACATTTTGCTCTTTGCTCCTGAGTTTTCCGGAAGTCACCCCAACTTTGACCATGCATATGTGAAAAATACGTAGACAGACCTTTTTAACCCCAACAACGTGAGGCAGATGTTTTCTAAGAGCTCTCCATTAAGACTGGGATGAAATGCAATTAAGGGACAGATTAATTTTAAGTCTCAGTCATCTTCCCTCCACCTGCAACTCTCGGCTCCAAAATATCTTGGGGGAAAAAACCCAAAAAACCCTGCTTATTTACATTTGCTCTCTATTTTTAACAGCCTTTCTGTTTAAAACATTTAATATCTTCCAAAGCCCTGTTTGAACCCAGGGAAGCTGTAGCAGGATATCCCGTTTATTTTTGTAGCTATTTTCATCCGCTTAGAGAACTTTTTGTTTTCATCTGAGCTTTTTAGGGGAGGTGAGGCAGGTCAGCATGTCTGGCCCATTTGTCAACTGGGCTGTGCTGGCTTCTTAATAAAATGGTGCTAAATTCAGAGCTACTTATCATGTGTCACTTTTTATGCGGCTCAGTTTTTCCATTACTTGAAGTTCCCAAACGCTAATAAACCCTAATGCACTATATTTGGTGGGAATGAATGCATTACGCTTTTCAGAGTTGATGTTTTTACATAAGTAGAACACGTTCTGCAAAGAGAGAGGAAAAGCCACTCTCGGAGGCTGCACATAAATTTGATTTTTTTTTCTTATTTCCTCCTATTGATCTGGAGTTTGTTTGAGCAGAGGAAAGGGAAGGGAAATAAACGAGGCAGAGGGGAAGATACATCTACAGGCTCTGCCCACCTCCTCCACCTTCTGTCTTTGGGCAGCACATTTCTTTTGTATCCGCTGATTTCAGGATCATCCATCCTACATTCTCAAGTGGATCTGATGAGAAAGATGTATCCAGATGACAGCCGGATGACTTCAGTAAGGCTCCATGCGACAGTACGCCTGTTGTCCTTCCAGCTCTGCTGAGAATAAGCATTTTGGCGAGAGTGACTTGACACGCGTTAACACCCCAATGATAAAAATCATCTCTGGTGAGGTTCTCCTGGTGCTCCAGTGTCTAACACCCCGAGCTCCTGATGCATGGGGCCTGGCTTCCATCCCTGGTCTGCTAACTAGATCTTGCAGGCCTCAACTAAGACCTGGCTCAGCCAAATAAGTAAGTGTTTTTTAAAAAAAATTCATCTCCAGTGAGAGAAATCAGAAGAGCATTCAAGATGTGCTTGGCTGTTTAATTGTGTCCTACTCTTTGGGACACCATGGGCTGCAGCCCACCAGGCTCCTCTGTCTATGGCAATTCTCCAGGCAAGAATACTGGAGTGGGTTGCCATGCCCTCCTCCAGGGGATCTTCCTGACCCAGGGATTGATCCCAGGTCTCCCACATTGCAGGCTGATTCTGCCAGCTGAGCCACCAGGGAAGCCCTGAGGATAAGAGCTTTAACGAACTTCTATGGGAGTTATTGACTAAGAGCAGAATGATGATCCCTTGTAGACATGGTCCCCAACTTGATGTAGCTGATGGTTCCTAAGGCGTCGTTGTTCAGTTGCTCAGTCGTGTCTGACTCTTTGCAGCCCCATGAACTGCAGCACACCAGGCCTCCCTGTCCATCACCAACTCCCGGAGTTTGCTCAAACTCATGTCCATCGAGTTGGTGATGCCATCCAGCGATCTCATCCTCTGTCGTCCCCTTCTCTTCCCGCCTTCCATCTTCCCCAGCATCAGGTGTACATTGCTGTACGACACATGATTTTTTTTGCATTTAAGGTATGTAAGTTATTACCCCTAGATTAAAGACAAAAATCCGACCTAACTCAAGGCTGATGTAACAGATACTTTGACAAAATGTGAAACCAGTGACTAAACATCAACAGACGTCTGGAATATTCCATTCCACTCGCCACCCCACTTCCTCCTCTCCCCTCTCCCCTCCAATACCTGTCTTTGTTGTTCGTGCGTGCTAAGTCACTTCAGTCGTGTCTAACTCTCTGTGACCCCATGGACTGTAGCCTGCCAGGCTCCTCTGTCCCTGGGATTTTCCAGGCAAGAATACTGGAGTGGGTTGCATGCCCTTCTCCAGGGAATCTTCCCCATCCACGGATCGAACCCGTGTCTCTTACATTTCCTGTATTGGCTGCTGCTGCTACTGCTAAGTAGCTTCAGTCGTGTCCGACTCTGTGCGACCCCATAGACGGCAGCCTAACAGGATCCCCCGTCCCTGGGATTCTCCAGGCAACAACACTGGAGTGGGTTGCCATTTCCTTCTCCAGAGCATGAAAGTGAAAAGTCAAAGTGAAGTTGGTCAGTCGTGTCCGACTCTTAGCGACCCCGTGGACTGCAGCCCACCAGGCTCCTCCGTCCATTAGCAGGTGGGTCCTTTACTACTCACGCCGCCTGGGGAGCCCATCTTTCTTGTATGTTACTTTATTCTCTTTCAACCAGCTTCTGGCACAAAGATGCAGCATTTTAAGAGTGTAATATCAGATTACTCATATTTCCCTCTTGAAATGTTTTCTAATTCCGTCCTTGGAAGGAGAGGAAGAAATACAAAATGTGCCGCTCTGCCTTGGTCTTGCTCAGCGGGCGCTCCTTGTCAGCGTGGCTGGGTAGTGTTTCTGGGAACGGGCAAACCAGTAGGTCAGTGCAGCTTTGAGTGTGAGATAAATGAAACCTGGCATTGCTCACCCTTTTCCTGTGAGCTAAGCAGTTATCATTTACTACTTCTATTTATATTAAGGAAAATATGGTTCTTTGCCTCAAGAATCTCAAGCAACTTGCATCCAGGTTTCACTCTGGGTGGCTGTGGGGTCAGATGGTGGGTGTCATCTGAACCACGCACAGCGAATTTGTGTATTTGCAGGGCTCCCGTGACAGCTCAGTTGGTAAAGAATCCACCTGCAAGGCAGGAGACGCCGGTTCAATTCCTGGGTTGGGAAGATCTGGAGGAGAAGGCATAGGCTACGCATTCCAGAATTCCTGGGCTTCCCTGGTGGCTCAGCTGTTAAAGAACCTTCCTGCAATACAGGAGACCTGGGTTCAATCCCTGGGTTGGGAGGATCCCCTGGAGAAGGGAAAGGCTACCCACTCTAGTATTCTGGCCTGGAGAATTCCATGGATTGTATAGGCCTTGGGGTCCCAAAGAGTCAAACACTGACTGAGTGACTTTCACACAAATACAGAGCCTCCCAGGTAGCGCTAGCAATAAGAGCCCACCTGCCAATGCAGGAGACTCTAGCGACGTGGGTTTGACCCCTGGGTTGGGAAGATCCCCTGGAGGAGGGCACAGCAACCCAGTCCAGTATTCTGGCCTGGAGATTCCGTTGGACAGAGGAGCCTGGCTGGGCTACAGTCCATGGGTCGCACAGAGTCATGACTGAAGCGACTTAGCACGTAGCACAGTGAGAGGGTCTCACTGCATTCCAGTGTGTTTCTATGGAATTAATCTGCAGACACATATCCAGTGGAGGAGCCTTTTGTGTTTCTGCAGTTGAGTCAGAAAAGAACTTAGATTACTTTTTCCAATTACTTTTCTAATTTTAAATTAATTTTATTTTCAAAAAAATCTTTGCATTTTAGGAAATTTCCTGGCACTTTTTTTTTTTTTTTGGCCAACATGAAATTCCTATACCATAAAAGTAGCCCTTTTAATGCAGGGGATTCCATGGCATGTAATATATTCACAGAATTGTGCTACCTTCTCACTTAGTCCTCATTCTAATCTGCCTTTGCTCAGCCCCAGGCAACCATTAATCTGCTTCCTGTCTCTAATGATTTACTGGTCTTGGACATTCCGTATAAGTGAAATCATGGGATAGGTGACCTTTCCTCTCTGGCTTATTTCACTCCACCTGTTTTAGAGATTCCTCCACATGGTAGCATGTGTCAGTAATTCACTTCATTCATTTTCAAATGAAAATAATTTTATATTAAAACAAATAATCTTAAACACACTTTACGAGTTTGTTTATTGAGTGCCTGTGGTGTGCCAGGCACTAGATGGTGTATGAAAGTGAAAGTCACTCAGTCGTATCTGACTCTTTGCGACCCCGTGGACTATACAGTCCATGGAATTCTGCAGGGCAGAATACTGGAGTGGGTAGCCTTTCCCTTCTCCAGGGGATCTTCTCAACTCATGGATCAAACTCAGGTCTCCTGTAACCACAAGAGAAGCCCAAGAATACTGGAGTGGGTAGCCCATCCCTTCTCCAGCGGCTCTTCCAGACCCAGGGATTGAACTGGGGTCTCCTGCATTGCAAGTGGATTCTTTACCCACTGAGCTATCAGGGAAGCCCTGATTGTGTATGGCATGATGTAAACATTGACATAAGGCCTTCCCTGGTGGCTCAGATGGTAAAGAATCTGCCTGCAATTCAAGAGACACAGGTTTGATCCCTGAGTCGAGAAGATCCCCTGGAGAAGGGAATGGCAACCCACTCTAGTATTCTTGCCTAGAGAATCCCATGGATAGAGGAGCCTGGTTGGCTAGAGTCCATCAGGTCACAAAGAGTCAACACACGACAGAGCTAACACTTTCACTAACACTTATATTTGGCTTCCTAGGTGGCAATAGAGGTAAAGAACCCGCCTGCCAATGCAGGAGACACAAGAGACACAGGTTCGATCTCTAGGTGGGGAAGATCCCCTGGAGGAGGGAATGACAACCCCCTCCAGTCTTCTTGCCTGGAGAATCTCATGGACAGAGGAACCTGGCAGGCTACAGTCCACGGGGTCCTTAAGAGTTGGACACGACTGAAGTGACTTAGCATGCATGCACACAAGCAAAGGGTAGATGTCGAAACTGGCCAAGAAGAAAGGGAAGCCAGGGGAAATTAACTCCTGTCTGACATTGCTTCCTCCAACCTCCCCATGGTCAGCATCTGATTCCAGGGCTACTGCAGCTTAGGTGGCAATGACCACATATGACCTCTACGAGATCTCCCTGCACCAAAGGGCTATAAGTCCTATAGCTTCCTGTATATGTACTCAATCACTTCAGAGTCTTTGCAACTCTATGAACTGTAGCCCACAGGGCTCCTCTGTCCATGGGATTCTCCAGGCAAGAATACTGGAGTGGGTTGCCATGCCCTCTTGCAGGGGACTTTCCCGCCCCAGGGATTGAACCCACCTGCATCTCTTACGTCACCTGCATTGGCAGGTGGGTTCTTTACCACTAGCACTGCTTGGGAAGCCCCTGACAGCTTCCTGTGTGACACCAAATGAATTTCCCATCATGCCCCTCTTTCCATCCTTATGGCTCTCTCAACAAGTCTCGTGTGTGGAGACTTTGCTCTGGGTGTGAGACTTCCGTCCTCTCTCGTCTCCTCCCCGTGGGGACCTCCTCCCTACTCTCCCATATCGGTCTTGCCAATTCCCAAGCAGAGTGCTTCTCTCCTTTGTATCGTCACCAAGTGTATCACACTCTTAGAATAACTGTTCAACCAAAAAAAAAAAAAAAAAGGGTATAGCTTTTCTGCCTAGGTTCACCTTGGTCACTGCAGATGATGCTAGGGTCTCAAGGATGTTCCAACTCAGCTGGAGAAAAAATAAATAAATATATAAAAATAAAGGGAAAAATTCCGTTGGGATCCAAAGCAGACTACAGCAAGTTACCCCCGACTGAGAGAGCTGCTAAGTGCACCAGATATTCAGAGAGGACAGAAAATACCATGGACAGAGGAGCCTGGCAGGCTACAGGGTCCACGGGGTCGCAAGGAGTCGGCTACGACTTGGCGACTAAGCACACACACACATATGAAGGAATAGATGAAGGGGTAGCGTTCACTCAGGGGCTTGGAAACGTGAAGAATAAGAGATGCAGAAAGAGCTGAGTGCAACCTGCAAAGCAGTCAGAGGATGACGTAGGTGGAGAAGAGTAGGGAGGTCACACCAGAGTCATGGAGAACAGACTTGCTACAGTGAATGCAGGGGGAGGCTTGAGGGGGCCGGGTGGGCCGCAGATGCCTGGAAGAGTCCAACCTGGGTGATGAGGTCCTGGGTGGGGGGCCAGGATGGAAGGGCAGGTTGGGCAGGTAGGCAAGAAGGATGGAAGGAGCTGGAAGGGACAGCTGGAATCAATTGCCTGGGAATCTGTGGGGGACAAGCAGCAGCAGCTGGTTTCAAGGGAGGAGTTGGTGTAACTGGGAGAAAAATTAGAAATGCAGAAAGGGGTGCAGAAGGGCCTGCTTGCGCCAGGCCATGACTGGGAGTGGACGGGGTCACCCCTAAGCCCCTCAGGCCGGGATACCATCCCGCAGTGCTGTGCTTGACAGTAAGGAGACACACACAGGCATTACGGCCGAGCCTTGGCAAGAAGCGTGACACCTGTCACATTTGTTTATAGAAGGCTCAGTTCCCGGGAGCTCTTGGAGACTAAAGAGGGTACAGCCCTACATGCCCCAAGACGCTGCCTGTTTCTATGGAGAGGCTGAATAATGCACGAGCCCCAGGCAGACCGCTCCTCATGGTGGTGGAAACAGTGTTCCTACTTCCCACTCTTGTCTCAGGAGTTCAGCCAAGGGATAATCGTGTCCAGAGACATGTGGGCCCCCCCCGACCCTCCCCATCACAGGATGTCCTGCTCCTCCAGCCATAGAGACCTGAGAGCTGAAACCCCACAGCCCTGCCCACCCTCTCCTTCACTGTCCTTATTTTCAGTGATGGGTGTTAGCCACTCAGACGTGTCCGAGTCTTTGCAACCCCATGGACCGTAGCCTACCAGGCTCCTCTGTCCATGGGATTCTCCGGGCAAGAATACCAGAGTGGGTTGCCACGCCCTCCTCCAGGGGATCTTCCCCAACCCAGGGATCAAAATCAGCTCTCCCATGTTGCAGGCAGATTCTTAACCACCTGAGCCACCAGGGAAGCCCCTGCGTGTGGGGTGGGAGTGACTACGTGGCTAATTACTGATGGAGACCAAACATCCATGGAACCTCCCAGAAAACCCGCCAGCAAATTAAACCTGGATAAGGTCTGGGAGAGGTGGAGAGAAAGGTTCCATGCGGAGAGCAGGTCTGTGCTGGTTTGAGGATTTTTCAGGCCGGCGCTGAAATCCACCTTGTCTGTTTTGAGCTGAAATCCACCTTGTCTATTTTGCGCTGAAATCTACCATGTCTACATTGCCAGCCTCAACATTTTGATTCAGGAGTTCGCTCAATTACCTGAAATGGTCGAGTGTCATAAAGTCACAAGAGACATGCTTTTGCTTTTCACTTTAATAATTCTGCATTTCCTTGAAGGAAATTATACTCAGGGCAGTTTCAAAAAGAAAGGAACACAGAATTCCAAGGTTTTAGAACACCTGCTAGGCAAAGCAGAATTTAAGGAAAAGATGAATTCTTATGAGATAATGAACCTTCACACACACACACACACAAGCACTCATTTCTAGCATGTATTCCTCACAACTTTTAGTTAAGTTTGCCTCCTACCAGACTAGAAGCTTTTGGAAGGTAAGGCTGCGTCTTACTGTTTCATTTTCCTCCCTTGCTGCTGCTGCTGCTGCTGCTAAGTCGCTTCAGTCGTGTCCAACTCTGTGCGACCCCATAGACGGCAGCCCACCAGGCTCCCCGGTCCCTGGGATTCTCCAGGCAAGAACACTGGAGTGGGTTGCCATTTCCTTCTCCAATGCATGAAAGTGAAAAGGGAAAGCGAAGTCGCTCAGTCATGTTCGACTCTTCTCGACCCTGTGGACTGCACCCACCAGGCTGCTCCATCCATGGGATTTTCAACTCAAGGTTTGTTTGAACAGAATTAAATTCACCTGATTACAACAGTGCTTCAATTTGTGTATTTTTTTTTTTCTAGAAGAACCACTGAATTGCTATCTTAGGAACAGTTTGCTGCTTAGGAAGTTACATTTGTATTAAGTAATTCCTAAAAGTACCCACACTCGATAAGAAGTAAGTAGTGTCCGTCTAGTCAAGGCTGTGGTTTTTCCTGTGGTCATGTATGGATGTGAGAGTTGGACTGTGAAGAAGGCTGAGTGCCGAAGAATTGATGCTTTTGAACTGTGGTGTTGGAGAAGACTCTTGAGAGTCCCTTGGACTGCAAGGAGATCCAACCAGTCCATTCTGAACGAGATCAGCCCTGGGATTTCTTTGGAGGGAATGAATGATGCTAAAGCTGAAACTCCAGTACTTTGGCCACCTCATGCGAAGAGTTGACTTATTGGAAAAGACCCTGATGCTAGGAGGGATTGGGGGCAGGAGGAAAAGGGGACGACAGAGGATGAGATGGCTGGATGGCATCACCGACTCAATGGACTGAGTTTGAGTGAACTCCAGAAGTTGGTGATGGACAGGGAGGCCTGGCGTGCTGCAATTCAAGGGGTCGCAAAGAGTTGGACACGACTGAGCAACTGAACTGAACTGAACTGAATGCAATCTGGAAGGGAAATTGGGTTCTTCTTTTCATACAAGTTACAGTTTTCTGTGATTTTAGTACAAATGTATCCTTACAAAGTTTTTCCTACCTTAATTTATCCAACTGTTGTTTCCAATGTACTTTGTATACTTTGTATCCAACTTCACTCCTGTGACTTTATTTCTATCACTTTCAAGCAACCTCTGGAATCTGCTCAAAGGTTTTGGCAAAGCTCCTTTTTTCAAGCCAACTGAACTCACAGTTAAAAGAATCTAAACTGTTTTAGCCTGATTTTTTTTTTTTGAAGTTGTAGCAGAAACATCTCCTAAAGGAGAAAAAGCCCTTATCTCATCCACCTGCACAGACTCTGACACAAATACATAATTTAGAGCGGATAGGTGGAAATTAGCACATGTATATTTTTGAGCTACTTTAATTTTAAGCGTAATAGCTGATGCACCTTTCGCTTCTGCCCAGGGATAAAAGTAGCAAGGTGTTTTTATCACTGTTACTGTTACAGTCCCCTCCCTACTGATCAGTGACCGCTGATCACCCCAAGGGAAGATCTGGGCACTCGGCATTGCAACTCTTGCCCCTTTAGCTAGGTCCCTATCCAGCGGCAAAGCCTGGTATCCAGCCTCCAGTCTGCATGGCCTAGTATAAAATATTAAACCTGGGCCTTCCACAAGCTGAAAAAAAAATTTTTTTTCCGTGTCTAACACATTTTATTTGGTGTTTTCATGCTAGGTCAATCTGAACAACAACAACAAAGACCCTATTTGAACAGATTTTCTTTTAATATGGCTATGTGTACAAGGACGACTGAAAATTGGGGAAACCCCCAAATTAATGTTTTTAACCAATTACAGCTGTTACTAAAGATGGTGTGCTGGGATTTTAAGGAAACAGTCCAATAAATGATCAGCCCCTCATTCAATCTACTTAACCAACCCCTCTCTGAATAAAAACACACTCCGGCGGCAGACGTTTATCATGTTTTAAAAATATACTCTGTACTAAAACATGGGTTTCCTAGTGTTCTCTCTCCTTTCAGTATTTATTGACTCGCAGTCTCTCAAAATGGTAAAATAAAATTGAATTTATATGATCGAATGAAGGTGCAAGTTTGTACAGCCAAGCTCAGCGGCGGGAGTGAAAGGTGAAAGCTAAGGGACACCACGCAGAACAAGCACCTTCATGAAGGTTTCCGAAAAATTCTTTATTGAGTGTGCTTAACTAGAAACTGGAGAAGGCAATGGCACCCCACCCCAGTACTCTTTTGCCTGGAAAATCCCATGGACGGAGGAGCCTGGTGGGCTGCAGTCCATGGGGTCATGAAGAGTGGGACACGACTGAGCGACTTCACTTTCCCTTTTCACTTTCGTGCACTGGAGAAGGAAATGGCAACCCACTCCAGTGTTCTTGCCTGGAGAATCCCAGGGACGGGGGAGCCTGGTGGGCTGCCGTCTCTGGGGTCGCACAGAGTTGGACACGACTGAAGCGACTTAGCAGCAGCAGCAGCAAGTAGAAACTAGCTCCTGAGAACTCAGTTCAACATGAAGCCCTCGGAATCCATGTGGCCTGAACTAAATATCACCTTTGCACATGGGGGAATCTGGCTCCATGGAGGCTAAGTGGGCAGTGTTGGAGGCCTCTCGGATCAGAGGCCGTACTTAGTCCTGCTGAAAGTAAAGGTGTTAGTTGCTCGTTTCAACCCTGCAGACTGTAGCCCGCAGGGCCCCTCTGTCCATGGGATTCTCCAGGCAAGAATCCTGGACTGGGTCGCCATTCCCTTCTCCAGGGGGTCTTCCCAACCCAGGGATGAAACCTGGCTCTGCAGCATTGCAAGTTGATTCTTTACCATAATCCTGCTAGATATATATATGTATGATGCATACTATGTAAACACGTATGATTGTGTGTATGTATCGATATACACACGCTAGTGTATGTATACATTCACGCATGTGTTTATATGTATGTATGTTGTTGTGTTAGTTACTCAGTGATGCCTGACTCTGTGACCCCATGGACTGTAGCCCACCAGGCGCCTCTGTTCCTGGGATTTTCCAGGCAAGAATTCTGGAGTGGGTAGCCCTTTCCTCCTCCAGGGAAATCTTCCCAACCCAGGGATCAAACTCACGTCTCCTGCATCGGCAGCTGGATTCTTCACCACTGAGCCACCTGGGCAGAGATATTTTAGGAGATACTGAAAGTGGCCATAAGCCATCTAATTCCTTCTCATGGATCTCAGAGGGCTGGGAGGGTGAGTCTTCCTCCAATAACACAATAAAAGTAATAGTTAAAAGAAAACTTCTGTCCTCCTCAAATCCTTTATGCATGGTGCCACTTTTAACTCCCGTCCCCTCTGCACTCTTGGGTTTTTGTTTCTGTATAATAGCTTTATTGAGATATCATTCATGTGCTGTTACATTTATCCTTTCCAAGTGTGCGATTCGGTGGCTTTTCCCATACACGCACAGAGTTGTACCATGACTCTCTAGTCCCAGAATATTTTCCTCATTTGAAAACAAAATTCTCTTAAGAAAAACACACACACACCAAAAAGAAATCACTATGCTATGTATCTAAAGGTAGCACAATATTGTAAATCAATTGTACTCTAATTAAAAAAGAAAAAATGAAAAAGACACTGTGTATCCCTTAGGAGTCACTCTATATTCCCACCATCCCCCAGCCCCTGGCAACCACTAATCTAGTTTCTATATCTAGGGAATTGCCTTTTCTAGACATTCCATATGTTATGGGGCTGGATTGCATCCCTCTAAATTCACACGCTGAAAAGTCTTAATTCCTAGTATCTCAGAATGTAGCCAAATAAGGAGATAAGGTCTTTAAAGAGATGACTGGGGTCAAACAGGGTCCCTAGCATGGGCCCTACTCCAATAGGCCTGGTGTCCTTGTATAAAAAAGGAGATCAGGGCACAGACATGCACAGAGGGATGACCACTTGAGGACAAAGGGAGGAGACAGCCGTCTACACGCCCAGGAGAGGGGTCTCGGGAGGAACCAGCCCTGCTGAGACCTTGATCTTGGACTGGGAGACAGTAGGTGTCTCTTGTTGGAGTCACCCAGTCTTTCATGCTGTATTACTTGGCCCTAGCCAATTTTGGGGCTTCCCTGATGGCTCAGTTGGTAAAGAATCCACCTGCAAGGCAGGAGACCCAGGTTCTGTCCCTGGGTCAGGAAGATCCACTGGAGAAAGGATAGGTTACCCATTCCAGTATTCTTGGTCTTCCCTGGTGGCTCAGATGGTAAAGAATCTGCCTACAATACCGGAGACCTGGGTTCGATCCATGCATTGGGAAGATCCCTGGAGAAGGGAAAGGCTACCCAATCCAGTATTTTGGCCTGCAGAATTCCATGGACTGTATAGTCCATGGGGTCGAAGTTTTGGACACGACTGAGCGATTTTCGCTTCACTTCACTTGGCCCGTTCCAGGTGGCTCAATGGTAAAGAATCTGCCTGCAAAGCAGGAGACACGGGTTTGATCCCTGGGTCTGGAAGATCCCCTAGAAGAGGAAATGGCAACCCATGCCAGTATTCTTATCTGGAGAATCCCATGGACAGAGGAGCCTGGCAGGCTACAGTCCATGGGGGTCGCAAAAGAGTCGGACATGACTGAGCGACTCAACAGCTGCAGTGGGAGAATCAATTTAATACAGCACAGAAATGCAATCACACAGCGAGTGATTTCTCTTGGTCTGGACTTCCCACGCATTCAGACTGGCTGACATCCATCCCTCGCCTTCCTCCTCTGTTCTTAACTCTTGGGTGCTCATTGGCTTTCTTCTTTGGAAAAGCTCTGGTTCCTGGCCACTATTACCAGCCAGTCTCTATGGTCATTCATATCCTGGGGCTGCTGTAGGAAAAACCTGAAATACTGTTGAATCAGAACCAAGATGATCATTTGATTTTTAAGACACAAGGCCATATGTCATCAGAACCCAGTGGCTCGGAAGTATAAGTTACAGAATTTGAAAAATGCATTTCCCTACCACATTCACTTTTTTTTTAGAACTGAAGATGACTTATTTCTAGCTCTCTTTATAAATGACTTAGTGTTTTCAACCACAATATTCTGGGTTATAGTCAAGGCATATCGTAAGCATTTTCAGGCAATTTACCATTACACATAAGGTATTCTGCTTTGGGATTCTATGTGTATATACTGATAAATTCAAGGCAATTCTTCAATCTCAATGTAATACTTTTGGTTCAAACAGAACCAGTGTCAAGTGAAAAAGTGTCAGTTGCTCACTCGTGTCCAACTCTTTGTGATCCTAGGGACTGTAGCCCACCAGGCTTCTCTGTCCAAGAAATTCTCCAGGCAACAATACTGGAGTGGGTTGCTATGCCCTTCTCCAGGGGCTCTTCCCAACCCAGGGATCAAACCTGAGTCTCCTGCATTGTAGGCAGATTCTTTACCACCTGAACCACCAGGGAAAGCCATTTGTTGTTGTAAAGATTGGTTTGTGCCATTGTGGGGGCAAGCTACACACGTCTGAAATTTGTAGGGCATGCAGTTAGGAAGGAGAAGGCAATGGCACCCCACTCCAGTACTCTTGCCTGGAAAATCCCATGGGCAGAGGAGCCTGGTAGGCTGCAGTCCATGGGGTCGCTAAGAGTCGGACACGACTGAGAGACTTTACTTTCACTTTTCACTTTCATGCTTTGGAGAAGGAAATGGCAACCCACTCCAGTGTTCTTGCCTGGAGAATCCCAGGGACCGGGGAGCCTGGTGGGCTGCCGTCTCTGGGGTCGCACAGAGTCGGACACGACTGAAGTGACTTAGCAGCAGCAGCAGTAGGAAGGGAAGGTCAGGTGAGAATATTCTTGGGAACTGACAAACTGTTGTCCCCAAAACAAATTTCCTCTTTTTCATGGAAACCTCAGCCGGGCTCAGCAGGCCTTTTACCTGACTGCATGGGACCCACTCAGATTATCTGAGATCGTTTCCCTAGTTCAAAGTCAACTGACTATGGACTTTGATCACGTTTACAGAATACCTCCATGCAACACTTACAATTTGCTGGTGTGGTGGTTCAGTCGAAAAGTCCTGTGCAACTCTTGGCAACCCCATGAACTGCAGCACACCAGGCTTCCCTGTCCTTCACTCACCCCCAGAGCTTGCTCAAACTCACGTCCATCGAGTCTGTGATGCCATCCAACCATCTCATCCTCTGTCGTCCCCTTTTCCTCCAGCCTTTGACCTTCCCCAGCATCAGGGTCTTTTCCCGTGAGTTAGCTCTTCACATCAGGTGGTCAAAGTAGTGGAGCTTCATCTTCAGCATCGCTGCTTCCAATGATTATTTAGTGTGAGTGTTAAGTTAAATAGTGTCTCACCCAAAAAGGTATGTTGAAATCCCAACTTCTGGTATCCATGAAAGTGATCTTATTTGGAAATAGGTAGGGTCTTTGTGGGCTTCTCTCAGTGGCTCAGCAGTAAAGAATCCACCTGCAATGCAAGAGCCACAGGAGACTCGGGTTTGATCCCTGGGTCAAGAAGATCCCCTGGAGAAGGAAATGGCAACTCACTCCAATATTCTTGCCTGGAGAATCCCATGTACAGAGGAGCCTGGCGGGCTACAGTCCTTGGGGCCATAAAGAGTCAGACACGACTAAGCAACTTTCAGGTTCATACTGAATTAGGGTAGTCCTAAATCCAGTGACTGGTGTTCTTCAAAGAAAAAGGGAAGGAGGTTTATTTATTTATTTATTTTTAATATTTTTGGCTGTGCCACACAGCATGGGGGATCTTAGTTCCCCAATCAGGGATCGAACCCACCACCCCTCCCTGCACTGGAACTATGGAGTCTTCACCACCAGGAAAGCCCCTGAGAGGGAGGTTTAGACACACACACAGCCACATGAAGATGCAGCCAGGGATTGGACATGATACAGCTCCAAGCCAAGGGAACACTAAGGATTCCAATAGCTGCAACAGACTGAAAAAGAAGCATTTCTTTGTTCCCCGCTAGAGCCTTCCATGGCAACCTGTTCCTCCCAGTACCTCGAGTTTGCACTTCTGGCCTCCAGGGGAAAAAAAAAAAGTAAACTTGTATGGTTTTAACCCCCTGTGGTATAGGGTACTTTGTTACAGCTGCTGCTGCCTAGGAAATAGACACAGTGTCTGATTGAACCATCGCCAACTGTGTGAAGATGTGTGAGGTTAACACATCAAAAGACCATGACACCTGCCTCCCCTTCTTATCTGTCTGTCCTAACATTCTGCTCCTCCATGGAGCTCTTATCCTAGTTGGGGAAAACCCAACAAAAACATAAACATTGACATGTTGGCTCATGAGAGAGAGAGACAGAGAGATTGATGGAGGAGGGGGAGGGGTCCCTCATCCCAGCGGAAAGCCTAAAGTAGGCTGAGGGTCCCTGGTTGCCAAGGAAACGTATGGGACCTGGGGGTGGGGCTTGGGGGAGAGGGGGAGGGCGAGGGGGAGGGGGGAGGGGGGAGGGGGAGGTGCAAGCTGAGACCATTTAGGAACCAGTTCGGGCTGGGGTGGGGGTGGGGAGGAGGCTTGAACCAAGTAGGTGAGGGGAAAACGAAAAAACAAAACAAAACAAAACAGAGCATCCCACCTCTTAATAATTTTCATTTGTCTTTAAAGACACAAGAACTAGGCGTTCCGGCAGCTCAGACGGTAAAGCATCTGCCTTCGATGCAGAAGACAGTGGGTTCGATCGCTGGGTGGGGAAGATCCCCTGGAGGAGAACTCGGCAACCCGCTCCAATAGGCTTGCCTGGAGAATCCCCAGGGACAGAGGAGCTTGGCGGACTACAGTCCCTGGGGTAACACACCACAGCTACAGGCCTGTGGGTCCTCTCTTGTCCGTATGTCTTGATACTTTTATCTAAAATTTATTTTCTTGTCTCCTCTCCAGGGGCCTGTTTCACTTTCTTCAAAATGGGATTGTGTCTGTGTGTACAAGCTCAAGTGCTTTATATTTTCAAAATAGTTGTCTCCACTGAAACAGACCATTCTGAGTTGCTTAGGCACGCTTCTGACATTTTAGAATAGTCACAGAGGCACATACAGTTAGGGCTGAGACTCTCATCTGCCCCTCACCTGGATCCCCCCTACGTACGGATGGGCTTTGTCACAGCGAACAAATTGACCTTGGTCCATGACGATGAATTGGACTCCAGACCGTTTGTGGATTTCCCCAGTTCTTCCGCTGAGATTCTTTCTGCCCCGGAACAGAGTTCAGGCATCTGCTTGGGTGCCTCAGGGCGGGGCCAGGGTCTCCATCCTTCCTTGTTTTTGATGACCTTGTCAGTTTTGAGCAATGTTAGGCAGGTATTTTATAGAATGTCCTTCAGTTTGAGTTTGTGTCCCGTTTTTCTCATGATTAGGCTGGGATTGTGGGATTTGGGAGATGCTCAAGCTTTTCCTGACACTTCTTTGCTTATAATGTTTCAACAGACATGGCATGCCTGTGTGCCAGACCCATTTGACTCCTTGCAACCCCGTGGACTGACGCCCGCCGGGCTTCTCTGTCCATGGGATTTCTAGGCAAGAAGACTGCAGTGGGTTGCCATTTTCTTCTGCAGCGGAATCTTCCCGACCCAGGGATCCAACCTAGGTCTCCTGCATCTCCTGAATTGGCAGGTAGATTCTTTACCGCTGAGCTACCTGGGAAGCCTCCGCAGACATCAGTATATCCTAACCAAGAATCATACTTAAACTAGGAATCATGTGTTTAGCAGCTGTGATCATTTATTTACAATCATTTACTTAGTAGCTGTAATCTTTGTCCTCTTTCCTTAAGAATACAGAAAGCTATGGGAGATGCAGCCACCATTTGGTATTCTTAGCTCCTTATGTGAAACCTTTCCATCTTCAAATTCTGCCATTCTGGGAAGAACTGTAACATTTAAAACTTCAAACCTCTTTGGAATTATCTAGTCATTTGAAAAAGTTATTTTTGTCATCCAAGGGGGATCTATGCAAAGGCAAACTACCCCCCTTTTGGATCTTATTTCTAGTTTCCCTGCCCCAGAAATCATCTCAGATCATTCCTGTGCTTTTAGCCACCGTTCAGGCTGTGCCTTGGAAACCCGCTGACTGCTGAGGTCAGCTCCACATTCAAGTGACCGGACGGCAGTGTGTGGCCATGGGTTTCAATGGCTGCGGAGAGTCACCCGAAGCAGTCATTTCCAGAAATGTGACCTATTCTGATGGTTATCTAAAAAACACATTAAAACGTTCTTTCCCTTCCTCCCTCCTTTAGGGAAATTTTAAGAACTGTAGATGACATATATCTCACCTCAGTAAATGGCTTCAGTCAAGTGACCATAGCAACAGACGGGAAGAGTTTCTCACACACGTACTAGGGAGAAGCCCTGTGTTCCAATTCCTTTGAGTTTTATGGTGCTTTCCTGAATCTGCTGAGTTTTCTGTTTTTTTGAAGTCAAGTTTCAGTTCAGTTCAGTTGCTCAGTTGTGTCAGACTCTTTGTGACCCCATGGACTGTAGCATGCCAGGCCTCCCTGTCCATCACCAACTCCTGGAGCTGGCTCAAACTCATCAAGTTGGTGATGCCATCCAGCCATCTCATCCTCTGTTGTCCCCTTCTCTCCTGCCTTCAACCTTTCCCAGCATCAGGGTCTTTTCCACTGAGTCAGTTCTTCCCATCAGGTGGCCAGAGTATTGGAGTTTCAGCTTCAGCATCAGTCCTTCCAATGAATATTCAGGACTGAGTTCCTTTAGGATGGACTGGTTGGATCTCCTTGCAGTCTAACAGACTCTCAAGAGTCTTCTCCAACACCACAGTTCAAAAGCATCAATTCTCTGGCGCTCAGCCTTCTTTATGGTCCAACTTTCACATCCATACATGACTACTGGAAAAACCATAGCTTTGACTAGATGGACCTTTGTTGGCAAAGTAATGTCTCTGCTTTTTAATATGCTGTCTAAGTTGGTCCTAACTTTTCTTCCAAGGAGCAAGTGTCTTTTAATTTCATGGCTGCAGTCACCATCTGCAGTGATTCTGGAGCCCAAGAAAAGAAAATTTGTCACTGTTTCCATTGTTTACTGAGATGTAATTTACAAGCTTTCCTGGTGCCTCAGATGGTAAAGAATCTGTCTGTAATGCGGGAGACCTGGGTTTGATCCCTGGGTTGGGAAGATCCCCTGGAGGAGGGCATGGCAACCCGTTGCAGTATTCTTTCCTGGAGAGTCCCATGGATAGAGGAGCCTGGCAGGCTATAGTCCATGGGGCTGCAGAGTTGGACATGAGTGAGCAATTAAGCAGACTTCCTAAAAAAAGAGCTATAGTGGGCTTCTCTGGTGGCTCAGTGATAAAGACTCTGTCTGCAGTGCAAGATTGGAAGTAGACCCAGGTTCGATCCCTGGGTTAGGAAGATCCCCTGGAGAAGGGAATGGCAACCCACTCCAGTATTCTTGTCTGGAGAATCCCATGGACAGAGGAGCCTGGTGGGCTACAGTCCAGAGGGTCTCAAAGAGCCAGACACGACTGAAGCTCCTTAGCACACACGCACGTAGAGCGACGACATGTGTGCACTGCAGTGAGTTTGTCCTTTCCCCTGCTGAGGGACATCTGGGTTGTTTCCAGGATTGGGCATCTATGAGCCAACCTACAAGTGTACAGCCTTTTGTGTGAACCTACATTTTCACTCTCTTAGGTGACTTAAGTAGGAGGCAACGGCTGGGTTGTGTGTGCTGATCTTATCAGGTGGCTGTTCGTTTCATAAAAACATCAGAAAGGCCTTCTGATAAAGGCAGCGGAGGGAAAAAGAAATGCAAATATTCCACCTCCACGTACTTTCACCTATGCTTTTTTTTTTTCTTGCAGCTGCTGAATGTTCTTTGTCAATGTAGTGTTGAGCTTGACTATGTGGGAGATGATTTTTGTGCAGCGACTATTTATAAAATCTTCTTGTCTCCCAGGCTCCTTCTCCACGGTGACTTTTAAACACTAAATGCAGAAGTGGAAACAAACGGAGCGGGGAAGACAAATAAAAAACACATAATGTCTTATAATGAAATACGGTTACCAAAGTAGAGAGGGAGGAGGAACAGCCTTTTGACAATTACCGTCTCCTGTTATTTTGTAACTGTAACAGCCATGTACTTTGAGCAAACCCAGGCAGCTCCTTGGTTGCCATTCTGCATGTTGCTGGGTGGGTGGGCTTGGAAATTGTTCGCTGATCCAGCAGCAACGTGGTTTGTGCTTAGGAGGGCTGTAGGATTTGGAACTCCAGTAGATGGCCCACTTTGGAAAGTAGAATATGAATATTGGGGCTTCCCTGGTGGTTCAGATGGTAAAGAATCTGCCTGCAATACGGAAGACCCGGGTTCCATCCCTGGGTCGGGAAGATCCCCTGGAGGAGGGTGTGGCAACCCACTCCAGCAATCTTGCCTGGAGCATCCCATGGACAGAGGAGCCTGGCGGGGCTACAGTCCATGGGGGTTGCAGAGACTCGCACATGACTGAGCGACTAATACACACAAGGAAACAAGTCTACACTTGAATGCCCTGAAACCTGTACGTCGAGGCCACCTTCTCTGGCAAAAGGGGACTTTGCAGACGTGGCTCAGTTTAGAGCTTTGCGATGGAAAATTTATCGTGGATTATACAGTTTGGGCTAATTGAATCACCAGGATTGGGCAGGATGGGGGTTGTGCACTGGGAGAAGGACACGACCAAAGGGAGGTCACATGTCCAGGCCTTTGGGATCACACTGGAAAAGGCAAAAGGAGCCAGATTCTCGCCTGGAATCTCTGAAAGAACCAGCCTGCCAACAACTCAATGTTAATTAGCCCAGTGAGACCCGCAGGGGACCTCTGGCCTCCAGAATGGTCAGATAACAAGTTTGGCTTATCATTATTATTAATATATTTGTGGCCGCACTGGGGCTTCATTGCTGCGTGGGCTTCTCTCTAGTTGTAGTGAGCGGGGAGTTACTCTCTAGATGCGACGTGCAGACTTCTCACTGTGGGGGCTTCTCTGGTTGTGGAACTTGGGCTCTGTAGTTGTGGCCCATGGGCTTAGCTGCCCCCGTGGCACGTGGAATCTTCCCAGATCAGGGATCAAACCCACGCTCCCCCCTGAACTGGCAGGGGGATTCCTAACCCCTGATCACCAGGGAAGTCCAGATAATAAGTTTTATTTGTATTTTTTAAATTTTAAGCCATTAGGTGTGCGGTAATCCGTTGCAGCAACAAAAGGAAACTGATACAGCCCTTAACCTCTGTGAGACTGAACTTTCCTCCCCTGTGAAACGAATATAGGATCCCTACTGTATCTCCCCAGCAACGTCATAGGTTGCTATGGCAACAGATGAGGTCGTCTTTGAAAACTGTTTAGGAAACCATCAGAACACTTTGGCAGCTAGGAGAAGCCTCGGTTCTTCCTTTGCCCACCTGAGTCTGCTCCTGTCAAGAGAGGTTTAATTTCCCTGAGTCCTCCGAATGGCCTCCACCCTCTCTAAGTGGGTGGCTATCCCTAGGCATTTCTGTGCCTTTTTAGGACCCATCCCCATAAACAGAACACTATCGTGTTCCTTCTGCCTTTTCTTCAATATTAAAAGACGGGGTTCCTTCATATAACGTTTTATGAAAAGTGTTTTCTTTGTAGTTATTTTCGCTGTGTTGAGACTTGGTTGCAGCATGTGAGCTCACTAGTTGTGGAGTGCGGAGGCCTCAGTCTAGATTCGATGTGCAGGCTTTTCATTGCAGTCACTTCTCTCATTGTGGGTCACAGGCTTACTTTCCCTGTGCCATATGGGATCTTAGTTTCCTCACTGAGGATCGAACCCAAGAAGGCGGATTCTCAACCACTGAACCGCCAGGAAAGTCCCTCTGAAAACTTTTTGAAAACACACTATAAAAAGAGAAAAGAATTTCCTGGGAAGAGGTAGGCAAGTTACATGAAGAACCTTGAGTCCTTCAGCTCAGTTCAGTTCAGTTGCTCAGTCGTGTCCGACTCTTTTCGACCCCATGGACCGCAGCACGCCAGGCCTCCCTGTCCATCACCAACTCCCGGAGCTTACTCAAACTCATGTCCATTGAGTTGGTGATGCCATTCAAACATCTCATCTTCTCTCCTCCCCTTCTCCTCCCACCTACAACCTTTTCCAACATCCAGGTCTTTTCCAATGAAGTCAGTGCTTCACATCAGGTGGCCAAAGAATTGGAGCTTCATCTTCAGCATCAGTCCTTCCAGCGAATATTCAGGACTGATTTCCTTTAGGATAATCTGGTCCTTTAGGATGATTTCCTTTAGGATGGACTGAATCCTTCGATCGCCTAGAAACTTGGGTTTCTAGGCCAAGTAGTCAGTATTATTCACGCTTCACTGGGTCACTGACCTCTGCTTTTACAGTGCTGTGAGCTGAAAAGGAATGGACACATGTGTGTTGCAATAAAGCTTTATTGATGGACACTGAAATCCAAGTGTGACCTAATTTCCATGTCACAAAATATCACTGTTTTTGGATTTTTCCCCCCAATCTTTTAAAAATTATTTATTTTTGGCTGTGCTGGCTCTTCATTGCTTCATGGGCTTTTCTCTAGTTGTGAGTGGGGGGCTAGTTTCTGGGTGTGGTGTGCCGGCTTCTCATCGCCTGTGGCTTCTGTTGTTGCAGACATTGGGCTCTAGTGGGATTCAGTAGTTGCTGCAGGTGGGCTCCCAGGCTCCAGAGCACAGGCTCAGCAGTTGTGGTGCACGGGCTTAGTTGCTGTGCAGCAGGTGGGATCTTCCCGGACCAGGGATTGAACCCGTCTCCTGAGTTGCAGGTGGATTCTCCAGGGAAGCCCAGTGTTTCCCCGAGTCTTTAAACAATGTATCCTTTGCTTGCAGGTTGTGGAAAAAACAGGTGTCAGAGCTGACCACTGCCAGCTCCTGTCCTAGCACAGAAGCTCCATCAGGGCAAGGAATTTTGCCTGTTTTCTTCATTACAGGTTCCCCAGAACTTGTGTTTTATAACACCTTTTGATACCTTTTTGATCATGGAGGCATCTTTTTGGTGTTAATTCAGCGTTTAAAAATATGGATTAGGTTGATGAGTTAAGTTTTTGGCTCCCCCTTAAAGTCATCTCGATCTAGGGTCCTGGCCCATGAACCATGGGAGGGTATTCCATGCTGGTGACATGGATTAGTCCTGCTAAGGCCACAGGGCCATGGACAACCATCATACTTTCTCCCTCGGTAGACGGATTAAAGGGAGTCCATGAACTTGGGTGGGAAGAACCCCTGCAGCGAACCCAAATGTAGCATTTCCGAAAAGTGTGACTATAGAGGAGATGACAGTTAATAGTACCTTTCATTTGCCACCAAGCTGTCACCAACAGAACTCTGATGTATTTTCAGAGCAGGTTGCAGTTGAATCATATTTTGTTTACCTGCACCACTGCTTTGAAATGATGGAAGTTATTAGTTCCGCCTCTAGAGCTTATGATTGGAAGGACTGAGAAAGAAGGGCATGTATCATGACATTGGAAGGCCTGAAAAAAAGTTTAACTGCATCTTAACAGACTTGAGTTTCTTTGTCATCTTATGTGTATTATGTATGTATGCATTTGGAATCAATATAATCACTAAATTGCCAGAGAAGGTCTGGGGCATGGAAATGGTTACAGAGCCTTTTCCTCAATCCTTTAACTTCTTGAAAGTGTTGCGACCCCACGGACTGTAACCTGCCAGGCTCCTCTGTCTACGGAATTCTCCAGGCCAGAATACTGGAGTGGGTAGCCATCCCTTCTCTGGGGGATCTTTCCAACCCAGGAATCGAACTGGGGTCTCTTACATTGCAGGCGGATTCTTTACCAGCTGAGTGACTTGTGGGTCCAGTCTTTCCCTCCGAACCCTAGAGATAAAAAATCCCTGCCCTCCAATATTACGGGGAGGATCGTATTGGATATTGTTGTACCAGCTCCCCGATGCCAAGTGCAAGGTGTTTTCAGTATTCGAAGGATGCGAACTGAAGGTGACATTTGAAACAGAAGGAAACAGCCATGACTCACATGAATTACTCTGCGGGCGCCGCCATAACAAAGCACCGCAGATTGAGTGGTTTAAGGAAGAGAAATTTACGGGGGCTTCCCGGGTGGTCCAGTCCTTAAGACTCTGCACTACCAATGCAGGGGGTGAGTGTAAACTGGTTCTATCCCTGACGAGGGAACTAAGATCCCACCCGCAAGGGAACTAAGATCCCACCCGCAGTGCGGGGAAAGTTTAAAAAAAAAATGTATTTTCTCACCATCTTGGAGGCTGGAAGTCCGGGTCAGGATGTTGGCTGGGTGGAGTTCTTCAAAGATCTCCCTTCTTGCTGTGTCCTTACACGGTCATCCCCTGGTGCGTGTTTGTGTCCCAATAGTCTATTCTTAGAAGGACACCAGTCAGATTGGATAAGGAATGGTCACCGTAATGACTGCCTCTGATTTATTTATTACTTTATAAGCCGGCTTTCCAAAAGCAGTTGCTTTCTGTGTGCTGCCGTCCATGGGGTTGCTAAGAGTCGGACACCACTGAGTAACCGAACTGAGCGAAAGGTATTAGGGCTTAGGACTTGAACACAGGGGTTTGAGAGGGGACACACAATTCACCCCACCTTGAAGGAGAGATGAGGGACTTTCCTGGGGGTCCAGTGGTTAAGAATCCGGCTTCCGGTGCAAGGGCATGTGGGGTAGATTCCTGGTCAGGAACTAAGATCCCGCATACCTCAGAGCAATAAAGCCCACTTTACTGTTGGGTTGTCTTTATCTACTGTTAAACACGACAGTGAAAATCCTGTGTGTTGCAACCATGACCCGATGCAGGCAAAAATAAATAAATAAAAATATGCTGTTGGCCCAGCTGGGAAAGAATCTGCCTGGAACGCGGAAGACCTGGGTTCGATCCCGGGGTTGGGAAGATCCCCTGGAGAAGGGAATGGCTACCCACTCCAGTGTTCTGGCCTGGAGAATTCCATGGACTACTACACAGTCCATGGGGTCGCAAAGAGTCGGACACGACTGAGCGACTTTCACTTTTCTAAAAAATAAAAGAGAGAGATTTGATGTCTCCCCAGCTCTAGAGGAGAAGAAAGCGTACCACCTACCTCATCTCGCCTTCATGTAGGATGATGGACCTCTCTCTCTGTCCTCACCCCTGTTTACTTCTCCAGGGATGTTTGCACTTGTATAACCAGCCCGTTTTATAGTTTCCATTCCAGTCTCCCTAAGGAAAATTAAAAGCAAGCGCCCAAAGCAAATGGGCTTCCCTGGTGGTTCAGCTGTAAAGAATCCGCCTGCAATGTGGGAGACCTGGGTTCGATCCCTGGGTTGGAAAGAGCCCCTGGAGGAGGGCATGGCAACCCACTGCAGTATTCTTGCCTGGAGAATCCCCCTGGACAGAAGAGCCTGGCGGGCTACACGGTCCACGGGATCCCAAGAGTCAGATGCGATTTAGTGAGTAAAGAACAGCAACCCTAAAGCAAACACTGGCCAGAGGTTTGTAAGTGAGGTTGGCAAGCACTCACCCGTTATTCGTTTCATAAGGGAAGCTTGTGGTAGGCAGATGCTTCCTCAAAAGTGAGACATCCTCTGCGACCATCACCGAGGCATGGAGCACAGCAATCCTGGAATCTCGGTCCTTTCTGAGATTTGCAAGCAAATATTGGCCTATGTGGGCTTCCCTGGTGGTTCAGATGGTAAAGAATCTGCCTGAAATGCGGGAGACCTGGGTTTGATCCCTGGGTCAGGAAGATCCCCTGCAGAAGGAAATGGCAAAGCCACTCCAGGACTCTTGCCTGGAAAATTCCATGGACGGAGGAGCCTGTCGGGCTACAGTCCATGGGGTCGCTAGGAGTCGGACACGACTGGGCGACTTCACTTTCACTTTATTGGCCTATGTCTGAGGAGCTGTAGAAAACCATACGGGCCTCGGTGAAATTAGATACTGGATTCGATGAAAACTAGGCAGTAATTCTCGAGAGAAGCTTAATGCCTCTTCCTACTGTCTCTCTTTTTTTTAAAAAAAAATAATATTAATAGACTGTTTTTTTAAAGAACGGTTTTAGATGTACAGAACAATTTAGCATACAGTACAGAGAGTTCCATTTTCCCACCTCCTACACAGCATTTCCAGTGTGAACATCTTTTGTGTAAGAGTGGTACATTTATTACCACTCTTTATCGAATCAATATCGATAAAATCCACAGTTGATATTCCGAGGTCACTTTCGGTGCTGGCCAGGTCTACCTGTTTGGACAAATGCAGAATGTCATGCACCCACCACTCCAGTTTCATACAAAATGGGTTCACTGCCCTGAAAAGCCCTTTGGGAGGCCCATGTTCAGCCCTTCTTTCTCATCCTCAGAGCCCCCAGGCAACCACTGACCTTTCCAGTTTGGCGTTTTCTAGAACGTCATAGATGCTTACTTCTGGGAAGAAAAGTTATGACCAACCTAAGCAGCATATTAAAAGCAGAGACGTTACTTTGCCAACAAAGGTCCGTCTAGTCAAGGCTGTGGTTTTCCTAGTCCTTGTGTATGGATGTGAGAGTTGGACCATGAAGAAAGCTGAGCGCTGAAGAAGGGATGCTTTTGAACCAGCGCTGAAGAAGGGATGCTTTTGAACTGGAGAAGACTCTTGAGAGTCCCTTGGACTGTAAGGAGATGCAACCAGTCCATCCTAAAGGAAATCATTCCTGAATATTCATTGCAAGGACTGATGTTGAAGCTGAAACTCCAATCCTTTGGCCACCCGATGTGAAGAACTGACTCATTGGAAAAGACCCTGATGCTGGGAAAGATTGAGGGCGGGAGAAGAGGATGACAGAGGATGAGATAGCTGGATGGCATCACCGACTCAATAGATGTGAGTTTGAGCAAGCTCCAGGAGTTGCTGATGGACAGGGAGGCCTGGCGTGCTGCAGTCCATGGTGTCACAAAGAGTCGCACACGACTGAGTGACTGAACTGAGAATGTCATAGAGTCGGACTCATACAGGATGTAGCCTTTTCAGATTGGCTTCTTTCACTCGCTGACATACATTTAAAGTTCCTCCATGTCTTTCCGTGGTTGGATATCTCATTTCTTTTCATTGCAGAATAATATTCTACCATATGGATGTGTCCCAGCTTGCTTATCTGTCCACCTACCGACTAACATTGTTGCTGCCTTCAGCGTTGGCTGAGTAAAACTGCTAGACATCACTGTGTGGGTTTTTCTGCAGACACAAGTTTTCAACTTAGCTGGGTTAAAAACCCAGGAACGTAGTTGTATGTTTCTGCTTTATAAGAGGGCTTTCCTGGTGGTTCAGAGGATAAAGCGTCTGCCTGCAATGCAGGAGACCCGGGTTCAATCCCTGGGTTGGGAAGATCCCCTGGAGAAGGAAATGGCAACCCACTCCAGTATTCTTGCTGGGAGAATCCCACGGACAGAGGAGCTTTAACTGACCGACTGCCTTCCAAAGCGGTCTTAAGTTGCACATTCCCATCAGCACAGGCATTCAGAGTTCCTGTTTGTCTGCATCCTGTTAGCATTTGATATTTTATTTTTCTTTTTTTTGCCGCTTACATTCTCTTGTTCCCCAGACCTGGAACAGAACCGGGGGCCTCTGAAGTCAAAGTACCCAGGCCCTAACCACTGGCCTGCCGGAGAGTTCTCTGTACTTTGTCTCAATGTGATATTTCCCTGTGATATATCATATTCCACAACTTTTCATGTGCTTGCTTGACGTCTGTCTATCTCTTTGGGGAGATTTTGTTTCCAGACCTTTCGCCCATTTTTATTTTGGATTTTTGTCTTAGTGTCCGGTTTTGAGAATTTTTTTTGGCCTATTTTGGTTTCAGTCCTTTATCAGATATGGATTTTTTGCAAATATGATCTCCCAGTCTGTAGCTTGTATTTTCATTCTCTTAACAGTCTCCTTTGTAGAACGTTACGTTTTAAATTTTAATAAGTCCAACTCATCAATTTTTTTTTTAAACAGGGATCATGTTATTGATATTTTATCTGAAAACTCATCGCTAAGCCCAAAGCCATCTAGATTTTTCTCTTATGTTTTCTTCTAGGAGTTTTGTGTTTTTTGCCTTTTGCGTTTAGGCCAAAGATCCATTTTAAGTTAGTTTCTGTGAAAAGCCTAAGGTTTGGGCTAGATCAATGGTTTTGTTTGTTTTGTAAACGGATGTCCCTTGTTTCAGCACCATTTGTTGAAAAGGATATTCTTTCTCCACTGAAATACCTTTGGTCTTTTGTCAAAAATTAGGTGACTGTATTTGTGTGGGTTCCGGCTGCCCTTTGATTACAAATTTGGCTGCTGTTTAGGGGGAATATTTATAGCATTTGTTGCAAGCAGATTCTTGTATTCCAGCTCTTTCCATCAACAACCAAAAATAATTGTTTGGAGTACAGATATTGTGCAGTGGATAACTGTGGAAATCATTGCTGCTGAAGCCTCCATAGTAGCCTTTATACCCTTGTCAGATGCGCTAGCTCCTTTCCTGCTCGACTTTAATGTGCTTTTTTTCTTCCACCATTTGAAAAATCTGAAAGCCAGATTAAATATAATAGTCTAATTTCCCACCTACCTACCACCCATCTAGCATTCAGAAAGTTATTTCAGTGTTATTATGGAAAATGTAGGGGTCGCCTTTCCTATCTGAGGTCTTACAAAGTCCCTGGGTGTTCCTAGGACTCTTTGACTAAGGTACTCCAGTCTTGTAAGAAGACCCCTGGGATTGTTGGGAGCCGATCAAATAGGAAAGATGGATCCCAAGTTCCCTTGCATTGCATTTCACAAGGATGTGAAAGTCGCTCAGTCCTGTCCGACTCTTTGCGACCCCATGGACTGTAGTCCATGGATTTCTCTAGGCCAGAAGACTGGAGTCGGTAGCCTTTCCCTTTCTCCAGGGGACCTTCCCAACCCAGGGATCGAACCCAGGTCTCCCTCATTGCAGGCGGATTCTTTACCAGCTGAGCCAGACCAGCTGCAAAAACCGGCCACGCTGGGGCGTAGGAGGGAGCGAGGATTTCCACCACTTTTCCATACTTTAAAAATGACTGGCATCTGCCAAGCCATCAAAACATACAAAAGAAGCCTTTCTCCTCGTCCCGTTCGGTTCGGAATTTCCAAGCAGCTCCCGACGAGCAGCTAGCGATGGCAAGCCAGAGAGGGCCAGGTTTGGCTGCGCGGCTACTCGAGAGTGTGCGGTAGCCGAGGGCCGACGTCCCCGTAGAGCCGAGCGCGGTAATGATGTCAACTTGTTATTTACTTTCCAAATCTGAATGACTGAGCAAGGCGAAAGGAGAAATCAATCAACCGCAATGTGACCCTACAGGCGGAAAAAAACGCAGCGCTCCCACCAGCGGGCGGTGGGGGGAGGGGAAGCACGTGTAACCGGGGCAGAGTTGCATCAGGCGCGCTTGCCTGCCCGGGTTTTCTGTTGCATAGCCTTTTTTTTTTTTTTTTTTCCGATTGCATGAAAAGACCTCAGCCTCAGTCCTCACAAGCCCTAGGAGCCCGGGAGCCAGGCCGGGCAGGCTGGAGGCAAGGCCCCGCCACGTCCTTTTGTGTGTGTGTGTGTGTGTCTGTGTGTGTGGTGGGGGGTGGGGAGAGGCTTGAATGGTAACCGGTAGAAAAGAAGGGCAAAATCTATTCTGCTGATTCACAATTATGGAGACCGTGTAAGTGTCTTTTTTTTTTTTTTATTGCTGTGCTCGAATAATGGTGCAGTCACCGTCGTTTTAAATCATTGACGTTTTACAGCAATATTCGGCAACGTCATTTTGAGGCCGCCTTTTGGAATGGAGGATCAGCCCCTTAAAAAAAAAGTCACCTCGCCTCCCCTCCCCACACGGTCAGGAACAACAAACGGCCCAGTGTCCCAGAAAGGAGCAAGCGAGGTTACAGTGCAAGATGCTGAGTGTCCTGGGCTCTTTAGGGCAAAAAAAAAAAAACCCCAAAAACCCTCGTTAGGCACTAAAGGGAGGGGCCGGCTTCCTTGAAAATATTCGCCAAAGCAGACATCCAAGGTGCTGGGGTGCTTGTGCAGCGCGCGCGTGTTTGTTTCCGCGAATTCAGGTCACGGGTGGTGGGCAGTTGTCACCAACCCGGAGGGGGCGAAAGCAACCTGGGGCCTTGGGTTCACCAGGTCTGGGCCGAGTCAGCAAACAGCTTTGCAAACGTCCTAGGTTCTGCAGCCTGCGGCTGGAGGTGGGGGTGGGGACGTGCGAGAAGGCCCCAGGGTCCCGGTTCCACCACCACGCTCCCCCCGAAACCCCGGCCTGGAGCCCCCCCCCACCCTAGGTCCTGGCGTCCACCCCAGTACGTCTTGAGTTTCTTTTTCCCCAGGCGCCTTCCCTGCTAGGGATTTTTGCAAAGGTGGAGGCTTCACTGGAGCCCCCACTTTTGGGGGGAAGGGGAAGAGACCGCGCGGGGATGGGGGGGATGGCCTCTCGGCCGGCGACTTGGAGGGGGCTGGCACCCTCAGGCAGGTTAGGGGAGGGGGGGTTCATCTTTGAGCTGGGGGAGGGTAACACAGCAGTGGCCCTGTCTCCCTGCCCCCCTCCCCCCCCCTCCCCGAGACCACGGGGGTGGCGACCCGGTTCCTTTCCCCTCCTGGATAATGGGTTTGGGACTGGGTGGGGGGTAGGTCCGAATTTTCTGATGCGCCCCCCACCCCCACCCCCGATGGAGGCCTCGGGGTTGGGACAAGGTTCGCAGAGAGGAGGGAAGAAGCCCGGGTTCCCCTCACCCACCCCAGGCGTGGCAGGGAGGGGGGAGCTGGGGGAGGGGGGGTGAGGGACAGGGTAGGGTCGGAGGGTCCCCCTCCGCGGGGGAGGGGCTGGACTGGGAAGCAGGTCTACCGCCCCCCTAGAGGCCATGGGGGAGGGGCCCGGGCTCTTACCGCCTGCACCGTGGGGGAAGGGCAGGCCGGGGTGTGTGGGGGAGGGGGCAGACTGGAGGCCGTGGGGGAGGGGTGCTGGCCTGGACGCGGCCCCTTTGGGCGTGGGGGAGGGTCTGCGGGGTGGGGAGGGGGTACGCGGGTGGGGGGAGGTTGCAGAGGACCCGGGCTCCCCTCCCCCGGCGGTGGGGGAGGGGGCGGGCTGGGGGTCCTGGGGGAGGGGCTGGCCTGGGACGAGGCCTCTTTGGGGGTGGGGGAGGGTGCAGGGGCCCCGGGGTCCCCTTTCCCTGCGGCGGGGTCGGGCGCAGGCTGGGGGCCGTGGGGGTGGGCGATGGGGAGGCCCCGGGTGGGGGAGCGCGCAAGGGCCCCGGGCGGTGGGGGAGGGCGCAGGCTGGGGGCTGTGGAGGGTGATGGGGGGAGGGCGATGGGGCGTCCCGGGTCGGGGAGCGCGCTGGGGCCCCGGGCTCCCCTCCCCCGGCGGCGGCGGCGGCGGGGGCGGGCGCAGGCTGGGGGCGGCGCCCAGGGCCGTCCTCCCGGCCGGGGTCGGCGTTCCGGCGGCCGCTCCCCAGCGGAGGTCACTGGCCGCGCCGGTCCCTCCCGCGTCCCGCCCTCTCCCGCCGCCGCCGTTTTCCCCCCCTCCCCGCCCGCCCCGTCCTCCGCGCTCGGGAGCGAGGAGCCGCCCGCGCCCCCGCCCGCCGCCGCCGCCGCCGCAGCGCCCTCGCCGCCATTCGGCACCCGAAACTTTCCAGCGCCCGCGCGTCTCGGGGACTCGGCGGCGGCGGGGACGCGGGCGCGGGGCGGGGCGGCCCGGGGCGGCGCGCGGCGGCTTCGGGCGCCGGGCCCTCGGCTGCCGCGGCGCGGCCCGGGCTCGGCGGCGGCGGCGGCGGCCGGCGGGGCGCAGGCTTGGAGCGGCGGCGCCGGACACAAGTTGCGCGGCTCAGGGCGAGGTAAGTGTGCGCGCGGGGCTCGGCCCGGGCCGGGCGCGCTGCGGAAACTTCTCTCGCTCAGGGTAGGGGTGAGGCCCGGGCCCGGCTCATTCCCGCCCTCTGAGGGGGTCAGGCCGGCCGGCCGCCCGCTCGGGTACCCCCGTCTCTGGTAGGGGGGTGGGGGTGCGGTGGAGGGAGGGGGCCCAGCTTCCCCAAGTGTCCCCCGGGGATCGGGCTGGGGTGTTGCGCGCGCTCCCTGCAGGCTGAACAATACCCCGATGGGGCCGCTCCCCCAAAGTGGTGCCGGCGCGTCGGGGGTTGGAGGGGCGGGCGGAGACTGGAGCTGGGGGTAAGGGGAGGCTTCTTTGTTTTGGGGAGGGGGAGGTGATCGGTAAGTTTTGGCGAGGGGGGTGGGGGTAGGGAGCGCTCCGTTGGTCCCTCCCGGTGCCGCTTTTGTCTTCCGGGCCCGGGGCTGGCTGGACGAACCTGCGCGGCCGCGGGGACCCCCCCCCATGGGGGAGGGGAGTCCCATTCATCGCCCCCCCCCCGGGGGGGGGGCGCTGGCCGGGACCCCGGGGGGCGCGCCGCGGCGGCGCGCGCAGGGCGCAGAGTGGCGGGCGAGGCGGCGCGGGCCCGCGGCGGTTCAGTTTCTGCGGCGCGGAAACTGTCAGGAAGTGGGGAGCTCCCCCCAACTTGCGCCCCACCCTCCCAGCCCGGCCCGTAGCGAGGAAAACAGGGTGGGGACCACTTGGGTGGGTGGGGGTGGGCGTCCCTGGGCGATCTACAGAGCGCGCCCTGGAGGGGGGGGTGGCTGTAGACCTGTTGCGCCTGGTCTAGGGGGAGGGGTGCCCCGAGATCCGCGTGCCAGGCGGTGCTTCCTTCTCCCCACCCCCTACCCCGCCACCCTCCCGAGGGGACCTCGCCCACGGCGGTGGGGGTGGCCAGTGCTCGGAATGGAGTGGGGCGCGCCATCGTTTGGTCGGGGGCCACCGGAGGTCGCCGGGGACTGTGACACTTGGGGGTCGCTAAAGGGCTCCCCCCCCCACCCCCGGGCGCTGCGACTTCACGTGCGTTGCCCGTGCGCGGCAAGACCCGCGACCGGGATGGTTTTAGGGCACAGCCTGGCCTTCCTCCGAGTCCACTGCAAATTCCACGAAGTTAAAAAGTCCGAGGTGTGTTGTTGTTGTTGTTGATTTTTTTCCCCCTCCTGTCGCCGATGTTGTAGCGTGGAACCGCCGAGGAAATAGAAATCTGTCTTCTCTATTCCTTTTGTCGCGGTTTGGGTTCTTGCTTGGCTTTATCACATACGGCTTGAACTGACTTCTTGAATGTTTTTCTATCCAGACGCGCCGCCTGAGCCCCTGGGTTAACCTGGAAGGCGAGGGGCGGGACTCCAGTCTGGGTTGGGGAGCGAGGGGGTGGTGATGGCGGGGGAGGCTCGGGTTAAGTCCAGCCTGATCGGTGGCCTCGGGGGTAGCAGATGGTGGAAGGACTTCTGGGAAGTTTAGTCATTCCTAGAAAAGACGCGATTGGGTGGGGGTGGGGGAGATGGTGATTATGGAAACCATTGATACTTGAAGACGCTTTTCACGTGAAAGGGATGTTCAGATATCTCAGATGTACTGCAGATTGCTTGGAAAACCACCCAGCTGGATAACGAATCCGGAAATGAAAGCTGGAAGTCCCATCCCTTGACCCACGTCTTAAAATGGCCCCTGAAGGATCATTCCGTGTGAAGTTCCTTAAGTGAACACACACCTGTGGAACAGCCCGTGAAGACTCTAAGGTGTTTTTTATTTGGTGCTGTGCAAAGCAAGGAGGTTGGCTCTGCTTTTTTTCCAGGGCTTAGTCACTCCAGGTATTATCAGCACCACCCCCCCATCATTGAAATTTCACCCCTGGAGCCTGAGTCTTGCCCCTCCTGCATGTTGGGGTGTTTTAGTTAAAGTGCGTGCAGTCAACCCCCTTTGAACCAGAGGAGCCTCAGTGTTCTCACTGGTGATGACTTCCTGAATGTACCTGGGTGGGAGGTTTGTAGGTTTCAGTGCTAGGTGGCCAAAGACGGGTATAGAGCCCCTGAGTCCAGCTCCGAGGGGACACGTAAAACTGCTTTTGCTGGAAAAGCAACCTTTGTCCCCGTCTGGCCTGAACTAGTGAAACAGCCCACCCTGACGTCCTGCTCCGCCATTGACCTTGAAGTCCTGCCAGCTTTGCGAGCGTCGTTTGCTATATGTGCAAAAATAAAAACGGGAACCGAGATCACGGCACTCATTGGATGGTGCAGGAGCAGAGAGGAGGAACCGTTATGTGTAAGTTTTTTTGAAAACGTCGAGTTTGCCTGTAAATTTTCACTGTTGCTCCGGCGCGGATAAATTCATCGTCCTTTGGTTACTCAAATGCCACGCGCTGAGGATTTTACAGGCGCTTAACGCCCTGTGAAGACACTGACTTTGCTCATCTATGGTGGAGGGAAGATTGATTCTGGAAACCCAGCTCTGAAGCTTGGTGTTATTTTGTCTTCCTGTGTTGACATGGGGTGAATGTTCCCATTTGGAGACAAACTTGTTCAATTACAGAAACACACACTTTTTCTCCCCCACACAGAATCTTAGATTGAACTCTCTTTTTCTATATATAAAACCCTAGATTTCTCAACAGAAATCATGAAAGGTCAATCATAGTGGCCTTGTTTTACCCATAGCTTAATTATCTGGGGTGGTATCCACTGCCCACCTGGGCATATTTAGATTCCAGTTGATTAAAATTCATTTATTAGTGGTGGTTTTACTAAAATGCCCAGTTCTGTTGTTTCAGGGCTTTGTCCATAATTCAGATACTCAATAGATGTGTTTGGGGGTCACCAGTATAGAACTTGAAGAAGGTCCAGTTTGGGAGCGGTGCTCTGTAGTTGGGCTTCCTTGGTGGCTCAGTGGTGAAGAATCCGCTTGGAATGCAGGAGACTGGAGTTCGATCCCTGAGTTGGGAACATCCCCTGGGGGAGGAAATGGCAACCCACTCCAGTATTCTTGCCTGGAGAATCGCATGGTCAGAGGAGCCTGGTGGGCTACAGTCCACGGGGTTGCAAAGAGTTGGACATGACTGAAGTGATTTATCACACACGCACTCTATATTTACTACAAGTAAGGATCTGTAAAGAAACCAGTAAAGAGTTAGCCTGCTCCTTGTGGAAGGAGGGGAGAGGCTGTAAGAGTTTTAGACAGTTACTGGTTAGTCAGTTCAGTTGCTCAGTCTTGTCCGACTCTTTGCGACCCCATAAACCGCAGCACGCCAGGCCTCTCTGTCCATCACCAACTCCCGCAGTTCACCCAAACCCATGTCCATCGAGTCGGTGATGCCATCCAACCATCTCAACTTCTGTAGTCCCCTTCTCCTCCTGGCCTCAATCTTCCCCAGCATCAGGGTCTTTTCCAATGAGTCAGTTCTTCGCATCAGGTGGCCAACGTAGACCTTAAAAAAGATTTCAGCTAGCAAGTCACCTGGGAAAGTGATTTCAGTGAGATCGACAGCTGTGGTTTTAAGGTTGAGGTGGTGTGGATCATTTCTGAATTAGAAAACCGGGACTCCAAGCTGGAGTTTTCTTGAGGATTCAACTTCGGAAAAAGGGTGTGCGTCAGTTTCCCCTTCTGGAAAAAAGCCAGTCCCCACGTTGCCGGCCCGAGTCTGTTGTGGCCAACATCCCTTGGGGTCTCAAGGTATTGCTAACAGTGTGGCCCCATGTAGCTGATTGAGAGAACATATCTGATACGCCCCCCCCTTCTCCCCCACCCCAAGCCAAGTTTATGTTCTAAGTTTTAACGTCCTGAGGGCAAACTCTTCTGTATCAAGCAGGCTGACAAGGAATCCTCCCTACAGATGAGACTTCACAACGGTCAGTGTGTTTTTAACAAGTGGCTGAATGGTGCCCGTTTCCTGTACACCGGTCTCTGCACAGGATGGTGAATTCCTTATGATGTGTTCTTTGCATAATCTTTTTTTTTTTTTTTTTTCTTTTAATAGCCACGGATTAGAAATTTCATGTGTAAATCAGGAGGGGGGCGGGAAACCCAGTTTTGCTTCTGGGAGAGAGGTGACTTCCCAGATGGCCCCTTTGTGCCATTTGTCTTTAGTCTTGCTTTCATCTCAAGAGCTGTCAGCCTTTGAGACACCTCAAATCTTTGGTGACTTAGGGATAGTCACGATTATTTTGCTTGCAGAGTGGCAAAATGGGTTCCAGCCGGGGGAAGCCAGACCCAGAGAAGGCATCTCCCCTAGGTCCTGAGCATCAGGAATTCATAGCCTCCCTCAGTGACCTATTGGGAAGGAGGGCTCCTCACGCCAACTCTGGGGATGCCCCCTCGCCCAGCTCTTGTCCGGGAGCACCGCCAGGTCTGACCGGCGCCAGGGACCAGCCCGATCGCACTGCCCTGTGAAATGAGGCCCCCCAGGTGTTGCCTCCTGTTTCTCCTTTAGAAAAGTACGTGACCTGCAGTAATAAGCTGTTCCTCTCTCAGCACCCGAGACACTTAAAAAATATAGTTCAATCGGGAGGCAAGACTCAAGTCGTTCTGTAAACATGCTTAAGTGGAAAAGATGATAAACCTTTTTTTTTTTTTTTCCCATAACTATTTTTAGCGTGAAGGAAATAACTGGACACCAGTTGTCCCCTCGGGGCTGGCCCTCTGTGGCCCTCTCCCCCCATCCATCCTTCCCATGGGGCTGGACCAAACGGATAGGCCTGGCCATATCACCAGTCAAAACCAAAAGAAAAGCTGGATGTGTGAAGGGACAGACGGACGGAGTCCACTTGTTTTTTTAAAGGGAAGGGAAGGGGAGAAAGCAAGTTTAAAACCTCGGGGGAAGGGTGGCGGGAAATGCAGGCGGTCACGAATGTGCTCCCCAGAAACTTGATCCAGGGTGGTTGTAAGCTCACAGAGGGGATGGCCTCCTGCAAGCCCTCTTGTGTGAGATCATCGCCATCAAATATTTCTTGGGAATCTTCTGCCAGACGGAAGGATGCAGGTGTGAAGTGGAAGCCATTGAAAACAATTTACTTGGAACAAACATAGACTTGGAAACAGAGGGGAAATTATTTCTGTCTTAACATCGAAAGTTGGGTACCACTTCCATGGGTCTGGTTTGCTCTTGGTGGGTGGAAAGGAGCCATGAAGCATTGGCTCACAGGTTGAGGACAAAGAGAAGCAGAGGGAAGACTATTTCTATCTTCCGCAGGAAGTTGGGTACCACTTCCATGGGTCTGGTTAGCTCTTGGTGGGCGGAAGGGAGCCATGAAGCTTTGGCTCGCAGGTTGAAGAGAAAAGTTTTAGCAGGTGAAGGTAGAGGAGATAGTTGCATATGGAAACAGTGTCCTCAGCGTTTGAACGCGGGAAGCTCATCATCCACTCGCAGTCCTCAGTTCAGGCACTTTCGTCCCCTACGGTGTTTGGCAGCGTCTGGAGACATCTGCGGTGGTCATGTGTCGGGGGGTGAGGGGACGGTGGTCTCCTGCTGGGCCCACGGATGTTGAGTCCCCTCTCACGGTGCTCCGTGGTACAGAGCCGCCCCCAAAGAAGGACCCAGCGCCGTGAGTCTTGAGTCCTGTTTTGGTCTGGGGGTCAGTGGGCTGGTGGGACCAGGTAGGCATTGGGTGCTGTGGTCCTCGCAGGCCGTTTTAGGATGCTTTAGAAGGAAGGGAAGACAAGTGAACAGGAGGAGGTGGCCAGCTGGATGGCCTTTGGGGACCACAGAAGCTGGAGGGGCTTGGGGGGCTAGAATGTGTTTACCCCCAGTTCAGCCCCGGCTCTGTCTTCAACTTTTCAGAGCCCTCGAGGCTTTGCACCCCTGCGCTGGGCTCCTTCCTGTGGGTTTTGCTGATGTCACTGCAGATTTGCCCAGGTTTCGCTCTCAGTCAGCTTCTGGGGACTTTGGGCATTTATTGGGGTGGGGGGGAACCTAGCACCTGTCTGCTGATTTCAGACCCTCACAGGGCCCAGGGCCGTGTGGGTTAACCTGGACTGGGCGGGGGAGGCTGACCTCCACCGCTGGGGGTGCTCCGGAGGGCGGGGGCATGGGGTCCCCTACTTGCAGGATTCAGGCTGGGTCCCCTCCTGTGACTAGTGGATTAGTGGACAAGGGCTGGGAAGCCGCAGGGCTGTGGACCTGCAGTGGGTGGGTGGGGGTCAGCTGTGGCACCCAGAGTCTGGTCCCTGTGTGCACTGGGGTCCCCCGGAGCCAGCCTGAAGCGCCTTCCTCTGGGAGCCCCAGGGGAGCGCCAGGCACACCCAGGTTGGGGGCCTTGTGAGGTCCTGGTGGTCCTGGGGTCCTGGGGGTCTTGGGGCAGGGCTCTGAAGAAAATCTGGTTTGAGGCCAGCTCACCATGCACTGACGTCGCCTTTGGGCATATCAGTGACCTCCCCTGGCCTTAGTTTTCTCATGGCGAGAGAGAGAGACACAGAGAGAAAATCAAATTTATTTCTCAGGCTTGTTGTGTTAACAGACAGGGTTATCATCGTGCTTGGAGCCCGGTGTGCTTATGTCTTATTCTCTGAAGTTGGGAGTGCCTGGGGATGCATCCAATAATAACAAGAATACTATGTCTTTCTTGGTTCCGGTGGTCTCCAGCAATTGCCTGCTTGCTTTCCTTGTCTTTTTCTCTCCTCTTGAGCTAAATTTCAGGGCTGGCATATGCTCGTGCACACACACACACAGATACATGCTATATATAGACACATATATACTCTCTGTGTTTCCCAGATTTACTATATGATGGAGTTTGAATTTCTGCCTGCTGAAATGTCTGTAACCAGCACCACCAGAATCAGGGTGAAAAGTGAAAGGGAAGTTGCTCAGTTGTGTCCGACTCTCTGCGACCCCATGGACTGCAGCATGCTAGGCCTCCCTGTCCATCATCAACTCCCAGAGATTACTTAGACTCCTGTCCATCGAGTTGGTGATGCCGTCCAGCCATCTCATCTTCTGTCGTCCCTTTTTCCTCCCGCCTTCAATCATTCTTTCCCAACATCAGGGTCTTTTCACATGAGTCAGTTCTTCGCACAAGGTGGTCAAAAGTATTGGAGTTTCAGCTTCAACATCAGTCCTTCCAATGAACACTCAGGACTGATCTCCTTTAGGATGGACTGGTTGGATCTCCTTGCAGTCCAAGGGACTCTCAAGAGTCTTCTGCAACACCACAGTTCAAAAGCATCAATTCTTCGGCGCTCAGCCTTCTTCACAGTCCAACTCTCACATCCATACATGACCACAGGAAAAACCATAGCCTTGACTAGATGGACCTTTGTGGGCAAAGTAATGTCTCTGCTCTTGAATATACTGTCTAGGTTGGTCATAACTTTCCTTCCAAGGAGTACATCATGCTAAATTCCGGGCTGGATAAAACACAAAGTGAAATAAAGATTGCTGAAGAAATATCAATAGCTTCACGTGACACCACCTTTATGGCAGAAAGCAAAGAGGAAGTGAAGACCCTCTTGATGAAAGTGAAAGAGGATATTGAAAAAGCTGGTTTAAAACTCAACCTTCAGAAAACTAGAATCATGGCATCACTTCATGGCAAATAGATTGGGAAACAGTAGAAACAGTGGCAGACTTTATTTTTTTGGGCTCCAAAATCATTGCAGATGGTGACTGCGCCATGATATTAGAAGATGCTTGTTCCTTGGAAGAAAAGTTCTGACCAACCTAGACAGAGTATTAAAAAGCAGAGACATTACTTTGTTGACAAACGTTCATCTAGTCAAAGCTGTGGTTTTCCCAGTAATCATGTATGGATGTGAGAGTTGGACCATAAAGAGAGCTGAGTGCCTAAGAATTGATGCTTTTGAACTGTGGTCTTGGAGAAGACTCTTGAGAGTCCCTTGGACTGCAAGGAGATCCAACCAGTCCATCCTAAAGGAGATCAGTCCTGAATATTCATCAGAAGGACTGATGCTGAAGCTGAAACTCCGATACCTTGGCTACCTCATGTGAAGAGCTGACTCCTTGGAAAAGACCCTGATGCTGGGAAAGATTGAAGGCGGGAGGAGAAGGGGATGACAGAGGATGAGATGGTTGGATGGCCTCACCGACTTGATGGACACGAGTTTGAGCAAGCTCCAGGAGTTGGTGATGGGACAGGGAGGCCTGGCGTGCTGCAGTCCATGGGGTCGCAGAGTCAGATGGATGTGACTGAGCTAGTTAACTGAACACTTGGGCCAGTGTGTTTTCCTGAGAATCATTCTGCACCATGCATATGATCAAAAGCAAGGGAAAACCACACTTAGAGCTTCTTAATACTTAATTCTTAATACTGAAGAGATCATAGTGATAAAATGTTAGGTGTCTTGTGGTCTAGTTGCCTGAGATTTAGTCTCTTCCTATGCCGGGCAGTCCTTGCTGCGAGGTCAGTTGAGGTGGGACATTTTTTGGGGAGCCGCGTTCAGACTTTCCCAGCAGTCCCGTGGAGAGACATTGAATATGTCCTGTATATTCGTAGCTCATGTCTTGAGTTTCAAAAACTGGACTTGCCTTTTCGAGGCAGTGGTTTTTCCCAGTGGGTTAATACCAGGGCCATAAGGCAGGCTAAAAATACCCACTTGTGCTGGCATTCGCTTGTCGTAGCAATAAAATTCCTACAGCTGTGTTTCTCTGTGGTTGCTGACCTACATTCTACCTTGGGTCGTCATTTCACTGTCTGTAATCAAGTGAGACATGGCATGTTCTCTTAGGACAAGCCTTTGCCTGATGTTTTGGCCAGGTGAGTCCAGCCTTGGGCTTGTGTTGAAGTCACTGACCCTGTGTGTGTCCTCACCTGTAGCGTTGAAGGCGTTAAGGAGCTAGCCGTGAAGCCTCTCGAACGTCTCGTGTGTGCGGATTCTAATATGGAAAAGGAAGCCTGCTTCACTGTTGACGATAGCTTTTTTTTTTTTTTTTAATTGATTGCAGTTTTTTGGCTGTGATGGGTCTTTGTTGCTTCACGCAGGCTTTCTCTTGTTCCGGCGAGCAGGGTCTAATCTTCACGGCAGTGCTTAAGTTTCTCGTTGCGGTGGCGTCTCTTGTGGCAGAGTACGGGCTCTGTGGCGCTTGGGTGTCGGCAGTTGCAGCTCAGGGGCTCAGCGCTTGTAGCCCTCGGGCTTAGTTGCACTGTGGCCTGAGGGATCTTCCCTGGCCAGAGATGGAACCCTTTTCCCTTCCATCGCAAGGCAGATTCTTAACCGTTGGTCCACCAGGGAAGCTCTTGTCTTTTTTTTTTTTTAAACACTATAGGTTACGGTTTCAGTTCAGTTGAGTTGCTCAGTCGTGTCCGACTCTTTGCGACCGCACGGACTGCAGCACGCCAGGCCTCCCTGTCCATCACCTACTTTCGGAGGGCACCCAAACCCATGTCTGTTGAGTCGGTGATGCCATCCAACCATCTCACCCTCTGTCGTCCCCTTCTCCCGCCCTCAATCTTTTCCAGCATCAGGGTCTTTTCCAATGAGTCAGTTCTTCCCATCAGGTGGCCGGAGTATTGGAGCTTAAACCTCAGTCCTTCCAATGAATATTCAGGACTGATTTCCTTTAGGATGGACTGGTTGGATCTCCTTGCAGTCCAAGGGACTCTCAAGAGTCTTCTCCACCACCACAGTTCAAAAGCATCTATTCTTTGGCACTCAGCTTTCTTTATGGTTCAACCCTCACATCCATACGTGACTGCTGGAGAAATCATAGCTTTGACTAGATGGACCTTTGTTGGCAAAGTGATGTCTCTGCTTTTTAACATGCTGTCTAGGTTGGTCATAGGAGCAAGTGTCTTAATTTCATGGCTGCAGTCACCATCTGCAGTGATTTTGGAGCCCGCGAAAACAAAGTCTGTCACTGTTCCCATTATTTCCCCATCTATTTGCCATGAAGTGATGGGACTGGATGCCATGATCTTTGTGTTTTGAACGTTGAGTTAACGGTGGTTTAAATCAACTAGCAGTTTGGGAGAACTGTGTGTCATGCTTTGTCATATTTCCCATGATTGAAATAGGCAGTCCTCAACATTGCTAAGTCAGTTGCCTACTTAGAAAAAAAAAAGCCCTGTAGCATTTCAGAGGACACTTTGGGCTGTGAGTTGCCTCCAAATAATTCTTAGGTGTGGTGTTGTCTTCTGATCTCGCGAGACCCTGTGAAAGACGCAGAAATGATGCTCAGGGCAAAATTCACAGTGTTTATTCTTGTGAAGAGTGTCTCTTGCCTGGAATTCCTGTCATTTATTCCTGTCCTGGTGTGTGTAGCTGGAATGCTAAAAAGGATGCATGAGAGATCTCTTTATTTACTTCTCTTGAGCCCAAAGATGACCCCGAATAGCCATCCCCTGCTGCTGCTGCTGCTAAGTTGCTTCAGTCGTGTCTGACTCTGTGCGACCCCATAGACGGCAGCCCACCAGGCTCCCCGTCGCTGGAATTCTCCAGGCAAGAACACTGGAGTGGGTTGCCATTTCCTTCTCCAATGCATGAAAGTGAAAAGTGAAAGTGAATCCGTTGTATCCGACTCTTCGCGACCCCATGGACTGCAGCCTATCAGGCTCCTCCGCCCATGGGATTTTCCAGGCAAGAGTACTGGAGTGGGGTGCCATTGTCTTCTCTGAGCCATCCCCTAGCACTTTGCTTTCTGGAACAGTTGCCACCAACCTGCCCCATCTATCCTATCCCCCACCCGTTTCCCCCCCGCCCCTCACCTCCTCCACCAATGCGATCAGCCTCCCTGTTTTACTCCAAGACGTTGAAGACTTCTGTGACCCGGAGAGTCAGCCTCGTCCATGTTGGAGCAATCCATGTACAGAGACGGCCGTTCTTGTCTTGGAGAGCTGGACTCGTAACTGTTACAGACTTGCCCCTTGTCATCCGGCTCTAAGGTGTCTGTGAACATCCGTTATCCACTTTGCAATCATTTCTGTTAGTTTAAACTTTCTGGGAGATGGAAATGTGGGCAAAAAAAGTTTGTGTGATGCCATATTGTTTCTTAAATCAGGAATAGCAAATACTTTGATATGGGAAAGACCTGGTAAGTTATGACGGAGAACTGGAGAAAATCCTGCGTCACTGAGTAGAGATTTTTGTTTCTGGTGTATTGTGAGTGATTCTTCAGTTCAGTGACTCAGTTGTGTTCGACTCTTTGCAACCCCATGGGCTGCAGCACGCCAGGGTTCCATGTCCATCACCAACTCCCGGAGCTTGCTCAAACTCATGTCCATCATGTCAGTGATGGCCATCCAACCATCTCATCTTCTGTCATCCCCTTCTCCTGCCCTCAATCTTTCCCAGCATCAGTGTCTTTTCCAATGAGTCAGCCCTTCGCATCAGGTGGCCAAAGTATTGGACTTAGCCAGGTCAACTATGCCTTTCCAGGTACCCTTGTTATCTTAACATGCGTTTGAAGATGAGAACCGAGAAAGTAGAGTCTGCTTCATGTCTGTAGTGCCGGTTATGCAAACGTAATTCTCAGCATCTATAAAGTTAGCCAGGTGGTTGCCGAGTTTTATGTTGAATTTCAGAAAAGCAACTGAGCAGAGAATTGATTCACTTAGGAGACAGGTTCAAGTTGGGTACTTGCCGAGGTGGTTTTTCCCAACAGAATCTTACCGGGCATTTTAATCCCTTGAAACTTAACTGCCAACTCAGTGTTGGTTAAAGACTCAGGTATTCAGTTATCAACGTCAGAACCACGGTTGCTTGTTTCTGATGGTTGCAGGTCAGTCTTGGGAGACATGCTTTGGTTTAGCTCCTAATGTGATCATGGAAAAAGTAATTACGTTAGGTTTGTGTTCCTAAGACGCACGATGATTCTGTGCCAATTTCAACAGTTTCCAGGGATCTGAAGTGTAATTCTTCAAAAAGCTTTGCCAGGAGAGAGAGCGGTGGAGGGGCACCGGCCCAGAAGTTGGTGACAAAGAGAATTAATGATGTCGCGTGTCCAGGGCGTGACAAGAGATGGTTGTAGACCGGCTGAGAACAAGTGGAGGAGTTTATGGAAATGGAACTCGCCTGTTAAATTTCATGGGCCTCTGACTAGGTTTCCTTGAAACCCAGAGTCTCTACATTTAGCTGGGGCCGAGGGGGACACAGATTCCTTGTTTCCGCTTTTAATTCCCAAAGTGGACTCCTGAGAAGTGAATTTCATCTCTGGTAGGTGCTCTGTGAGATTTACTGGAGTGCAGGAAGAAGCTTAAGTTGTCGGCGGGTGGGGGGGGGGGTGTTGAGTCTTATCTCTAGTTAATACTTAACAGGAGTTGGGGTTAATGCTTCAGTGGTTTTCACTGAGAGGTGTACGGTGAAAAAGTGTCTTAGAGATCACTGGTGAGGTCCTTAGAGGTGATGAAGGAAAGAAACTGAAGTCCCTGAATAAAGGGGGGCACAGATGTAGTCTGTGTGTGTACGTGAGTGTGTACACACAAGTGTTGCAGTTGCATGGGGAAACGTTGCAACTGTGCTGTGCTTTTTAAAGCATTTCTTAATGCCGCGGTGTTTTCATAATCACTTAATTCTGTCTGTAAATCAGCTGCTCTCATTGACGGATGCCCTCGGGGCTCCCAAGAACCAGGCTTTTTTTTTTTTTTTTGTGGAAGACGTGATTCCAACTGCACAAGATGTGAGATAGCGCTGGAACAGGCTTGTTATACAAGCCTTTGTGTGCCTTCGGTCTGGCTGTTTATATTGCGTTTTTTTCTTTTTTCCCCCAAAGACATATTTCATCCATCATGGTTGTTTTTATATATATATATATATATATATATATATTTTTTTTTTTTCCATATCACTTGAGAGGCTATGTAATAGAGAAAGGTGTCATTTTGGTTGATGCTTGTTGGTAGCATTGCAGAGAGTGAATAAATAACAGAAGTTATATTCACAACCCAGACCATACTGTGGGCTGCCGAGGTGAGACCTGGGACTCACCTCCACACTTCAGATCTTTGCCTGAGCTTCAGGTCGTTTGCAGAGAACGGCTGAAGCTTCGGTTTGCAGGCACGGAATGCCGACCGCAAGTAGTTCCCGGGTTTCCACAGCAGCCGTTGTGTTTGTTTAGCTTGAAGTGACTGAGGTGTCAGTTTCAGGTTTTCTGTGTGAGTTGTGGTGTTTGAGTCTTGTGTCTCTTGTTGTGGCTCCTGAGTTTGCAGTGTAGCTTTTGTGAGTCCAGGAAATCAGAGAACCAGCCCTGTGCACGCAAGACGCCTGCAGCTGACGACGCTCTTGTTCTATACGATTCGGGCTCATCAGGATCCACTCAAGACATTCATTTGTCCTTGGGTAAACCCATCAAACCGGTCCATACTAAAGGAAATCAATGGAATATTCAGTGGATGTTCAATGGAAGGACTGAAGCTGAAGCTCCAGTACTTTGGCTACCAAAGAGCTGACTCATTGGGAAAGACCCTGGTGCTGGGAAAGATTGAAGGCGAGAGGAGAAGGGCATGACAGAGGATGAGATGGCTGGATGGCATCACCGACTCGATGGACATAAGTTTGAGTAAACTCCAGAAGTTGGTGATGGACAGGGAGGCCTGTCGTGCTGCGGTCCATGGGGTTGCAAAGAGTTGGACACGACTGAACAACTGCACAGCAACAAAACTGATCCATTTAATCTGCTAATAAAGAAAACAGAAGATAGTTTCTTTTATGGTAATATTCAGAAGACACCGACTGTAGAGACAGAGAAGAAACAGGAAGTAGACTTTTTTTGTCCTTTTTTTTTTTTTTAATTGAACCTTGTATCTTGCAGGATCTTAACCCCCCTAACCAGGAATAGAATGCAGGCCCTTGGCACTGAAAGCTTGGAATCTCAGCCAGTAGACCTCCGGGGAAATCCCGGGAAGTAGAATTTTTGATATCTATATTATGCCCCTTTGTCTCTGCTCTCCAGAGATCAGTGCTTGAAGCTCCTGTAACAAATGTGATTTGATGAAAGTCTTTGGGAATGTACTCTTGTCTGCCCCGTCCCTGATCATCTAAGAGGTGAGAGATATTGACGCAAAGTATTTTGCTTTTAACTGGATGCCTTAAGCCTTGCCCGCATCCTGACCCTCCCCCAGGAGGGGTCTTAGTTTCAGCAGGAGGGGTGTTCGTTGTGATCCCCAGGCACTCTAGCTGTGGCACACGGGTTTTGTTGCTCCACAGGGTGTGGGAGCTTACTTCCCTGACCAGGGATTGAACCCCTTGTCCCCTGCATTGGAAGGTGGATTCTCAACCACTGGACAGTCAGGGAAGTCCCGGCGACCCAACGTCTTGTTGTAGACAGGTCAGCTCAGCACCGATAAATCGCTTCAGCTTTGGAAAGGATTCTTTTTTCTGTTGTTGTTGTTGATAACTCTCTAATAATTATTTGTTTGGTTATTTGTGAGCCCAGTTATGCTAAATAATATTCAGAGATGTATCGGAGAATAACCATAACCTTAGATTCCTCGAAGAAACGGGTACAAAAGTTGTTTTTATTTCCTAAACGTGGGCCGCAGGTCCCCATGAAGTGCAGAGATCTGTGTGTATGTGCTTGTCCCTAAGCCGTGTCCGATTCTTTGCGATCCCATGGACCACAGCCCGCCAGGCTCCTCTGTCCATGCAATTTTCCAGGCAAGAATACTGGAGTGGGTTGCCATGCCCTCCTCCAGGGGATCTTCCCCACCCAGGAATTGAACCTGAGTTTCCTGCATTGGCAGACAGAGTGTTTATAATACTGCGCCACCAGGGAAGCCCAGGATCTATCTATGTATACTCCCGGGGCATTACAGTCACAGGTGTGGGAAGCAGGAATATAGAGAAATAGAAGCGACAAATGGTAAGAGCCAGCAGTATGTGGAATATCTAGATAATGCTAACCTTTGAGGGAAGATGTAAACACATCTGTAGTGTTGTGAATTACCATCCACGAAATTTCTATCAAGGAAGGCCGTTACTTCTAGGGACGCGTGGGTTATGAAAATGAACTATTTTCATTTTCCCGCAGAAACAAAAATCCATTGCAGTTCAAATAATTGTATGTGAAGCTTTACGATTGGGAATCTGAATTTAGCAACATTATATAACCCCGGTTAATTACGTTAGTATATTCAAACTAAATATAGAATAAGATTAGCTCATGGAAGTGTTTCTTTTTTCTCTCCGTACAGCTCGTATCTACCCAATCGTTAATAGGTTCTAATTGCCTTGTGTTTTTTTCTTTTTGATCATCCTGTATGTGTTTTCAGAGAAGTTAGTTGAATAAAACCAGAGACTGTCTGTTTTCACGACTTCCCAGTTCATATTTAAACCTGAAATGGTCCACAGAAGCAGCTGTCCCTCGTGAAGTTTAATTTCGTCAGTTCCTGGCCCAAGAGGAAGAGGTCAGCTCGGGTCCCATTTGGCTGGGTGGCGTTTGCTTTAAGGGAAGTTTTGCATTTGATTCATTGTTTGCTGTCTATAAGTAAATGTTCAACCTCCTTGAATTTCCTGTGGTGTTTGCTTTTCCATGGAATGTTCTATATTTGGATCGCAAATGTGTGTTTTCTGTATGGGTCTCTGATGGCCCAGATGTTCGTCAGAGTGAAATTTCTCTCTGTACACACTGCTGGCTTCGGGCAGTTGGCTTGTTGGGTCGTTCCTAGAACTGAGTTGGGCACATTGTAGGTTCAGGTTGGGCTTGTCATTGCCTCTGCGGGCTTTGTTCGCGCTTGCCGTCCGTGTTTGCTTTGCCTTTGGGTGACTGTCCATGGCTGCTTGCGGTGATTCAGTTAACACAGAGCTCTAAATCCCATTTAAGACCACGTTGGTTTTCTGCAGCAGGGTTGTTGAGGGGACTCAAAACTTTGCTGTTCAGTCACTCAGTCGTGTCCACCTCTTTGCGACCCCGTGGACTGCAGCACGCCAGGCTGAGTTCACTCAAACTCAGGTCCATCGAGTCGGTGATGCTGTCCAACCATCTCGTCCTCTGTCACCTCTTTCTCCTCTTGCCTTCTGTCTTTCCCATCGATCGGGGTCTTTTCCAGTGATTCGTTGGACTGAGAACTGTTGTTTTTTGCACATTCATCTCCCTGCACTTGATCACGAACCCCAGGTTTTCCCACTTGGCGCCCTAGTCCTTTCCATAAGCCACCTCGGGTCACAGTTACTGACCTCTGCTCGTGCGTTTCAGAACCTTGACGGTGGATTCAGTCTGGTGGATTCAGTCCGTATGCAGGATTCCAGGCTTGTTAAGTAAACTCACCTCCTTAGGATGGTTAATTTTTTTTTTTTAAGTTTGCAGTGTCTCGTAATCATTGGCTAATATCCTCTGGGTTGTTTCTTCTTCCTTCTTCTCTTTTTTAATTTTTATTATTTCTTTTTAAATATGACAACTCTATTGAGATAGACACGACTGAGTGACTTCACTTTTACTTTTCACTTTCACGCATTGGAGAAGGAAATGGCAATCCACTCCAGTGTTCTTGCCTGGAGAATCCCAGGGATGGGGAAGCCTGGTGGGCTGCCGTCCATGGGGTCGCACAGAGTCGGACACGACTGAAGCAACTTAGCAGCAGCAGCACCAGCAGCATTGAGATAGAACTCACCTACCATGCACGTGTCTCATTCAAAGTGTATAACTCGCTGCTTTCCTGATATTTTTATGAAGTTGTGCAGCCATCACCGCTGTTTGAGTTCAAGAGCATTTTTGTCAGTCCAGAGAAAACCCCACGTGCATGAAGCATCTCTCCGTGTCCCCCTCTCCACCCAGTCCCTGGCAGCCACCAGGTGTGGTCTCTGTCTCTGTGCATCGGCCTGTTCTGGAAACTTCCTATCAGTGGGATGATGCAGTACGCAGCCTTTGCTACCTAGCCTTTTTCACTTTGCGTCATGTATCAGCTTCTTGTCCCAGCTTCTTGGTGAGCCTTTCGTGGTGTCTCCGGGTGATGGAGTAGGGCTTGAGGGTGGTGGTGGGGAATTCGGGTGGACACAGCATATAGGACTGGATCAACGGCTCCTCCGGCCCCTCTGAGATGATGCTGAGATGCAGACTGCTTCAGCAGTGAGGAATGTTTACAAAACCCTTTCCAGGTCAGCTTCCACTCTGGCGGAAACCATAACCTGCTTTCTCTCTTTGTTTATTCCATCTCTTCCCTAAAGATGGGTGGAGGAAAACAGTTGTGTTCAATTCAAGCTGCACCTGCTGACCGTCTTTTTTCAGTTTCAGTGGTTTGCGAGAGATTTTATGTGTGTGTGTGTGTGTGTGTACTTTTTTTTTTTTTTAGTGGGAGGACGATTGTTCTACAATACTGTGTGGTACATCATCGTGAATCAGACACAAGTTTACATATATCCCCGCCCTCTGGGACCTCTGTTGTTCCATGTCCAGTTCTAACTGTTGCTTCCTGACCTGCATATAGGTTTCTCAAGAGGCAGGTCAGGAAGCAACAGTTAGAACTGGACATGGAACAACAGACTGGTTCCAAATAGGAAAAGGAGTACGTCAAGGCTGTATACTGTCACCCTGCTTATTTAATTTATATGCAGAGTACATCATGAGAAAGGCCAAGCTGGAAGAAGCACAAGCTGGAATCAAGATTGCTGGGAGGAATATCAATAACCTCAGATATGCAGATGGCACCACCCTTATGGCAGAAAGTGAAGAGGAACTAAAAAGCCTCTTGATGAAAGGGAAAGAGTAGAGTGAAAAAGTTGGCTTAAAGCTCAACATTCAGAAAACTAAGATCATGGCATCTTGTCCCATCACTTCATGGGAAATAGATGGGGAAACAACCCACTCCAGTGTTCTTGCCTGGAGAATCCTGGGGACGGGGGAGCCTAGTGGGCTGCCGTCTATGGGGTCACACAGAGTCGGACACGACTGAAGTGACTTAGCAGCAGCAGATGGGGAAACAGTGGAAACAGTGTCAGACTTTATTTTTTGGGGCTCCAAAATCACTGCAGATGGTGATTGCAGCCATGAAATTAAAAGACACTTGCTCCTTGGAAGGAAAGTTATGACCAACCTAGATAGCATATTGAAAAACAGAGACATTACTTTGCCAACAAAGGTCCATCTAGTCAAGGCTATGGTTTTTCCAGCAGTCATGTATGGATGTGAGAGTTGGACTTTGAAGAAAGCTGAGCGCCGAAGAATTGATGCTTTTGAACTGTGGTGTTGGAGAAGACTCTTGAGAGTCCCTTGGACTGCAAGGAGATCCAGCCAGTCCATTCTGAAGGAGATCAGCCCTGGGATTTCTTTGGAAGGACTGATGCTAAAGCTGAAACTCCGGTACTTTGGCCACTTCATGCGAAGAGTTGACTTCATTGGAAAAGACTGATGCTGGGAGGGATTGGGGGCAGGAGGAGAAGGGGACGACAGAGGATGAGATGGCCGGATGGCATCACTGACTTGTTGGACGTGGCTTTGAGTGAACTGTGGGAGATGGTGATGGACACGGAGGCCTGGCGTGCTGCAATTCATGGGGTCGCAAAGAGTCAGACACGACTGAGCGACTGAACTGAACTGGAACCTCCTTCCCTGTCCCACATCCCAGGCCTCTAGGTCTTCCCACAACACTGAGCTGAGCGCCTTGTGCTGTATAGTAGCTTCCCGTTAGCTGTTTACACATGGTCGTGCATTTGTGTCAGTGTGTCTCTCTCAATTCGCCCCACCCTCTCTTTCCCCTGCTGTGTCCCCCAAGTCTGTCCTCTGTTTTTGCCCCTCCGTTTTTGCCCTGCAAATAGGATCATCAGTAGCATCCTTCTAGATTGCGCGCACACATGCATTCATATACCCTTCTTCTGTGCTGCGTTTTTGGGTGGAGTTTTACAGAGTCCCTGCCAAGACATTGGAAGCCTGCATTTACCACGAGGCTGGTGTGAACCTGCTCTGGGGTCACGGGTTCCAACCAGCTAGGTGGTTTCTGAGGGCTCCCCGAAGCCACAGTGCCGGCTTAGACTGAAAGAGAGCGGCAGAGTTGTTGCTTTAAAGAATTTGTAAACTTTCTGTGAGGGGCCAGAATTTCCACTCTGGGGTCAGGTGGGAGAATCTGGAGGCTGATTTTTTTCTCAAACTATCCATGGGCGTAACTTTCTAGAGTGTCTGTATCTCTAACAAAGGGCTTACTCTTAGGAACTAAAGTGAAGTGAAAGTCGCTCAGTCGAGTCTGACTCTCTGCAACCCTGTGGACTATACAGTCCATGGAATTCTCCAGGTCAGAATACTGGAGTGGGTAGCCTTAATCGAACTCATGTCTCCCACATTGCAGGCGGATTCTTTACCAGCTCAGCCACCAGAGAAGCCCAAGAATACTGGAGTGGGTACCCTATCCCTTCTTCAGGGGATCTTCCCGACCCAGGAAATCGAACCAGGGTCTCCCACATCGCAGGCAGATTCTATACCAACTGAGCTACCAGGAGCTGAAGGTCGTGTATTTTCTCAGTTGATCTTGTAATTGACTGTGCTAGTCTCCTGGCACTCTTGGGACAAATGACCCTAGACTTCCTGGCTTGAACAACTCAACTTTATCATCTTATGCTTCCAGAGGTCACAAGTTCGAGATGAGTCTCAAGTGTGTCGAGGAGGGCCACGTGCTTTTCCAGAGGCTTTTGGGAAGAATGCACTCCTTGCCTTCTCCAGCTTCTAGAGGCCCCCTGTGTTCCTTGGCTCAGGGCCCCTTCCTTGTATTCAAAGCCCACAGCGCACCACCTCTCTGATCACTCTTCCGTGGTCACATGTCTCCCAACTGCAGCCTGGAGAGAGTGCTCACTTAGTGCGGGGCTCACGTGCCCCCGCCGCCCAAGATCTTTAACTTCAGTGCTTCTCCAAAGTCCTTTTTGCCACACACAGTCGTGTTGTCATAGAGCCCAGGTATTACGGCATGGGACTCTCAGAGAGACTGTTATTCTTACTCCATTGACAGTCTTTCCGTTCAGTTCAGTCGCTTAGTCATGTCTGACTCTTTGCAACCCCATGGACTGCAACAGGCCAGGCCTCCCTGTCCATCACCTACTCCCGGAGTTTACTCAGACTCATGTCCATTGAGTCAGTGATGCCATCCAACCATCTCATCCTCTGTCACTCCTCCTCCCGCCTTCAATCTTTCCCAGCATCAGGGTCTTTTCTAGTTAGTCCGTTCTTCGTATTAGGTGGCCAAAGTATTGGAGTTTCAGCTTCAACATCAGTTCTTCCAGTGAATATTCAGGACTGGTTTCCTTTAGGATGGACTAATTGGATCTCCTTGCAGTCCAAGGGACTCTCAAGAGTCTTCTCCAACACCACATTTCAAAAGCATCCATTCTTTGGCACTCACCTTTCTTTATAGTCCAACTCTCACATCCATACATGAGTACTGGAAAAACTGTAGCTTTGAGTAGACGGACTTTGTTGGCAAAGTAATGTCTCTGCTTTTTAGTATGCTGTCTAGGTTGGTCATAGATTTTCTTCCAAGGAGTAAGCGTCTTTTAATTTCATGGCTGCAGTCACCATCTGCAGTGATTTTTGGAGCCCCCCAAAAATAAAGTCTCTCAGTTGTTTCCACTGTTTCCCCAACTATTTGCCATGAAGTGATGGGACCGAATGCCATGATCTTAGTTCTCTGAAGGTTGAGTCTTAACTGGGGATGGGGTGGTTGGCGGTGGGGTGATGGGGTAGAGGTGAGCAATCATGTCTCCACCACCCACTTCCATTAGGGACATTCAGCAAGGTTTGGAGACTTCAGGGGATCTCATGGGCAGACGTCACGGATAGTGCTCATCCCCTAAGAATGCACGAGTTAACCCCCCACAAGGAGTTACCTGGCCTGGGGTCTACACGTGCCCAGCCTGAAGAACCCTGCTGCTGCTAAGTTGGCTTCAGTCGTGTCCGACTCTGTGCGACCCCATTGACGGCAGCCCACCAGGCTTCCCCGTCCCTGGGATTCTCCAGGCAAGAACACTGGAGTGGGTTGCCATTTCCTTCTCCAATGCATGAAAGTGAAAAGTGAAAGGGAAGTCGCTCAGTCGTGTCTGACTCTCCGCGACCCCACGGACTGCAGCCCACCAGCCTCCTCCGCCCTGCACAAACGCAATTTCCAGGTGACTCTCGTGCACTTGGCGGTTGCAGCACCGTGCCTTGCAGTATAGTCAGCACTGGGAACGGCGGTTGGCAGTCCTTTCCACATAAAGACATAAAGCCCTCCCCAGGCAAAGGGGGTCGTTTAATAGTCTCAGACAAGGCTGTATGCAGGCAAGTGGAAACCTGAAGATCTTGACTGGGTCTCTGTGATTTCTGGGACTTACTATTCTTACTGCTTTCGTACTGCATTCATCCTTTCAGTTTTATTACATTTCTTTCTTTTTCTGCTGCCCAGTCTATCTAATACATGGACCATTTATTTGGTGTTGAAAAATCTGTTTTTTATTAGATTTCCATTATGAACTTAATTTTTTTTTTCCCCTCCAAGTGGCCTTTTGCCAACTGTTTTCTCTTACGCGTGTGTTCTCTTTTTCCTTGGCAGTGAGATTGCAAGTCCTTGACAGCAAAGATCATGCCTTTTGGGATTGCTTTCTGGTGTGCAGCACGTCGAGCATATGGTTGGTAATGTCAGTTGCTAGCCGTGTCCGTTGGAATGCGCATTGTGTCTTGTGGTTAAGGCTCATGTACCAGACCAGCCTTTTATATCTTGCTGTCGATTCCGGTTCGAGTCTTTGGGGGCTGAGGGGTCTGCCTGTTGATGTTCAGGTGCTAAGTGGCAAAAAGGAGCCTTGGACCCCATTTGAGGAAGGGAGAGGCTGACAGCCTCATTGCTTCTCCTACGCAGGTGTTGTTTTATTTTGGTGATTGAAGCGTTGGAGGTGTGAAAAAAAAATGAAATGAAATCGGGTTATGTGGCTTGCTGGCAGGACAAGCAGAGGACAGAGAGTGAGTCGATGTCTCCCTGGATCGCACGTGCCTTGCACACCGGGCCGATGAAAGAGTTCTTCCAAGAAGCCAGCTGGGGAAGCATTTGCCTCTGAAGGTGCTGAGTCACCTCGAATTTGCAATCATCACGGTGATCCTGAGTCAGGCATCACTGTTTGGGGCTACCAGCAAGTTAAAAAAAAGAACTTTGTTGTGGAAAACTTTCTTTTTTTTTTTTTTCTCGGTCGAGTGATATTTCATTGCACTGGTTCTTGTTGAATGTGTCTTTGGGATGGTAGTTTTAAGAGGAAGACTGTGTGTTCTTCCTGATTCCCCGTGTGAGGCATGACATTTCCTGACTTGGGCAATGAGGAGAGGGTCAGAACCCACAGAGACAGTTCCAGCCTTCAGCTGTCCTTATTTCTTTTTTAATTTTTTGACTGTGCTGGGTGTTCATTGTGTACTACATAGGCTGTTCATTGCTCCACACCGGATTTCTTTAAGTGTAGCGCAGGCTCTGTAGTTGTGACTCATCTCACGGGGGCTCTTGGCAGACCAGGGAGCCTGACCCGCGTCCCCTGCATTGTCAGGCAGATTCTTCACCACCGGCCACCGGGGTGTCCCCAGCTGTCCTTTTTTAATTTTCGTTTGTAAAAAGTGAGGTGTAATTTGATATGTAATCTTGTATCTGGGCTTCCCTGGTGGCTCAGCTGGTAAAGAATCTACCTGCAATGTGGGAGACCTAGGTTCGATCCCTGGCTTGGGAAGATCCCCTGGAGAAGGAAATGGCAACCCACTTCAGTCTTCTCTGGAGAGTTCCCGTGGACAGAGGCTCCTGGCGGGCTACAGTCCACGAAAGAGTCGGACACGACTCAGTGACTAAACGCACATTGTATGAGCTTAAGGTGTGCGACATAACGATTTGATGTATGTAAACATGCAAAGATTGCAGTGGGTTCAGTAAACCATCACCACACTTATTTACTTTTTTTCTCATAGTGAGAACTTTTAAGATTTATTCTCTTAGTAGTGTTTACATACGGACTCCAGTGTTCACAGAGTCATGTATTTGTTTTTTTCTCACAATGAGAACTTTTAAGATTTGTTCTCTTAGCAGTGTTCAGACACAGACTCCAGCGTTATTAACTGGAATCATGTATTGCGTCGAATCCCCAGGATTTATTATTCACTTGGCTGTGCTTGGTCTTCGTATTAGCATTTGGTATTCCGCGCTTCTTGACGGCCTTAGGGGGTCTTAGTCCCCCTGCCCCAGCAGTTGAACTCGGGGCCCCCAGCATTGGAAGTGCAGAGTCGCAGCCACTGGCCCACCAGGGCAGCCCCAGGACTGACTTTACGGCTGGAAGTGTGCACCTTTGATGCTTGTGTGACCCACGTCCCCTCTCCCCGCCTCCTCTGCTCTGTTCTCTGTGACTTTGAGGAGTCTCTGCTTCTTAGGAAACCAACCACCCTGTCCGACCTGACTTCCCTGGAAGAGGCACCCGGGATGTTACTCGTCCTGAACAAATTGCCCTTAGGAGGGAACAGACCTTCCCTTTCTGTTTGCCACGCCTGTATCAAGGCGATCTGAGCCCCCGAGTCCTGTCCCAAGAGCAGAAGACAGTTCGTGTGATCGTCTCTCGAGCGTGCAGTGGAAGTGTTAGCCCCGCAGTCCTTTCCAACTCTGCTATCCCAGGTACTGTAGCCCCACCAGGCTCCTCTGTCCATCCGTGGGATTCTCCAGGCCAGAATACTGGAGTGGGGTTGCCACTTCCCTTCTCCAGGGCGTCTTCCCGGCCCAGGGGATCGAACCCGGGTCTCCCACGGTGGCAGGCAGGTTCTTTGCCATCTGACCCACGGAGAAGAGAAAGTTGTTGAGACTGGGGATGGATGTGGCTGTGTGTGCGTGTGTGTGAGAGAGTGCGTAAAGGGGAGAGAGGGACAGTCTGATGAAACCGCCTGGAGTGCAGGGAACATGTGAGGAGATGTGCTTTCGAGGACAGCCGGCAAACCTTTGCCAGCGGGCTGGGTGTGTGACCTGTGACTCAGAGTGATGAGGGAGATCCCAGGGGTCATTTACTTCTAGCCGTCTTGTCGGAGCCACGGGGCAGTGTCTCCGTTCAGATCTCCAGAACACTCTCTAGGAACTCTTGATGGTCGATGGAGGTGATGTTCCTCCGCTTGCCTCGTGGTGTTCTACAGAGCTGGCATCATCAGATGAGCAGTCCCTGTGTTCCTTTGATGACTGGGTCATTTGTCAGAGGAGGGTTGCACCCTGATCTTCCTGGAAGCTTTGACTTCTCACGGGGTAAATTCTTCCCTTCCTGTCCACATGCAGAAGCAGGCACATAGGAAGCAAATACTTTCAGAAATAAGGTGGATTCTCCCGTTGGGAAACTGGGGTAATTTGAGCCAAGGCAAGTTTCTGACCTTATCCAAGATTTGCTGGATGAAATCAAAGGAGAGCCATGTAACTGGAGATTATAATGATTTTTTTTTCATTTTTGCGATACCAAGACTTTTGAGAGTCCTGCAAGGAGATCAAACCACAGTCCTGAAGGAAATCAACCCTGCATGTTTCTTTGGAAGGGCTGATGCTGAAGCTGAAACTCCAGTAATTTGGCCATCTGATCAGAAGAGCTGACTCATTGGAAGAGACCCTGATGCTGGGAAAGATTGAAGGCAAGAGAAGAAGGGGACAACAGAGCATGAGATGGGTGAATGGCATCATCGACTCGATGGACATGAGTTTGAGTAAACTCCGGGAGCTGGTGATGGACAAGGAGGCCTGGCTTGCTGCGGTCCATGGGGACTCAAGGAGTCGGACAATGGCTGAGCGACTGGACAATATCACGACTGATGTTCACCTGGAAGGACCCTTAAATGGGAGCTGCTTACTGAGTTTTAGGCCTAATGCTCTCAGTAACCGCCCATGTGACCACTCACTGGCCCCAGGGAAATAAACGAATCATCCTATTTCTTCTGTCTGCCGGGCCCTTGCGCTCCATGCTCTCCGAAGGTCCCAGCTCACAGTACAGTTGCTCCATCTTCAAGACTGTTCACACTGACCTGCCCGGGCGGTCCTGTGGTTAAGCATGTGCCTTGCAATGCAAGGGACTTGGCTTCAGCCCCTGAAAGGCTTCGTTTCAGACCAAAACGAAGGTCCCGAGAGCCACACTAAGACCTAATACAGCCAAATAATTATTTTTTTTAGAAGGGGAACTCTTTACAGCCTGTAGTTTGAGTTACTGGAATTATGGGGGGAGTCTAGCTTTGTCACAGGAGAAGGCAAGGGCACCCCACTCCAGTACTCTTGCCTGGAAAATCCCATAGACGGACGAGCCTGGTAGGCTGCTCTCTATGGGGTCGCACAGAGTTGGACACGACTGAAGCGACTTAGCAGCAGCAGCAGCAGCTGCTTTGGCACTTGCAGAGGTAAAAGTTAACGTGTGGTGAAACCTGGTGGCCAGCACTCGGTCTTTGGGATGTTCTCTTGTTACCTTTTAGGGAATGCTCTATGCTAGTTCTGTTCCCTGGAAGTTATTAATGACCCAACTGCCTTGAACAGGAACCGGGAAAAGGACCCACCTTCCAGCAGTTTGCATCCTGGAGGGCTTGTCTTAGAGTGAGATCTGAGAGCCTTTCTTATCTAGCCAGCCGGACGTGGTATAATTGAAGGCCTGTTTGGACCACCCTCCCATCTTGGCAACCGCAGGCCTGTTTTCTTCGGTCTTGAGTCTGTTTCGTAGATGAAGTTGCTTTGTGTCATATTTTAGAGTCCGCCTCTAAGTGATACCACGTGAGGTTCGCCTGTCTCTTTCTGACTTAGTGTGATTGTCTCTGCGTCCATCCATGTAGCTGCAGACGGCATCACTCCACCCTTTTTCACGGCTGAGTAGTATTCCACTGTGTATAATATGTACCCTGTCTTCCTTATCCATTCCTCCCTCAGTGGACTTTTATGTTGTCTCCCTGTCTTGGGTATCGTGGCTCGTGCTGCTGTGAACATAGGGATGCATGTATCTTTTCTAAATCTTAGTTTTCTCTGGGTCTATACCCAGGAGTGGGATTGCAGGGTCCATATGGCAACTCTTGTTTTTAGTTTTTTTTTTTTTTTTTTTAATGAAGAGCCTTCGTGGCGGCTGTGCCAATTTACATTCCCACTGACGGTGTGCGAGAGTTCCCTTTTCTCCGTACCCTTTTCGGCTTGTATTATTTGTAGAGTTTCTGATGATGGGCATTCTGACAGGTATGAGGTGGTCCCTCGTTGTGGTTTGGACGCGGCATTTCTCTGATGTTAGCGATCAGCCGCGTTGAGCATCTTTTCTCGTGCCCGTTGGCCATTTCTGTGCCGAGACTCATTCTTTACAAGGAATTTGCCCTTACCGTGCATTCCTAGGTACAGAGTCCTTCAGTCAGTCGTGTACAAGGACTGCACAAAGCCGTTGTTGAGACCTGTGTGTTGACTTGTTGGCGTCGAGGGATCCGTGGGACATCTCAGTCACAGAGTGCTAGAAAGACTGTCAACGATTCAGGTTTCCACATTTTCAGGACTCGGGTCCCTCTCTGACGTTAGCGTTCTCTGAATTGTTTATGTTGCAACGCGAGAACAGCGGAGCCTGGCTGTGAATGCCGGGCTGCCTTTTTGGTTAATACATATTTGATTGCGAGACTAGATGGGTGATTAATTGGCTGGGTCTCTGCTGCTTGTTGATCGATCATTTTTAATATCATGCACTCAAACAACTGGATGCGGTCCTGGCCTCACCGGCGAAGCTTTCGATGCTGATGGAAGGCCTCCGTTAACTCCTGCAGACCCTGACCGTGAGCATGAGTCAGGACTGTGGAAAGCCAGTCTCAGTGGAGGTGGAGCTGTAAAGATGATACTTTTTTGCGCTTTCTGTTTGGGAGTTTTGGCTGTATTCTTTTTGATGCTTTTGTGAATGATGTCTTCTTAATTTCATTTTCAGATTGTTGATTAGTACTTGCAGGATATTACATTTTCATGCAATAGGAGAACTTTTTTTTCTTCCTAGTTACAGGAAGAGATCTTTTTTTTTCCTCCTGGTTCACTGCCTGTGTCTGTGGCAGTGAGTTTGTATTGACTTGAAAGACCTTCTGAGGGCTTGTTTGCACCCTTTGGTTAGCCCCCAGTTTTTAGTTCCTCAGAGCATCAGTAAGAGAGGCTACTAGATTAAAAAAGAAATTATTTAGAGAATTTTCATTTAAGATGATTTACTTTGGTTGGTTATAAACCACAGCAAGTTCCAGAAATAGTGCCGAGAGGTCCTGTGTACCGCCTCCTCCAATGGTGCCCTTGTTACATAACTTCAGACCAACAGCCAAAGCAGGAAATCGGCATGGCATAACGTAGTCACTTTGTCCACGGTCCCTGCTGGGAGCGCACCGGTTTCTGCTTGCACTCATTGGTGAGTTACACGTTTTTAAAGATAAACATTCGTAATATCTCGTCTCTCAATCCTTGAGTGGAGGATAAATGGAACAAAAGGGGATGGAATGAGTTAGGGCTTTTAAACAGGCACCCGTTAAAAGATTCCCTTGACTTTTCTTGGCGGCCAAAGTGGATGGGACAGGTGGCAGCCCACCCCGGAAGGCACAGGTCGCTTTGAGTGGTTAAAAATCCAGATGTGTGCAGTGCCTGAGCTCCCATCAGGGGTGTGCTCCTTTGGTTTTCAATGCTCAGATAATACAAGCTAGTTTCCAGGTCTGGCGGGGGCATGGGTGAACACAGTGTGGAAGAGAAACCGCCCGCGCCGCCCCCAGCTTGTCTATTGCAACCCGAAATCACAGAGTCTGGCTTCATGTCCTTAATGAGTTGCCACGGCCCTTCTTCAGTAAATGGATGGAACAGCCTCTTCTGTTCCCGTTTGGTGATGGTTTGCTATTATTCCACGCCATCAGGATCCCTCTTTGGAATTTCTTCCCTCTCTTCCTTTTGGATGATGGTCTACCACGAGTCTGGCTGGGACAGTGGAGATGCTATTAATAAACTGATACGTAAAATGGACATGCCTCTCCCACCCCATGGAATGTGGTAGAATGGTTTTCTCCCCCTCCGCCCCCCACTCCTCTTGGCTTGGTCGGTGATAGTCACAAGACAGCCGTGAGATGCGTGGCTCTCTGTGGGGTCGCAGGAGTGGGACAGCATCTCTTATCTCGAGAGCCACCCTGTGTGCGCCCAACACCCGGGGGAGCAGCCCAGACGAGCCACTCAGGGGCTCGCTCAGGACAGTAGCTGTCGCTCTGGCATCGAGAAGCCCCCCCGCCCCCAGTGCGTGTGAATGTCCAGTGCACTTGCAGGAGCTGCTGCTGTGGCTTGAGCCCCTGAGACGTGATCATAAAACTGGGAAATTGGTCGGGAAGGTCACTGACACAGGGGAGGCTGTCAGATTCGTACAGAGGCTTGCGGGCTGAACCAGAAAGGGCCTGGTGGGCAGAAAGGAGATGATGAGATGACTGTTGCCTGGGACTGGGGAGCTGGGTGTCGCAGCTCGTGAGTGCCGAGGGATGGGGTTGAGGACTGCTACTGGGGTTCCTGGAAATGCTCTCTTGATTGAGCTGCTGGCTGTTGCACGAGTCTGAATTTACTGCAAGCTCTTCACTTGCATACCTTCCACTGAGTGAATTGTCTTGGTATGTGCTTTCTATCTCAGTAACTCTATTTTGGAAAAGACCCTGATGCTGGGAAAGATTGAAGGCAAAGGGAGAAGGGAGTGGCAGAGGATGAGACGGTCAGAGGGCATCACTGACTCATGGATGTGAGTCTGAGCGAGCCCGGGGAGTTGGGTGATGGACAGGGAAGCCTGGCATGCTGCAGTCCATGGGTTCGCAAAGAGGTGGACGTGGCTGAGCGGCTGAACGACAGCCACATTATGTAGGGGGATCGTTCATCGTGCATTTGGCAGAAAGTACTTAGGTCTCCTTTGTGACGCTGGAGAGTCACGGGGACCAGAGTCAGACACGACTTAGCAACTCAACAACAGGAGCTGTTTTAAAACAGATTCCGGACCGCTTTCATACTTTGTGCCCTGAACATCCGTCCCGTGATCACGTGTGGTGGTCAGAGGCGCCCCCCGCCCCCCCACCTGTGAGGACAGGGTGTGACTTCGCGTTTGGGGAGAGCAGATTCGGAGATTGCGGCTCCGGAAAACACGTCCCGGTCTGTTATCTCCGCTCCAGCCCCAGTTAGGAACTGGGCGTCCACAGTGAGTGGGCAGACAGTGGCTGCTATCAGAGGAAGTGGGGCGGTATCTTCTCTGTGTGTACATTTTCCCTTTTCTCAGCCCCCTTTGACTCCTGTCTTCCAGCAAACAGACAGCCAAGCAAGAGAAAGCGTGAGATTAGGGAGGGGAGGGAGCGTGGCATGCTGCTTTCATTTACAACAAGATACACATCTGGGAGGGAAGTCAAAGCTTCCCACACTTCCAACACAGAGATGAAGATGGAGACGTCAAAGGGGCAGACTTGGAAAGCGTCCTTCTGAATGTTGAGGGGTAGGAAAAATTCTGAAAACAGGGGTACCTCAAGTCACCCTCATCACCTTTCGTGAAATTGATATCAGCTCAGTTCCGTGTAGTCGTGTCCGACTCTTTGTGACCCCATGGACCGCAGCATGCCAGGCTTCCCTGTCCTTCACCAACTCCTGGAGCTTACTCAAACTCACGTCTGTCGAGTTGGTGATGCCATCCAACCATCTCATCCTCTGTCGCCCCCTTCTCCTCCCGCCTTCCATCTTTCCCAGCATCAGGGTCTTCTCCGGTGAGTCGGTTCTTCGAATCAGGTGGCCGGAGGATTGGAGTTTCAGCTTCAGCATCAGTCCTTCCGATGAAGATTCAGGGTGGGTCCTTTCCCTGCCGTGGAGGAGAAGTGCTTGACACACATGTGTGCTTGTGTGTGTGACCCCCAGTTCTATGGTTTGCTCCCCGGTGAATCTCGCTTGGAAATGATTACAAGTTTATCCTTCGAAGTCATGTGAACTATTTCTCCATTCATAAGCAGAGCTCTGTTTTAAAAAAAAAAGCACATCCAGGTGGTCATTTCATTTTCCTAACACTCAGCAATTTTTGCCACAAGCTTTGTACAGTTGGCCCCGTGCTTAAGCTAATCAGGGAATGACTGAAATTAACCATCGGGGGCGACGGAGCTGAGATGGGAGTGAGGGAAGACATGGAGTTTGTGTCTCCCCAGGAACTTAGCAGGCATTGGTGGGGGGCCTTGCGATTCATGGGGTCGCAAAGAGTCAGATACGACCGAGCGACTGAACTGAACTGAACTGAACTTGGGTAGAGGGCAGACAAGACAGCCCCAGGGACCACCAGGGGTTGTTATTTTTTATTCTTTGTTCTGGTTATTTTTATTTGTTTTTCATCTCTCTTTTTTTTTAATCTTTTTTTTTTCTTTGTATTCCCTCCGAAATCCCACTGCTTGTGGGATCATGGTTCATGGGCCAGGGATCGGTCCTGAGCCCCTGAGTCTGAAATGCTGAAATAACACACTCACCAGGCCCCAAGGAATAGTAATCAGAGTGAGGTCTCCATCTCAACACCAAGACCCGGCTCCAGTCAACTGCCCGAGAACTCCACCACTGGCACCTCAGGCCAAACAACGAGTGAGACGGGCACAGTTTCCAACCCGTCAAAAAAAAAAAAGAAAAGAAACAAGAAAAAAAAAAATTCCCCGTCAGGTTTAAAAAACCATTAGCACGTAGTCTCCTAAGAAATGTTGTCTGCTGCTGCTGCTAAGTTGCTTCAGTCGTGTCCGACTCTGTGCGACCCCATAGACGGCAGCCCACCAGGCTCCCCCGTCCCTGGGATTCTCCAGGCAAGAACACTGGAGTGGCTTGCCATTTCCTTCAGTGCATGAAAGTGAAAAGTGAAAGTGAAGTTGCTCAGTCGTGTCTGACTCCTAGCGACCCCATGGACTGCATGCAGCCTACCAGGCTCCTCCGTCCATGGGATTTTCCAGGCAAGAGTACTACCATTGTCTAAACAGCTGTCTGGTTTTTTTTTTTTTCCCTGATTGGGGTGTTGGTTGGAGCTCTCCTTGGGGGGTTGGTAGAGCTTGCGGGATCTTGTTTCCTGAGCAGGGATCAAACCCAGGCCCCCTGCATGGAGATTGCAGTGTCCAGTGCTGGGGAGCCAGGGAGGTCCCTGAAGAGTTACCCTTTGCTATTTTGTTGCAGCATATAAGTCACATGTCTTCCTTGTAAGCAGCTGTGCACTCAACACAGCAGTGTGGAACGGCAGAAGAGGCAGGCTGGGGATTATAATTGCTGAGTGAGGAAGTGGCTCAAGGCTGCGGGGAGCAGGGACCACCCCACCTTTTGCCCCAGTGGAACCAGCACTCCTTTGCATGTTTCATCTGCAGGCAGAGGACTTCTTGGTGTGACTTCCTGCGTGTTGCAACCCGAGCAGCCTGTCCCGCCTCTGACCTCTGCTGTGTGGACTCCAGCCTCATTCCCGGGTACCCGGTGCGTTCTCAGTGGCCAGGGTCACGTCCCCAGCTTGGCACCTGAACCTGGACTTTGGGGCTGGAGTTAGTGGTGTGGCCGAGGTGGGGAGGGAAGGATAAACGTCATCGGTGATGGACGTGTGGTTTTTTTGGGTGCCCGCTATCCGCAGGCGGGAATGTCTGTCCTCCCTGAGCCTCCACGAGGCATCCACATCCGTGGAAAGGCTCTTCCTTGTTTGGCAAGCAGGGCAACCAAACTGGGGGTAGTGATGTGCCACGTCGCCAAGACAGAATGGGGACTTCAGGGTCCATGCTCTCTGCAGGGCAGCGTTCTGGTTCTCAGCCGCCCGAGGTTTATTCACCCCGAGTTCATGGCACTGATTGCTCTCAGGATTCCACAGGGACCTCGGGACTCGGGGTGGGGTCACGGGCCGGGAAGCTGGAGGCCTGGGCTGGGTGCATGGGAGCCCTGGAAAAATTGGACGGTGTCCGGTTCCAAAAACCGTCTCTTGAGCCGCAGCGTGAGACAGGCTTCCTTGAAGGCAGAGGCCAGACTTGGCCTGCCACCTGTTTTGGTACAGCCTGCGAGCTCAGAATGGTTTTGTATTTTTAAACGGCTGGAAAAAGCCTCCTGTTCCGTGACACATGAAAATGATACGAAATTCCCAGTTTTGCTGAAACCCAGCCATCCCTGCTCGTTCAGATAGCGTCTGGGGTTGGTTGCCTTCTCCCTCCAAAGGGAGAGTTTCCCTCGGGCCCCTGGAATCCTCCTGTGTTGACTCTCTGGCCCTTTCAGAACCAGCCTGAAAGGGGATCTGAAACGGTGGGATCCCTGCCTGTCCGACTCTTTGCCACCCGGTGGACTTGTAGCCTGCCAGGCTCCTCTGTCCATGGGGATTCTCCAGGCAAGAATGCTGGAGTGGGTTACCATGACCTCTTCCAGGGGATCTTCCCGACCCAGGGGTCGAACCCACGTCTCACGCATTGCAGGCAGATTCTTTACCAGGTGAGAAACTTGGGAACCTGGTATTCCACAATTAGAGACTCACGTGTTTGACATGAAACTGTGTCCCAGTTAAGACGTGATGGTCCCAGGAAAGGTAGAGTGCATTAAACTGGGTGTATGTGCACATGTGTGTGTAAAGTCGCTCACTCCTGTCCGACTCTTTGTGATCTCGTGGACTGTAGCCTCTCCAGGCTCCTCTGGCCGTGGAATTTTTCAGGCAAGAATACTGCAGTGGGTTGCCATGCCATCCTCCAGGGGATCTTCCCGGCCCAGGGATGGAACCCGGGTTTCTCATATTGCAGGCAGATTCCTCGCTTTGTGAGCCACCAGGGAAGCCCACATTCAGCTGTGTCAGCCATGTATATGGCAGGGTTGCAGTGGATGGGGTGCTGGCTTCATCAGAGCAGATCAGGGCCGGTGCATAAAAAGAGGGGTACAGGGTGCCCCTGAGCTTGGTGGTGAAAGGTTGTCGCTAGGAGCCGTGAATGATGCCGCGATTCTTGGGCCTCCGAAGGACAGGAATTCGTTCTGGGGCCTGTGACGAGGCTTCATGGCTCAGAGCTTGTGTGTAATAAAGTTTTAGTAAAGTATAAAAGAGATGGAGAAAGCTTCTGACATAGACACCAGAAGTGGGCAGAAAGAGTGCCCCCCTCCTGCACCCTGCTGGTTTTTAGCAAGAAGTTAGCAAGCTGCTAAATTAGAGGAAGGAAATGTCTCAAAATTCAGAGACTGGCACCAGGCCTCTCACGCACAACATGCATTCTGAGATAACATTGGCACCAGGCGAGTCATCCAGGGCCATAAAACGATTGAAGAAAGGCAGGTTTTCAAGCAAATGCATGGTTTCATTAACATCGCTTTAGGGGGCATTTCCATGAGTAAAACATTGGTTTGTTGAGCCATTATGGGTTCTGAGTCTTAGGCGAATGACTTGAACACAGAGCCTAGGGTAAATACAGACTTCATTAACGTAGCTTCAGGAAAACATTTTCCTAAGAAAAATGCATTGGTGAGCTCAAGGTGTGAGAAAAGTGAGGTTCAGGTGGAATTGGGTGTCATGGCAATGCAGAGTTTTAAAAGAAACCTTTAAATTTTGTGTAGAGCAAGGGGAAAATAAAAGTCTGACACCTGTGCTGTGTTTCCTCCTGTGGATTAGGAGAGAGAGAAAAAATTGTCTGACACTTTGCAGCCTGTTTCCTCCATTTGGTGACCCGTGGCTTTCCAGCCCATTACCCTCTCAGTGGGAGAAGAGAGGAAGTTGGGTCATCAAGAAGAGACCTTTGTGAGAACTTCTCTGGTGTCCAGTGGCTAAGACTGCCCTCCCAATGCAGGGCGGGCCCAGGTTCGATTCCTGCCCAGGGAGCTAGATTACGCATGCTGCGGCTAAAGACCCTGCATGCTTAACAGCTAAGACCAGGCACCACCAAACAAATAGAAACTCCCCCTAAAGAGACCTTTGTTCGTCTCTCTTTGGGAGAGAAAGAGAATCTCCTACTTTCTCTTCATCCCCGTCTCAGAGTTGCTGGTGGATAAAGACCACTGCTAAGCTCCCATCTCCAGAGGATGAGATGGTTGGGTGGCGTCACCGATGCGATGGACGTGAGTTTGAGCAAACTCCGGGAGTTGGTGATGGACGGGGAGGCCTGGTGTGCTGCAGTCCACGGGGTCGCAGAGAGTCAGACACAACTGAGCGACTGAACTGAACTGAAGCTCCTCTCCTCGGAGGAAGATGTTCTGCTCGCTGTAGGTCCTGGGGGACAGCCCAGTACCATTGGTACTCAGAACGCAATTGAAAGGCAGGGCCCACTGCTGGGAGGTGGAACAGCTAGGATTTGGCATGCAGTCTTCTTCCTGGGTGCTGACTACATTCTAGCACCTTCCGTGGAAGGCTTGGCTTAACATACTGATGGCGGTGACCCATTTCTTGCCTTTCTACCCATTTTTTTTTTTTTTGATATGGACGAATTTTTTTAAGTCTTCATTGACTTCGATACAATATTGCTTCTGTTTTCTGTTTTGGTTTTTTTGGCCTCCAGGCAATGTGGGATTTTAGCTCCCCGATCGGGGTGGATCGTCTATCTTTTGGATTGGAAGGTGGAATTCTTAACCACTGTACCACCAGGGAAGTCCGTTACCCACTGTTGTTTTTCTGGGTTGTTTTTCCTGAAGGCTGGAGTTTTCCAGGTGGAGCTAGTGGTAAAGAACCCACCTGCACAAGCCAGGAGATTTGAGAGACCCGGGTTCTAGCCCTGGGTCAGGAAGATCCCCTGGAGGAGGTAATGGCAACCCACTCCAATATTCTTGCCTGGAAAATCCCACGGACAGGGGAGCCTGGCGGACTACAGTCCATGGGGTCGCAAAGAATTGGACTTGACTGAACCAACTTAGCATGCAAACGTGCTACAAGAACTTTTCTCAGTGAGAAGCCAGTGCAGCCTTGGACGATATCACACCTGTAATTTGGAGCCCACTTTACTTTCCGGTTTCTTCTTTAAACCTGTCTTGTGTTGATGGGCATGGTACGAAGCCAGGGTGTCCCATTAGCTGCGGTATCCTGGGTGGCTTCTGTTTTTTCCTTCCCATTTCTTCTGTTTTCTTTCTAGATTTCTCCAGCCCTCATTGCCGTGTGCTGGAGGCATCCACTTCTTCTGGTTGGGAGTGGCACGGAGAGGGACGTTGCAGAAGGGGTCAAGTTGAGGCTTTAACAGCAACAGTGACGGAGCCGGGGGTATCGCTGGTGGCTCAGATGATAAAGAATCGGCCTGCACTGCGGGAGAAGCCAGTTCGATCCCTGGGTCGGGAAGATCCACTCCAGTATTCTTGCCTGGAGAATCCCATGGACAGAGGAGCCTGGCAGGCTGTCGTACGCAGGGTCACAGAGTCAGACACTCCTGAACAATTGACAGACACAGACACACACACACACAGCCCGGATCTTTTTCACTATTAACCTACTTTGAAAGCTGCTAGAAGAATCGTAGTCTGGAAACTTCTCTGCTTTCTCCTCTGCTCCTCGGACAAGGTCTACAAATAACTTCAGGGAGAGCTGGGCACCTGGCTCTTTGGTCTCCTTGGCCTGGGAGGTATCAGGGTAGGAACTGAGGCTCCCAGGGGCCTTGGTGTTCTTTGGGAGATGGTTGGTGGAGCCAGCTATTCTATTTTTCCTGGACCCACCCCTGCCTACCATTTCTTGTCCCTTTAAATATGCTCTGTTCACACCTTCCCTTCCTGTGCCAGGAGCTGGAACACGTGTGCAGGAGTGCAGAACGGGACGGATCACGGTGCTCTCAGGAGTAGGTCGGACTGGGATGCTCAGCTGTTTTAAGCGTGAAGTAGAAGAGCCTTTGGAGAAGGCAATGGCACCCCACTCCAGCACTCTTGCCTGGAAAATCCCATGGACGGAGGAGCCTGGTGGGCTGCAGTCCATGGGGTCTCTAAGAGTCGGACAAGACTCAGCGACTTCACTTTCACTTTTCACTTTCATGCATTGGAGAAGGAAATGGCAACCCACTCTAGTGTTCTTGTCTGGAGAATCCCAGGGACGGGGGGCCTCGTGGGCTGCCGTCTCTGGGGTCACACAGACTGAAGTGACTTAGCAGCAGCAGCAGAAGAGCCTTTAAGAAGGGTCTCCTGTTCTAGATGAACAAGTGTGTGACTCTGAGGCCCTGTGCTTTAGTTGGACAGTGAGGTGGTGGAGGGGTTGCATTGCATCTGTAGCAGAGGCTGTTGCGGGTGCCCTGAAACTTCCATGTGGCGATTGCCTCAGCAGAGAGTGGGTGAAGTGCCCTGGAGCTCTGGGATGGGGGAGCAGGCAGCGATGCAGTGGGGCAGGTCTGGGGAGGAGAGCCGTGAAGGAGCATGTCCACAGGAGCGCAGGGAGCCGAGAGAGGTGGGAAGGAGCAGCCGGAGAAGCAGGGGCTCTCAGGCCTGCAGAGGTGGTTCAGCACCTAGAGGTTGGGAACCCCCTGTGAGAAGCCATGGGTGGTTTTCGGCATTGGGGAGCAGTCACTGGAAACGGGGTGACGGGCGAGAGGCTGGAGGTGGCTGGGTGCGTGCATCTTCTGGGAGGTCCAGCCCTGAAGGTCAGCAGAGAAGTGCAACAGCCTTTGGGCTTCCCTGGTGGCTCAGTAGGTCAAGAGTCTGCCTGCAACGCTGGAGACCTGGGTTCGATCCCTGGGTAGGGGAAAGATTTCCCTGCAGAAGGGAACGGCAACCCCCTCCAGTATTGCCTGGAGAATCCCCATGGGCAGAGAGTAGCCTAGCGGGCTACAGTCCATGGGGTTGCAAAGAGTGGGACACGACTGAGCTCGACAAAGCACACACCAAAGCCTTTGGGAAGGAAGCTAATGTGCAGAGAGCGGTTTTAGTGTGGGGGAAGACCGGGTGATTGGGTGGACGCTAACAGGAGGTGAGGCTTCCCTGGCTGCTAGGACCAGAAGGAATCCACGTGCAACGCAGGAGATGTGGATTCGATCCCTTGGTTGTGAAGATTCCCCTGAAGAAGGGCATGGCAACCCAATCCAGTGTCCTTGCCTGGAGAATCCCATGGACAGAGGAGCCTGGCGGGCTACAGTCCACAGGGTTGCAAGAGTCGGACACAACTGAGCAATTAGTACTTTTTTTTTTTTAACAGGAGGTGAGAGGTTCAGGAGTTGACATACAGGATGTGGGCTGTATTTCTTTCCCTTGGAAAAGGAGAGGTGGGTACATTTCTTGTGAGACACATGGGAAGGTGGTGAGGGTGTAGACTTTGAGAGTGACGGATTCGAAAATGATTTCTCTTTAAAAGCTTTACCGAAGGATGACCAAATATGAAGGTCTTGGTTTTGTGAGAGAGCCAAGCGTCCTGACCCAAGGGAAGCCAGACGTTTTGGGGCAAGCTAATGCAGGAGACGAATTAGGCTTTCAGACTGCTTCAGAAGAGAGGCTGTAAGCTTGGTGTAGAGAGCTTGGCGATGTCTCTCCTTCCTGCCTGCCCTTCTCTGCAATCACCGGCCGTACTTGGAATCAGAAAGTCTTATCTAGAGTAGATAAGTAGTCTTATCTACTCTAGATAAGACTTTCTGTTTAACAGGCTGAGCTCACTGCTTGGGTTTTAAAAAATCAATGGATTGGGACTCCCCTGGTGGTCCTGTGGTGAGAGATTCCACCCTCCCAGTGCAGGGGACCTGAATTGTACAGTCAGGTCCCATGTGCTGCAACTAAGACCCAGGTGGTGGTTTAGTCGCTAAGTCGTGTTTGACTCTGTGTGAGTCCCCATGGACTGTAAGCCTACCAGGCACCTCTGTCCATGGGATTCTCCAGGCCAGAATACTGGAGAGAGTGGCCATTCCCTTCTCCAGGGGATCTTTCACCAACCCAGGGATGGAACCTGGGTCTCCTGCATTGCAGGCGGATTCTTTACCACCTGAGCCACCGATCTGTGTGTGTGTCGTGCGTGCGTGTGTGTGTGTGTGTGCGTGCATGTGTGTGTGTGTGCTTTCCTGGTGCCTCAGTTGGTAAAGACCTGCTGCATCCACGTAAATAATTTTTTTTTTTAAAGCCACCCACTGTTGCTGGTCTGTGTATGGGCTTCTCTGGTGGCTCAGTTGGTAAAGACCCAGTGCATCAA